>NC_135188.1:17961126-18265918 GCF_041146795.1 Maylandia zebra | reverse complement strand
TCTTCTGCTCTTTACTCATTTTTACTGCTTTCTGCTGCCCTCGTCTGGGTCTATGGTGAACAGGAAGTGGCTGACCTGCGTTTGAAGAGCAGCAGTTACTGTCAGGAAGTTTCTGACCTGCAGGAGGCGCTGCAGTGGAAAGACAAAAAAATCGGGGTATGGTTTCATTCAGTGCTTTACGATTTTCAAACTTAAGTCTGAAGCTTCACTTCTTCTTTCTTAGGGTTTTACTTTTCTTTCCTTCACTAACTCTTTTCTTTCTTCCTTACTTGCTTGCTTCTTTCCTCTCCTCCCCGCTCGTTGTCGCTCAGGCGTTGGAACGGCACAGAGAAATCTCGGACATTGTTTGCATTGAGCGTGACCGGCTCAGAGACGAGGTGGTTCGACTGCGAGATTTACTAAAGGTATCAAACTCTGAAGAGCAGCAGCAAGAGCTCAGAGTTGAGAATACATCTGATTTCATCAGTTTAGCATTTTAAAACTGAGCATTAGTTCCATAAACTAACATGTAAAAACCTTCTTTTAAAAAAACAATCTGAAAAACCTTTGAGTTTCATTTCACCTAAAATCTCATGCGTTGCACTTACAAAAGATTAATTGTTAAATTTTGTTCTTATTGTAATGAACCTTGTGTCAATTAAAAAAAAAAAAAAAAAAATTTAGGTATCTAAATCTGTTAAAGACTTGTTAATCTGATAAACCTTTATAAATTTGCCCTTTTTTGTCAAGTTACAGCTTTATTATACAAATTAACTTTTTAGATCCCTCATGTTTTATATTTTTATTACTGTTATTTCTCTGTTCTGTGGTAAATAAATGGGACATATAGAGTTCCAATGAACTAATGAAACTTTTAATTTTCAGTGGGGGGGGTTTTCTGCAAAATTGCTTCTTTACTCCTTTAAAACTAATTTTTAATTGATAAAATTGTTTAATGTTTCTAATTTTTTTTTTTTTTTATCTAAATAAATTCAAATGAATACATATATTTACATGAAAGTGAAAAGCTTTGATGCCATGGTCCATTTTAGCATAAATTATATTGTTAAAATTAAACCTATTCTATCATACTTTTATAACTAACATTTCAACTTTATTGATATTAAGGTCAAATTATTTAATTTTATATAAAGTTTATAACTTTCTTAACATTTCAATTTGTGCCTCTAAATGTGAAAGTTTATTTTGAAACATGTTTTGCTAAATTACAGATTATTCTCTCTGCACTTTAACCACTTAAATTTATACTTGCAAA
This sequence comes from Maylandia zebra, assembly GCF_041146795.1. Lineage (NCBI taxonomy): Eukaryota > Metazoa > Chordata > Actinopteri > Cichliformes > Cichlidae > Maylandia > Maylandia zebra. Next base: position 18,264,663 of record NC_135188.1, on the reverse strand, counting down.
AAAGTTTTTTTTAGGGTTTTTTGTTTGTTTGTTTGTTTGCTTTTCTTGGAGGGAAAGTCGGCGCTCATTCCTTTTGAAACTGTGTCAGTATCTAAACTCTTTTCTACATTTATCAGAATCTTTAAACTAACTTTTTGAAAAATTTAACTAATTTAGAATTTATTCTCTAAAACTTTCATTATTTTCTTTAGTAAAATTACGGTATTCCTTTTAAAGCATTTAAAAAGGGGGTTTATGTTATTAGAATATTTATTTTAGTTTGCTGTGTTTTTAAATTTTATAGCAAGTTTCTAAATCTTACGCAAATACATCGTGACATCTGTTAACTGTCACAGGACAGTTAATGTGAAGCTGTTTAAGATTTTTAAAATTGAACTGTAGGCTTTCTGACTAAATACAAGAACCAACGTTCACACACAGAGGGCGACTGGTATTGATTATGTTGTTGACTGATTACTGATTTTATGAATTTCTGCTGGACAGAAAAACGGGGTAACCATCTCTCCTGACATTACCACCAATGGGGATGCGGAACTCGGTGGGAACGAGGACGATATAAGTGCAGAATCTGCCTCTCGACTGGCTCAGGAGTCTCCTCAAGGTGGCAGAGAGAACATGCTTGGTAAGACCCAAATAAACCTTTCATAAGAATATATAAGTGTTTGGGTGGGGGGTGGGGGTTTGTTTATTTTTTTTTTACTTTTTTATTCCTTTAATTATTTATACATTTATTATAAATATTAATTATTTTATTGTTATTGTTTTTATTCTTTTATCTTTTTTGACGTATGTCCAACTTATATTTTATGATTATGTAAGTGTACATGTAGAAGAATAGGTGCTAACTTTACAGTAGTTAATGTGAATGCAAATAAAGCATTAACTTATCAACGTCATATTATAGTTTTAATACCACAACATTTATGTTTAATGTTAACATTTTGAAATTATAATTGTCGGAATTGCTACAATGTTTTAAAAGGTGTAATTCAGTGTGTTCATTTTTAAAATCAAGAGTACATATTTTTATTCAGGATATTAGTTTGTAAATTACAATTCTGACTTTAAAAAAATTTGTTATATTTTAAGTCATTATTATTAGTTACACAAGTTTGAAGCAGGAATATGACATATGGAATTTTGAGATATGTTAGCATAAAACTGGAGTAGTTTATTTTCACTTGGCATTGGTAATTTTATTTTTGTAATGTTTCATCTCCTTTTACTTTACTGAACCATTTTCTTTTTTTGTTTGTTTTTGTTTCCCTTTTTTTAATATCGCATGATGTGCATGTCTGAATGAGTCTCTAACAAACATATGCTTGTGTAATCTTTCTTTAATTTTGATAAAAATCTCAAATGATTTCAATCGCTTCAGCATCGTATCTGGATTTTTAAAATCAGCTCTTCGAGTTCGTGCTACAGAAGATTAATTCAAGAATTGACGTTTAATCCCTCTGATCGCCTTCTTCCTTCATCACCACAAGCCAGTTAATTCTCTTCTAGACAGTTAATTTATGTTTTACTTCTCTAAGAGTCAGCTGTGTTTGGTCCTCCAATGTTTCTTCCTGGTCTTTCAGGAAAAACTAAAGAGTGGGAGACAAAAGAAGGCAACAGACCACCTGAGAACAACAAGAAAAACTACCTCTGGAAGGTTCTTAAACAGTCAAAGTCATTGAATGACATTTCAACCATCAGCAAAAGCAAGTTGATCAAACAGCCTATAGAAAGACAAAACACAGCTGACAAACATCTAGGAGGAAACGAGGCTGCAAGAACCAAGCAACCAAGACCCAAGAGAATCAAGAAAATCCAGAGCAGGCAACATGGACGTCTTCTACATAGAAAGAAAGGAGCCAAACTACGTATGAATAAAGAAAGGCCAGGGGCTGCTTGTAAGATATATGAACCAAAAATGGCAACCAAACCTAAAAATGAATTTGGGCTGGTTTCAACGGCACCAGCAAACCAGGATCCAACAGAAGAGACACACTCCTTTAGTGAACAGATCAGCAAAACTCAGGAAAATTCAGAAAAATGCCCTGAGGTTGTTTCACCTGTTCTCAAATCAAAACTTTTTCATCATCCTACTGAACATGTCATTCAGGATAGCAAAGTGGTACTGCTTAGTGTATCAAGTCACAATTGTGATGTTTCTGGTAGTGTGGAAAAGGTTCAGATGGACAAAGACACATTTCATGAAACAGCTCAATCACCCGAAGAACTTAAAGACCAGAGGATTCATGAACCAGCTAGACATAGTTCCTCCAAATGTGCAGAACGTAACATTCAAACATCAACATCATTTGCCCCACTGGACATCTGTGCTGGTTTGGAAAAGATGACTCAAAATATCCACCAAGGATTTGCTGGAAATCAAGTTTTTGTAGTTGAAATCTCGCAAATCTTCTCAGAAATCCTGGGATCTCTTCAAAAGTGGACTTCAGATGTGGAAAATATATTAAAGAACAAGCCTAGTCAGCACAACAAAGAGCAAACTGGCCACATGATGGATCCTACACTTAAAAAACATGTGGAAAAATGTCTGACCAGACCTTTAGGCCTACTGAGAGACCATTCAGCTTCAAGGATGTTGGAAGTAGCCTCCACAAGTAAACTGCATGCAGATAATCTGGATCGTCCTATGAATGCTGACCAAAAGGCACAAAGGATCATGTCTAAAACCCATGAAATGGAAGTGGTAGAATTGTTTGGAGGAAATCCTGCTGATATAGATGAAACAACTGTAACAAGTTGCTCAGAGCCTTTTGTTTTTATCGACTCCTACTTCACTAAACCTGAAGAGGCCACAGCAAAGGTGTCTGGGTCAAATCTGGGTTCGTCAACAAGTTCAAAGAGATTCAAGAGTCAAAGCTGTCATGTAGTAGCTGCCAAAAATTCAAAGGAGTTGGTCGGAGACACTGACAGTTGTGAGGAGATCAACGAGGATGGCCAGCAGATGGAAATGGAGGCTCTTGCTGAAGTTGGAAGCATGAAATGCCGCAGAAGACAGAGAGAGTCATGTTCAGACTGCAGGAAAAATAAAAAATCTGAGTGCAGCATTTCCTAAAATCACAAGAATGAAGGAAATAATGATTTGGTAGTCACGGTGTTGGAGCTTTAGATTCTAAATTATTAGACTTTGAAATATCAATGAAGCATCAGTACTGTTATCAGTACTTAAGTATTTGAACTGATCAAATAAATAAAGTGAATATTTAAACCATTCACCTATAAATATGTTCTTTACTGACATGTTTTAATAAGCTGACTGCTTGGAAATTGTTTTCTTGACAGTTAATTGCAACACTGTACAAGGGTAAGCAGCTGTAAACTTTAACTGCCATGAATTTGGCATCAAAACAATTACATGAAATCAATAGTTTATTTCTGTTTAAATGGGTTGATGGTATTTTTAAATTTTTTTTTTTTTTCAGATTAATAAAATGCACTTGTTTGAAAAGAATATTTGTCTGTATTTTACATTTGAAATTTTCTATCATGAATAAATGTAAAGTTTTACAGTTTTTCTCGATTGCTAAAACACATTTCTTGAAACTACGCCTCATATCCTCACAACAGTAAACACAAATCCATAACATCTCACTCAATTTCCCAAACATCCTATTTCCAGGTCAAAATGAAGCTCTACACCCAAAACTATTCACTCCTGCTGAAAAACCAAACTTTGCCCTCAGACATCAAACACAAGCCCTCAAAAACACATACACTACAACAGAGTTTTGCACACTGGTACAATTAATTCAAAACAATAGTTCCAAAACAAATAGGTTGCTTATGGTTCTCCCCTTCAAAACCCTTGTCACATGATAAACACAAAAGACGCAACCAATGTATGTACAGTGGCACATTGTCATTCATGTACTATACAGTACAACACACACCAGAAACATTATCCCACCTCAGCATCTTGTCTTTGGTCTGGGTCAGGCCAGAGAATCTCATCCACATCACAGGCTATATTGGCCCCAGCCAGGCAGCGGGGGTAAAATCCTCTTGCATGCCTGATCCACCCCTGTCATGCATCTACTGATATGTCTAGGCAGGCATCTTCCATGGCCTGAAGGAGGTGAACACGGACATAAGGTTCTCGGTCATACACTTTCCACCGCCATGCCGAAAATAACTCCTCTATCGGGTTTAGAAAGGGAGAGTATGCAGGCAGAAAGATATTAGAAAACCTTGGGTAAACCAGTCACGAACCAGAGCAGCGCGATGGAAGCTGACGTTATCCCACACAACAACGTAGTGAGGCTGCTCTGGCTGTGCTGGTTCCCTGTAGTCCAGCTGGAACATATGTTGTCTTAAACCATCAAGAAAAGCAAGGAGAAGCATAGTGTTATAGGGTCCTAGTACGGCATGGCGGTGGAGTACCCCTCGTTGGCTGATGGCTGCGCACATAGTGACATTCCCCCCACGCTGACCAGGGACATTTACAATAGCCCGATGGCCAATTATGTTCCTCCCCCTTTTCCTTCTTTTGGTCAGGTTAAAACCTGCCTCATCCACAAAGATTATTTCATGGGGAACAGGCCGTCCTTCAATCTCATAGATTCTCTGCAAAACACATAACACAGTAGAGTCAATCGGTACCCTGAACCACAGTTCAAGAGTGCTGAAATGGCAGCATAAACTGCCATGCTGTGATGGTACACAATACTTTATACAGTATCAAAACTCATACCTGAACATATTCCACACGTTGGTTTTTCACTCTGTCAGAGTTTCGTTCGAAAGGGACTCGGTATGCCTGTTTCATCCGGAATTGATTCTTTCGGAGGATGCGGTCAATTGTGGAGAGGCTGATGGCATTTATGCCTCGAAAAAGATGATCATCCTCAATCACTCTCCTTTGAATCTCTTGCAGGCGGATTACATTATTTGCAATTACCATGTTTACAAGTTCCCTCTCTTGCTCCTCCGACAAAAGCCTTAACCTGCCTCCACCAGGTGGTCGTCTCTGTGTCCTACAAAAATAGAAGCACTCATTACTGTAACTGTCACACATTCATTTTACAGGCAAATAATGGAAACATACTGAAACTCAAGACACATAAGTTCAGTAACTTAAACGTTACTGTACAAAGCAGTCTTACTGCAAGTACACCTACCTGTTTTCCTCCCTGAAGGTTCTGATGATGGAGGCAACAGTGAAGCGACTCAAATTTGGTTGTACTCGTTGCCCAGCCTCCCTCATAGTCATCCCATGGACAAGGACATGGTCAACTAAAGTGGCTCGAATTTCATCCGAGACTGACTGTCTTCTTGCCCTTGCTCTTCCCCTTCCTTGTCGCCGTCGTTCTCCACCTCCACCTCCTTCACCACGTCCTCCTCCTCCTCCACCTCTCCCTCCTCCTCCACCACCTTCCTGTTGTCCTAGACCACCTCCTCCTCCTCTTCCACCACGTCCTCCTCTTTCACCACACCCTCCTCTTTCACCATGTCCTCTTCCTCCACCATGTCCTCCTCCTTCACCACGTCCTCCTCCTTCACCACGTCCTCTTCCTTTGCATCTCTTTGGATCCATTGTTTCAAACCTGAATGAGCTGACTTTGGCCCTTTTATCTATCCATCGCAGGTTCTGATTGGTGTGTGCTAAATTTTGACTCCTAGTGTTTCCACCTGGTTAATTGTGTGCTAATTGAGCTCAAGCTATGCTGACTTAAGTTAACATTATTGCATGCTAGTGCTTTCTAAATGACTACATGGTGTAAGCACTGTAAAATGTAGGGATTTGTGTGTAGAGTTTTGCAGTAACAGTTCACCAAATTTGAGTCATGTGTCAAAGCAGGGAATAGTGTTTATAGTTCAGGGAAATGGGTGTGCTTTTTGAACAATAGCGTTACGGTTTTGAAATTTTAGTTTAGAGGCCTGGTTATAGTGTTTAAGCAATCGAGAAAAACTGTAATAAGTAATTTTTGGCTTGAGAAAGCAGAAAGGCTTCAAATTGGTGCCCAGTACACTTAAAGAACTTAAAGAACTGATAACTTCAGAGTCAGAGTTTTAGATTAGCTTTTCAAGGATCCACATTGGGTCCTTTTATATTTTCTATCATGTTTCAGCTGCTCAGACACAACACATGCAAAGTGTGTTTGAAAAACCACAACTAGTCAAAGGACTTTACTTAATGGAGCTTTTAACTTCCATTTACAGGATTTATTATTATTCTCACATAATGCGTCACTCATAATGTTCTCGGGAAGGATTGGCACAGATCTTTTCCAACACAATTAAAGGGGCACTCTGCTCACAATCAATAAAGCTATAATGAAAGGCAGATGTGCCAAATCAGTGTTTGATGTTTAATTCAAGGTTAAACCATAAGAGAATTCAGGCTAGAATAATATGACTGTTTCCTGGACTTATTTTTTTCTGCTGTTTCAGAGTTTCGGCTGAAAAAACTTTTTGAAGAAAGAGAGAGTTTACAGGATCAGGTGAGTTGCCTGTATTATAAAGTTGGAAAGCACCTCCACTGCAGATTTGTTTAATCCGATGTTAGCCAAGTATATGAAATGTGCTTCTGAATGTGTGAACAGGTGAGGCTACTGCAGTCTCAGCTGGATCAGAGACAGAAGATCATCACAGAAGGAGTTCAGAATACAGAAAACGATGGTCTGGAGAACGGGATGGACTCTCATCTGCTAGAACTGCAGAGTGAGTCTTCATCATTTTCATCCTTTTTAATCTTTCATCCTGTTTAATCTTCCTCAACTACCCCTTGCCATTCTTCAGTTTCATGTTTTCTGTTTAGTTTTGTCGTTGTTGTAGTATTCACAAAATGTACATTGGATTTGTGAAATTTCTGTGGATTCGTTGTCAGTAAAATTAAATAATAATTAAAATGATCATTAAGTTTCTTTGTTCGTTTGATTTTCTTTTCTGTAGGAGATGCCAACAGACAAATCAGTGACCTTAAATTCAAATTAGTGAAATCTGAACAGGAAGTCACCACGCTTGAACAAAATGTAAGTACTGACATGCTTAAGTGTTTCCTTCCCAAATGGGTTCAATCTCAGAAATATTCAAACAAGATAAATCTTTGGAGCACTTTTATCATAGGTGCACTGCATGGACAGAAGTGTTTGACCACACCAACTGTAAATCCCTGTTTATCTAGGCCTCTCAGTTCCACTGAAGGAAAATGTTCATGCTTCGGCTTACTGTCACATTTTGGAAAATTCTCTACTTCCAGCTTTGCGTGAACCGTTTTGGGGAAGGTCCTTTTCTCTTCTAGCACTCTGTGCCACTGTGCACAAAGTGAGGTACATAAAAGCTAGAATGAATGAGTTTGCTGTGGAAGAAATTAACCGCCCTGCACACAGCCCTAATATCTGCTCCATCACATACCTTTGATATGAAGTAAAATGGAGACTGCAAATGTCAAAACATCATTGTCTGACCATAAGCCTTCCCAGAAGAGCAGGAGCTGTTATAGCTGCGATGAGGGGATCAGTCAAGATGTGTGGGATGTCATAAAAGCTCCTGTAGGTCTTTCTTGTAGCTTGGCCAGGAAACACAACAAAACTTTCAATCTGTTTAGTTGTACTCACTCCCTCCCTAAAAGTCCACTTTCATCTGACTTCATCAAGAAGTTTGAAACTTTATCTGCCTTAAATAAGACGGTTCATGTTGCTGTTGATGTCCTCAGGTAATCCGTCTGGAGGGTCAGGTGAGTCGCTATAAAGGGGCATCGGAGAATGCAGAGAAGATCGAAGATGAGCTAAAGGTAGAGAAACGAAAGCTGCAGAGAGAGGTGAGAGCACCACCTTCTGTCTGGGAGTTGACTTTCCTTGCTTTGTGTTTTCTGGTTTCTTGGGCATGTATTCTGTCTTCACTGTTTTCTATGTGAGCACTAAGGAACATTTATTGTTTCTATGTCTCTCGCAGCTCCGCTCAGCTCTGGATCGGATTGATGAGCTGGAGGCCAGTAACAGCCACCTCTCCAAGCGCCTGGAGAAGATGAAGGCCAACCGTAATGCCCTGCTAGCCCAGCAGTGATTGCTCTTCCCATCTTCATCTCCAGAGACAATCAGACCTGAACAGAATGTCTTTGCGAGTGCTTGATTTTACTCTAAATAAGCACCAGATATGTGGAGTTTGCTGAGGCAGTGAAAACAAACCAAAACCCGAATCTGAGAAAATGAAATGTGATCTTTAATGTAGCTCTGTGAACACATGCCATCCATAGTCATGGCAGGATTTACCACATCGGACTTCAGACTGTAGCATTGTCCATCCATCAAGCCTCAGAGGACAAAAAAACAGAGCAGATCGAGCCAGGAGACACAAAAACCTCCACTGCATTAAAGCAATGTATTCTAGTTCAACATCCACGTATTTTAGTTCCAGAGGTTAGAGCAAAGATCATCATGTTGGCTCAACACTCCTTACGCCCCAGCAGAAGCTAAGAAATTCTGGTTCCGCTCAGTATGTCTTTACTGGAGCCATTTGTAGAAGCTTCATAGTACATCCATGGTTATCTTGCTTAAACAATCCCATATCGAGCATTATCTGTGGACATGGAAGTCCATATCCAGGCCATCTTGTAGAAGCTTTACAGTCTTTCATCAAATAGTTTACACATGATAGGTGATGAAAAAGGAGTGATCACTTTTCAATGCTTGTGGACAGTTTAGTCAGTGACTGGAAGTGATTTATTTAGTCACCAGCCTCACTGTGCTTTTATCAATCCCTAAAGGCTGAGCAATGCTACCTGTACTCAGTATTTTATTGTTTTTCCTTTTCTTTTTAGGAAAGCCTCAACCTTAAGCAGCCTCAAATGGATATACATGAATAGTTGTGGCTTTTGAAAAATGTTCTTGTTCATGTTAGTGAGGTCTGTTGGAACAAAACCAAACCAAATATATTTATGCGGCATGACTGCAGCACATCTTCTCACAATATATAGGTTGCCTTGAACAAAATATGTTTCAGTAGTCCATATATTATAGGGTAAAGTTTTCATGAGCATTTTTAAACAGGAGCTGAAGCAGGAAAGTGCCTATGAAATCGCCCCAAATTCAGTGTTTTATCATCATATCCAACCTCTCCCCTGATTTTGTATTTATTTAGCTATTATCCAATATCTCAAGGTCACATTACAGAATGTGCAGACTTAAAAACAAAACTAAGCAAACAGAATGTGACCATTTATCTGTGTTTTTACCCTCTGACGCTCCTAATGCACATTAAAAACCATCAGAGCTGCAGTCGTGGTGTCCCAGTGTGGGTAAACATCGACCACCTGGCCCTCCAGGTGTGTTAAAACAAACTCTGCATCTGCCTCATCAGCATCCATCTGTGTGCAGTGTGGCACTACCTCTTCTCCAATACTTGGGGGCGCAGTTTCCCTCAGAGACTGGACAGGAACCTAACCCAGATAGCAGTGCCCAGCCCCACCCAGTATATTTTATTGATGGAACCAGGCAACAGAAGGAGGTGTGGCCACAGTGGAGGAGGTCATCTTGTGTCTCTGTGTTGGATTTTGGGACTTTTCTTGGCACATGGGATGTTAAATCACCAGCTTGTAAATGTAATGAATGAATGAATGAAGAGTTTGAATTGCTGTTTTGATCCAGTGAGAGGGATTTTCTACGGCAGCACCTATGTTTGTCTCTCTGGGTGTTGAAGGATGTTTGGATCAAACTCTTCAAGTGTTAATCTGATAATCAATAATCTCTGATGTTTTTGTGAATGTACGGGTCGCTGCCTGCTGAGCAGAAATCATCAATACAAGCTGATCCTGATCATTCAGTGTGCAATATTTTATCTCATGTTTGGGGAAACTTTCATCTATTTTATTGTATCGGCTGTCCTATTGATTAGGATGCGGGGTGTCAATATATCAGTCAGTGGGGTTTTATTGATTTTATTGATCAGTGTGATGGAGTATTCAATTAAACTCATGCAATATCTCATTGTGTTTGTGGTTTCTGTGAATGAACAAGCCTTCTCAGTTAAAATCCACCATCCACTTGCCTGTAGTACTAAACTGGATTGGCTTGAGGGACGTGACCTTCTGCTGTTTGTCATCTCACTGTAAGGTGACTCATAACACTAATGGACAGGCTGCTGACTGGACTTCTTTGCCGGCGCAGGTGGCCTCCGGACCGGTTTTGTCGACGCCGCTGCCCTCCCCACGGCTGGCCTCCGGACCTGTTCCGTCTCTGTTGTCTGCCTCCGGGTCGGCCACCTGAACTATCTCAGTGGACTCTGTTTTGGGTATGCTTCGATAAAATTCAGTTAAAATGACAAACAGTCTAATTGGAACAGTTGCATGTTATGGACTTGCGCATCAGAAGCACATGAGCAATCATGTTTACATTCTTATTTCTAAAGCTGCGTCCACGAAAAGTGATTTGGTCATTGCACATCACTTTGCTGCTGACAACTGGTTACTTGCAGACATGACAGGTGACTCTCTAAAATATTTACCAGAGCCATTGAATGGAGAGTCGCACCATGTAAATGGACTTGTTCTTATATAGCGCTTTTCTACTCTGTTTGAGCACTCAAAGCGCTTTATACAACTAATTCATTCACACCAGCACCTCTTCTAAGCTCTTAAGTGCTTAGTATCTAACATTCATACACATTCACACTCCGATGATTAGTATCTTGCCCAAGGATACTTGGCATGCAGACTGGAGCAGCCTGGGATACACTGAAAAAAATAATCAGTGGGATAAACATAAAAAAAATTATTGTAATCGGTTGCACGCAATTAAGTTATGTTTTGTCAACCTTATTTTTTCATGTTATAACTGCACACAAATTTTTTGTAACATGAACATGATTTTTTCATGTTTGTATCCTTTTCATTCATGTCAAATATTTATAGACGCTACTTGTTTATCAGACATTAACTGGTTATGTAAAATGTAAAGAGTTCTTTTATGTTAATTGTATTTGACTACCATGTGTTAGATTGACAAGATCATTTTATGCTACACACACACACACACACACACAGATTATGTACTGTATATTTTGCTTTCAATCAAACCAACAAGCAAAACATTTTTCAACAATGACCTGTATTTTTCAAAACAGTATACAATTGGAAGTTGTAACAGCAGTTCAGATTATACATGAGTCATCTGAATGCATCTCTTCCAAAATGTACCAAACACAAACAACTGCTGGATCCTGAATTCAACATTCTAGGGCCTATGAAAATGTTAACGCTGAATTTTCTAGGAATACTGGCCCAAAGGTAAAAGGTGAGAATTCCTCAGGTATTTTTTTTTTTTTTTAAATGTAAGAGCCTTAAGGCAATATGGCAACAGGAATGCAAATATTAAAATGTGACGAAAATAACATTTTCAAACACAAAACCAAGAGCCCTAAAATATGATTTGTTTTGGCTTCCTTCTATAAGTAAAACATCACAATAACTTATACTAACAAACAAAACAAAACAGTGGTTGGACATCACAACATAACCAAAATTACTGTAACCATGTCCAATGAACTTAAAAATTGTATGCCTTCTAAACAGCTGCTTCAATTATTTCAGGCTTTTGACCTGAGAGCAGTTACCAGCTTCAAAATGACTTTGGTGACGGCAATGATGCAACGATCATTTTACAATTGAATGGGACTGAGTTGGCAATTACATGCAATGTCAGTGGCAATACACCTTGATTGAAAATTTTTGTGCAGAAGCAGAAAGTGTGGCACACTCAGCCTCAATGTGATGAGAAGGCAAGGCAAGGCAAGGCAAGGCAGATTTATTTGTATAGCACAATTCAACAACAAGGTGATTCAAAGTGCTTTACAGAGACATTAGAAACAAAAACAAATAAAAAGCATGATTTAAAATTGATTAAAACAAGCAAACAAACAAACTAACTAAACACACACATTTCACACCTGTTCGCGCGATCTGAACCCTTATCGTAAGGGGAGCTACCAGTCCTTCTGTGGACGAGCTACTTTCTATTTTAAATTCCCTGAATTTAAAGTACTCTCTAGACCCAGTCTAGACCCAGTTGGGGAGCTACCCAGAGCTCTAATCCCACACCTGTTCGCGCGATCTGAACCCTTATCGTAAGGGGAGCTACCAGTCCTTCTGTGGACGAGCTACTTTCTATTTTAAATTCCCTGAATTTAAAATACTCTCTAGACCCAGTCTAGACCCAGCTGGGGTCTAGAGAAATACAAACAAACCAAAAAAAAAAAAACCAAGAAAAAACACTAGAGTACAAACTATTCCTCAAAAGAGTATGGATTGAAAAATGAACATTGAATGCTATAGTAATGATGGCCCCAAAGTTAAAAGTGAAAGTTGCTCCTACCAGTAAAAACCTATAAAATTGTGAGAAAAATCAGTTTCACTATATACTGTAATTTTGCCAGTGTTGGCAAAAAAGAATCAATGGAACATATTCAGAGAGGTAGACATATAGTTTCCATGTCATAACTGTTCACTCGTACAGTCTGTTCTTAAGAACCAGGGCCTTCTTTGAAAGGCTGTTCCCTTCGAGCTCCATAACCAGTTTCTGGAATACCTCGAAGGTATACATCAGTTCTGGTGGGTAGGTCAGGTTCAAAGTGTACATTAATCCAAATAGCATAGCAGCTGCTAGGGCACAGTTATCTAAATCCTGCAAGACTCTCTGGCCTTCAAGGACTATCCCAATGTCCTCAGGGCTGTCACTGGCATCTCTTGACTTTATGATGTAGATTCCCATGGTTGTTTCCTCAATAGATTGTTGGATAACTCCTTCATCTGTGGCCTGGAAAATACACATTCCCAAAATTAAATTCAACAGAACACTGGTCATTGCAAAGAAGCAGAATACTGTCAGAGAATGAAGAGGTGTTCAGAGAACACGTGGTCCTAATGCATGTAGAAGGGAAAAAAAAGAAAAACACCTAAACATAATATCTTCTCTAACCCATATAGACAATTCTCTGTATCTCTTTCTCCCTTGGCTAAGGTGACGTTCAACCCATTTATTAGTAGATAACTACATTTTGCCATAGCTTAGAAAGGACGCTGAATAAAGCAGTATTTTTACAAAGTGACTGACACAAAACAAGCTTGTCGATTTAGTCTGGTTTTTGGTTATTATGTTAATTTTGTCAAAAGCAATAACTGTAGAGATACTAGCATCTGAACTGTACTAAACTATGATCCAAAACAAAGACATTAGCTGGATCCAAGTATTTCATAATTTTTTTTTTTTATAAACACTTCCAGGCCATACAGTATTTTGTCTAATAAATAAGGTGGTCCCAATATTTATTAAATATCCATCCATCATCCATCCATTCGCTTGGGCTTATCTTTTTCAGGGTCGCGGGGGGTGCTGGAGCCAATCCCAGCTGTCATAGGGCGAGAGGCGGGGTACACCCTGGACAGGTCGCCAGTCTGTCGCAGGGCTAACACACAAGGACAGACAACCATTCATACTCACATTCACACCTAGTGGCAATTTGGATTATCCAATTAACCTATCCCCACAAACTACATGTCTTTGGATGGTGGGAGGACATATTTATTAAATATGTCCATTAAAAAGTGAAATTGTGGCATGTCAGCATGTAGATAAAACAAGATGTCATAGCTAAATATAGTCTAATCATTTTCAGATATGTCTATTCATTTTAGAATTAAAAAAGACATACAAACTAGGGGCCGCCAGTGGTATCCCACAGTCACCAGCAGATACACCTGTGGCACAATTTTGAAAATCTTAGATCATTTTCAAAATCCGAGAGGTCAAGGTCACTGAGATTCAAAATCTTTTTAGTAGCTGCACCAATGGGATGAATTTGACAGTCCTACATGACTTTGTTGTTCAGTTGTCCACGCGTCATTGTGGCAATAAAAGCCTTTTTCAGCCAAGGGGTAAGAGATTTTAGATTTTTAAGTTTTGGGAGGGGGGGGTTTAGTTCATGAAGCAACCACATTTATTTTCAATAAAATGACCTTCTATAATAACACTTACCACATGTTCTGTCATTAAATTGCTGGGGTCTTCGTTGAGGTACACGCAGAGCCCCTTGATAATACATTCACGCACAAGATCAACATCATCCTGGCAAAGGGTGACAAGCAGCATTTTGTTAAAATTATTATTTTCTCTAAACTGTAGACACAAATTAAAATTCTTTCTTACCTGGGCCATGGGTTCCAGAATATTCTGCAGTCTTCTTCCTATCTGTCCTCCTCGCTTTTTGAACACCTTTATAAATTTGTCAGATAGCACATCTATCTGCGAGAGAAATCGGGACTGCAGTGGCATGGTAGTAATTAGAGCTGGGCGATAGAACGATAACGATATGTATCGCGATATAACTTTTACTCGATAGAGAAATTAAGCTATCGCGATAGACCTCGCCGCTCTTGTCCTCTTAAAAAAAAAAAAAAAAAAAAAAAAAGGTCAGCCAATCCAAATTAAGTAGCGCAGAGCCAAACCAATCACAGCCGCAGCGTCACGTCGCGTGACTTGTTAAGTACAGCACAAGTGCCAAGCCGCACGTGTGTTTGTTTGGGAAGCAGCCAGCGGGCAATGGAGCCAGCGCATAATGGAGGAAATGAGTGTGCCGACTAGAAAAATCAACCGAGCGTGACCGAAGAGAAAACAGATGATGGTTCCAATGCCGGAGAGATTGTCGAACGGAAGAGCCATAGAAGTTCCGTAGTGTGAAGGTATTTCGGCTATTTCAAGTCTGACAAAAAACAGAGTAGCGTGCACTGTAAATTGTACCGAAAGCAAGTCTGGAAATACAATAAACTGGTGCATGCGTCACACTGTGCGCCACGTTATTGTTTCGGTGAAATGAATTTCTACAATACTGTTACTGTTAATTCTATTCTCTGCAGTGTTTAAATGCTTACATATACACACAGTTACTGTCCGTCCACACATACGACTCGGTTCTGCTTCTATGCCCCAGCTTTGTTTACTTTTTCCCACCGAGGCTTCTAGACTTCTGATTGGCCAACATTTCTGCACGGTTAGGAATCTAGCGCCACCTGCTGCTTTGGCATGTTCATAGCAGCGTTTTTCTTCATTTCTGCCTTTATGTGTGGACGGGATTATTTTTTTAAAACAAAAACGGAAAATCTCCGTTTTCAAAAATACCCGTGTACGTGTGGACGTAGCCTCAGTCTCTGACTGGAAGCGCTAATTCGTCATTCGGCTTTTGTCAGACTAAAGTAACTGTTAAAACTGTTTGAAAAGCTAAGCTATACAACAAGGAGAGATTGAGAATTTCCTTTTAGTTCTCAGTTTATTTGATATTGACAAAAGTTAGTCAGTTTTGTCTGTTCTTCTGTAAAACAAATTAAGAGTTATTTTTAGAATTAATATTTTGTTTCTAAGTGGAATTGACAATTTAGTCTGTTTCGTTTGTTCTATTTTGAAACTTAAACGCTTTAGCGGCTGCCTTTTGTGTAGTTTGCAATATTTGCCTTTATTTATCTGAAAAAGTCTCATGTTCCTCAAGTACATTTACCCTGTTGAACTTATTATGGGAAATAAATATTTAAATACAAACAAGCTGCTGATTATTTCACATTTTACTTGTGAGCAACGGCACATTTAAATCTTACAAATATAGTTATTTGGCTTATATCGTGATAGATATCGTTATCGCCTGAAATGAAAAAAACATATCGTGATATGAAAAAATCTCATATCGCCCAGCTCTAGTGGTAATGCACTTAAACTCTGCATTTATCTAAAAAGAGAAGTTGACACATAAAAATAACAGTCACAAACTCAAATGTAACAAGCTCACATTTACAAAAAGTTATATTTTTTCTCATATTACTAATTTTCAGCTATGCATCCCACTCACTTTTGTGGTGAAATGGACTGATTTTTATTTCGACAGACTTCCAGAGGAAAAAAGTTACACAACTGCTCGAGTTAGAAGTGGCTTATAACCACTGATTGTATATAAAAAGAGAATGATGTCACCACTTGTTAATTTCTATTTTGAAGTCTTAAGCTGTGCGTTTCCACAGTTGCCCTTCCAGCTTTCTTTTTAAATAGCACGTCATTAGCACAGTGTAGATCTGCCTATGGAACCAAGAGACACTGTACCCTCATTAGTTAATCAAAAATCGTTAGCCAATGAGCATACACTAGTCCACTGTCCTTTTCCATATTAATGGGTACAATGAACACCCTGTCATAATGAATATGAAACTAGCAACTTAGACCACAAACACTCAGGAACCATAAACCATGTTTACTGAGGTCAAAGATAAAGTCAGTAGACCTAGAAACCATTTCTATCTTTTATATACAGTGTATGCTTCAGGTGCTACAATCAATAACAAAAAATCTTTACAGTTCAAAATGATTTCTGACAGTTTCCACAAACCTGGCAGACAACGTAAATGTTGTCAATGTTCTATTACAGGATACCATTAAAACACAATGATCTTCACAAAAGAATTCACAAATTACATACCTCGCTCACTTCAAAGAGTGCTGGCCATCTTGCCTGGAAGTCGCTGATCATGGGTGTGTCACAAACTACTTCATGTCTCCTATATGCAAATGTTTTCTCCATTTTCATTCTCACCACCTCCCGGTTGTTTGTCTTCTTCACATCTAAAAGAAGCTCCACTCTCACAGTCTCAAGGCTATCTTCAGATTCTCCAACCGGATAGGGGGGACAATAGTTTACTTCAGACCGCCGTGGTCTTTTAATGGCAAAAGCAGCACTTGATTTGCCCCCTGGTTTCTGTGTCACAGAGTTCACAACCACCTCAGGGCATCCTAACTTTCTTAAATGAGTGATAAGCACCAAATGTCTGTAAAGAAAAAGTCAATATATTTCAAATAATTATATTGTCACAATGACCCAGAAAATACAATAAACTTACAATTTCTCTGGCACTAATGACTACTGCAGGCCCTTCATACCTGTCTTTTTTGTAAAACATTTTTACTAACACCAGTTAACTAAAAGCACACAAGTTTGTTGGAAAAGATGTTAACACGCATAATACTATCCTGCAGCTTAAGCTAGCATTATCGTCAGTTAATTTGAGGAATAATTCTTATTTTCCATTATGTTGCTCAACAGCAGTATATACGAAAAACTACCTCGGTAAAAATTCACACATCTGATAGATTTTATCTTCATTTCCCCTCGAAAATTTAGTTTTAAGTTTAATTTACCTCAACAAAGTAGAGCTCTGCGCCAAACGTACACCTCCCACGAAGAGAAGAAATGGCGGACACCACGGTCAATCTTCCCTCGCAGAACACACCCTATAGGGGCGGGGTTTCAACAGAAAACATAACTATTTTCGATTATTTTTAATTGACTTATTTTAAAAGACTGAACAGTCTTTTAAAAACAAGTGAAAAGCGTGAGACTGAATTATGTTTAGATCAAAAATATAAATGATTCATGTCGAATATGTGAAGCGCATATTTGCAAATTTAACAACCTCACAATAGCATGAAGCTTACTTTAGCTTGAAGCTAGAGGTTGCCATTTTATTTAATTTTATTTTCTGGGCTTACAAACAGGACACGCAACATTTAGATAACTGTTACACTGAATCTTAAGTCTGTATTGAGTGTTCTCGCTGCTGGCTGCAGAAGCTACATCATCCTATCAGCATGTTTATAGCGGCTGTGGCTATGTGCTGGTAATGTCACCGCTGACAGACTATCAACAGAGCAGCCATATTAATAATAATAAAAACAGATTTTAGAAGAATAAATTGAACTAAAGCTACAGAAAAGCAAACATCCCATAAATATGACCTTACATGAGCACAAATTTACTTTATTTTGTGGCAGAAGACAGTCGTATCCCTGCCCTATTAGCTTGTTTAATGGTTAAGCCACTGCATTTAACACCACTTAGTACAGACACTGATGCAACTTTGTAATACTCAGTAAATTTAGGCTGAAAAAAAAATATAAACAATCTTATTTCCCATTATATTTGATTATTACTAATTTATTTATCACATAATTTCGTTTAACATTAGCTAACTGGAGCCTTACGTTGGCCTTTCATGGTTTTTGATAAACTACAGAGCCCCTCTGATGACATGGTCCAAAAAATAAATAAATTGTGGCCACAAAATACTACTTCGAGGGCACAAAATAGGTATAACGTGCCCACGAAATACTTATTTGTGGCCACGAAATACTATTTCGAGGGCACGAATTGGGTATAACGTGGCAACGAATTACGCATTTATGGCCACGAAATAGATAACGTGCGCACATCTTATTGATAGAATTCCTGGACAGCTGCGTAGAGACACAAGCATAAAAGTAGGCTAAACCTATACACCATGGACAGAGACAGTCTGATTGAGTTTTATTTTAGGCTGGGAATGAGCTACAAATGCATTTTGAAAAGCCTGGCAATGCAAGGAACCATCATTATGGAGAGACATTTAAACCGGATATTGAGAGCCAAGTCGCTTTACAGACGTAAGTACGACCTGGACGCCGGGATAGATTTTATTGTGAACCAACTGCAAGGGCCTGGGAAGGATCACGGTTATCGGTGGATGTTTACAAAGTGCAAACAACACGGCATTGCGATCAGGAAAAAAGACGTCAGGATCCTCATCTCTTTACTGGACCCAGTAGGTTCCCAGGTTCGCCAGACCAGACGTCTCAGAAGGAGGCAATATTTTGCTCAGGGACCTAACTTTGTGTGGCACATAGACTCTTATGACAAACTAAAGCCATATGGGATATGTATTAATGGATGCATCGACGGTTTCTCACACAACATCATTTGGCTGCGGGCCGCACACACTAACAGTGACCCAAAGGTTATCGGAGTGTCACGATTTGAGGAGGCAGACCGTGCGGTGGTGTGTGTGGTGGACCCAGGTGCGAACACACGAGAGTAGACTGGAGTAACCTTAACTGAAAGCGAGCCTTTATTGTGGCTGGTGACAAGGAGTGCAGACAAAGCAGAAACGCAGTGACAAACTAAACTATGACTAAACTGGGAAAGTAAAACTAGGAAAAACTATGAAGACTCAGGAAACCATAACTATTATGGCAACCAAGATGGCGCCGCGTATGGATGCCCTGGTGCTTCAGTGCGGAAGCATGAACAAAGACTTTGCCTCCTCCTGTGTCTTATGTTTTACGGAGTCGTGGCTCAGTGAGGACATCCCGGACTGCGTGCTCAAGCTGGAGGGCTTTCATCTGCTGCGCGCGGACCGGCAGGCCGCTCTCTCCGGTAAAACCAAAGGTGGAGGTGTCTGCTTCTACATCAATAGTGGCTGGTGCACAGATGTAACAGTGATTGCTCAGCACTGCTCTCCCTCTCTGGAATATCTTTTTATTCACTGCAAACCGTTTTATTCTCCGCGGGAGTTTGCTTCATTCATCCTGGCCGCTGTTTACATCCCGCCAGACGCAGATGCGCAGGCAGCTCAGTGCGCACTCGCGGAGCAGATTCTCCACACGGAGCGGACATTCCCGGACTCTCTCATCATTGCTCTTGGGGACTTTAACAAAGCCAATCTGAGCCATGAGCTTCCAAAATATAAGCAGTATATTAAATGCCCGACCAGAGAGGAGAGGACATTAGACCACTGTTACAGCACGATCAGCGGGGCCTATCGTGCGGTGCCCCGCGCTTCACTCGGACTTTCTGACCACGTCATGATCCACCTAATCCCCGCGTACAGACAGAGGCTGAAGCTCTTCAAACCTGTCGTGAGGACTAAAAAACTGTGGAGCAACGAGGCTGTGGAGGAGCTTCGCACGTGTTTGGAGTCTACAGACTGGGACACAATGAAGGCTGCTTCTAACAGCTTGGACGAGTTTACGGACACTGTCACCTCCTATATCCACTTCTGTGAGGACAGCATTGTGCCATCACGCACCAGGGTGAGTTATAACAATGACAAACCCTGGTTTACTCCTAAACTCAAAAAGCTGTGGCTGGAAAAGAGTAAGGCGTTCAGAAGCGGAGACAGGGACTGCTACAGAGAGGCCAAGTACAGGTTCACTAAAGAAGTGGACATTGCCAAACATCAGCACTCTGAGAAGATGCAGCAGCAGATCTCAGAGAATGACTCGGCCTCTGTGTGGAAAGGTTTTAGGAATATAACAAACTACAAGCCTAAAACCCCCCACTCCACTGATGACTTGCTCTTAGCCAACACCCTTAACAACTTCTACTGCCGTTTTGACGAGCCATCAGGCAGCCTTCACACCTTCAACGACCCCAACAATAGAGGCACTTTGGACACTCATTCCCCCACCTCTCCCCCCTCCATAGAGCCATCACCACCTTCAAACTGTTCACCTGCAACACCCGCCCCCTCACCCCACACAAAAGAGGATTTCACACCACCTCCTCCGACCACAACTCTTCATATTCATGAAGCAGATGTGAGGAAGCAGTTTAGGAGTCTGAATGCTCGGAAAGCTCCCGGCCCAGACGGTGTGTCTCCTGCCACCCTCAGACACTGTGCAAACGAGCTGGCCCCAGTGTTTTCTGGCATCTTCAACTCCTCAGTGCAGGCATGTCATGTGCCTGCCTGCTTCAAGTCCTCTACCATAATCCCTGTCCCCAAGAAACCTAGGATCACTGGACTAAATGACTACAGACCCGTGGCTCTGACATCTGTGGTCATGAAGTCATTTGAGCGCCTAGTTCTCTCCCATCTCAAGACCCTCACGGCCCCCCTCCTGGACCCCCTGCAGTTTGCATATAGAGCCAACAGGTCTGTAGACGACGCCATCAACATGGCCCTACACTTCATCCTGCAGCATCTGGACTCCCCAGGAACCTACGCCAGGATCCTGTTTGTGGACTTCAGCTCTGCCTTTAACACCATCCTTCCAGACCATCTCCTTTTTTTTTTTTTTTTTTTCTTTTTTTTAAATGACATCCAGACCATCTCCGAGGCAAGCTTTCCCAGATGAATGTGCCTGATCCCATCTGCCGGTGGATCACTGACTTCCTGACGGACAGGAAGCAGCACGTGAGGCTGGGAAAGAATGTCTCGGACTCCCGGACCATCAGCACCGGCTCCCCTCAGGGCTGTGTTCTTTCTCCTCTGCTCTTCTCCCTGTACACCAACTGCTGCACCTCCACCCACCAGTCTGTCAAGCTAATCAAGTTCGCAGACGACACCACCGTCATTGGGCTCATCTCGGACGGGGACGAGTCTGCCTACAGGAGGGAGGTTGAACGTCTGGTGTCTTGGTGCAGCCACAACAACCTGGTGCTGAATGCCCAGAAGACAGTGGAGATTATTGTGGACTTCAGGAAGCACACAGCCCCACTCCCCCCCATCATCCTGACTGACACCCCCATCACCTCTGTGGACTCATTCCGCTTCCTGGGTACCACCATCACCCAGGACCTGAAGTGGGAGCCCACCATCACCTCCGTCATCAAGAAAGCCCAGCAGAGGATGTACTTCCTGAGGCAGCTGAAGAAATTCAACCTGCCAACACGGACGATGATGCAATTCTACACTGCAATCATCGAGTCCATCCTCACCTCCTCCATCACCGTGTGGTACGCTGGAGCCACTATCAGGGACAAACAGAGACTGCAGCGTGTTGTGCGCTCTGCTGAGAAGGTGATTGGCTGCAGACTCCCATCTCTGCAGGACCTGTACACCTCCAGGACACTGCGGCGTGCAGCCCGGATCTCAGCTGACCCTTCTCACCCTGGACACAGTCTGTTTGACCTGCTCCCCTCAGGCAGGAGGCTCCGGTCCATTCGCACCAGAACCTCTCGCCATAAGAACAGTTTCTTCCCCTCTGCTGTTGGACACATGAACAATAACCACATGATTGTCCCCGCCACTAACACATGACCCTACGCTGTGTCACTGCATCATTTCATGTTTGGCACTGATCACCACCTGCACTCATGTATATATCTTTCTACGTAGCACTCATAATTCTTATTCTCATGTATATATCTCATGTATATCTCATGCACATATCTTTCTTTCTACATAGCACTTTAATTCTTATTGTCTGCACTGAAGCACCGCAGCAATTTCCTAATGTTGTAAACCTCAACATCTGGCAATAAACCCATTCTGATTCTGATTCTGATTCTATGAATACTAAGACTGGCTGTGACAACATGGAGGGTGGGACCACAGACGACGCGACACAGACTACATGAAACACAGAGACTAAATACACGTGAGGGATGATCAGGGGAAGTGGCCACACATGGGAACACAGCTGACACACATGAACTTAACGACAGGACAGGAGGAGTGAAACTGAATACACTGACAGTAAATACAGGCTTTCAAAGTAAAACAGGAAACATGGAGATTAGACATGACACATGAACCGGGGAGACGTAGTACAGGGGAGATGATATAACTGACAGCATGAACTTGACAATACAAGACACACAGACATAAACACACGAAGGGCAAGGGAGACTTAATACAAGGGTAATATATACAACTGGCTGGACTACCTAGTGAAACTAAACAAACAATAAACGATAATCATCAAAAATAGGTTAAACACAAAACACTGGGTCGCACGACCCAGGACCATGACATCGGAGGTTACTTTGTGGAAGCAGTGGAGAGTCGTGGGGGTTTCCCCAGGCTCGTACGAACTGACATGGGCACTGAGAACGTGTTGGTCAGAGACCTCCAGCGTTATTTATGGAGAAATGACGGGGATGATAGAGCAGGAGACAGAAGCTACGTCACAGGAGCAAGTACCGCAAACCAGAGAATTGAGAGCTGGTGGGGAGTGATGAGAAAAGAAGGAGTCGAGTCATGGATCACGCTTCTAGGAGAACTGAAGGACGAAGGATTCTTCTTTGGGGATTTCATTGACAAAGCTCTGTCACAGTTCTGCTTCATGCCAATCATTCAGGTAAATGGCCCATATTATGATAACCAGTGGTGGTAATTAATTACATTAAATTACGCTGTTTTAGCAGTAAGGGTAACAAAATAATCTTTTACATAGTTAAAACGACGTTACCTTTACCGAACGGTAAATGCAATGTATTCCTAACGTTGTTGAAGTAGGTCAACTGCGCTCTGTATGTGCGTAATGGCGGCTGAAGCATCGACCCAGCCAAAGTTTTTAAATCAGGGAACATTTTGCCAATTGAACTGATCAGAAGCCAGCACGACTTAAATGTTGTTTTTTTCTGATCGGAGGACATTATCCTTGTCTGCGCTCATTCTGCATCAGCAGTTATGCTGCAGCTACCGATCTGTCACTGCCAGTCTGTCAAAAGCAGTCAGAGGCTTCACGCATCAGTAACTCTTCAGCGCTCTATCATGGTACATTCAGGTCTGAGATGATATTGGATCCCCTCATGGGATTGAAAAATATTGATTTTGACACCTGTATTATGCGCATAAAGTTGAAAAGCTTTGCGCATCCGCACCAAGATTAGTATTAGTATTAGTATAAAGCCCAGATCCCACAACTCAGTGGTTTGCCTGGTGTGGTTCTTTCTTTTCTTTTTTTGCCATCACTCCCTCTTCCTTTGGTTTTCATTAAACTGCATCCAAACATTGCTGCTTTTCAATTCATTTAAGGATGCACCACACTTATTTTCGACCATTTTAAAAATGCCTTGTATTACAGCTCTGACCTAATTCTTGTTTCTTCATCAGGAGGTACTGAATGACATCCGGAGTGTTTGGAATGCTCACCGTATAAGGCCCTCAAAGAATAACAACGTGCCCTGTGGGATACCTGATGTCATGTACATGGCCCCTCACCTTTGGGGTGCAGAAGACTGTCTTGTTCCACTAACAGAAGATTTGACCTTGTGTAAAAATAGCTGCACTTTTGTTAGTTCAGTCCCATGTGATGTGCAAGTGTTTGATTTGTGCACAATAATAATGGAGAAATCAAGCTTGGAATTCCCATCTACCATGTCCCAGACCCTTGATTTATATTTTCATCTCAGGGATACAGTTCGTTCACAGTTATTTGAGGCTACTTAAATGTAGTACATTTTGTACTTCAGTACGTATTCCTACAGCTTAATGTACTTATTATTAAGTAATTATTTTTCTCCAGTGTGTAGTTATCTTGTCTTTGTATCAAAATTATCAGAAAAGACTGTATAACATAATTTTCATTTTATCCATGTCAGTAAATTAACTCATCATGAAGTGTTGCTTGCTCTTGGTAGCTACAAAGCGTGGAGTATTAAACTAAAATATGATACAGGTTAGAAAAAAATAAATCCTTTTGGGATTGAGTTAAACTTACCACACTGTTAAAGCATCAAAAGTTGTTCATAATAGTTTTTGGTAGCAAAAATGTGTTCATTTCTAACAAAAACAAGAGCACCTTGGATAAGGCAAGGCAAGGCAAGGCAAATTTATTTGTATAGCACAATTCAACAACAAGGTGATTCAAAGTGCTTTACAGAGACATTAGAAACAAAAACAAATAAAAAGCATGATTTAAAATTGATTAAAACAAGCAAACAAACAAACTAACTAAACACACACATTTCACTCCTGTTCGCGCGATCTGAACCCTTATCGTAAGGGGAGCTACCAGTCCTTCTGTGGACGAGCTACTTTCTATTTTAAATTCCCTGAATTTAAAATACTCTCTAGACCCAGTCTAGACCCAGTTGGGGAGCTACCCAGAGCTCTAATCCCACACCTGTTCGCGAGGATAACAACCACATAGACTGGCAATATATCTAATGTTGTGATCAATTAGACAAGAAGACCAAGTAGGCTAAAGTGTAGAATCATAGTTGTGTCACCAATGCTCCAAATGTTTCTTGAGCCTATAACTTTGTTATAGTGGAATAGATTAAAGCAATCCCATGTTTGATAAAGAACGGCTTCTTTTCTTAAAAATCACAGCACGTGTATGACATTATAGAGTGAGTAGTTAAATAACTTTCAGCGGTGTCATTAGACATGTTCATGTTTAAAGATGTATAGAATGTAACAGAGAGGACAATGTTTTGTACAAATGAGAATGGTTTACTGGTGTCTTTCAAAGTACACCATACTCAAAAACAGGTTGTATTTTGCATATAATAACAGGATAAAATAACAGTTATTTCTAAAATGTTATACAAACCTCTTTACAATGTAACCAATCTCTGTAATTGACAACTTTTCTTCTAAACCCATTAGGAACATAAAGGTTCACATTCTTGTTTCTATTAAGATTTCTGCAAACATCTGAAATACTTTAATATAGAACATGCTTAATCAGTTGGAATATGGCATTTGTAATGGTGTTGTACTTATGTTTGTATATACAGTAGACAGCACTCAGCAATCTTCCAGTTTGTAGAACTGTTACTGTATGCTATATTGGAAATATTTGTTACTCTTCCTGTAGTAAAAAAGTATTAGAATGTTAAAATTAGTAATTTATTTTGGCACTAGCCAAAAACACAGCAACAATGTGTGCAGCAGGAACAGATGCTCTTCTATGTTTAGTGTACGGATTCCTACCAGGTGAAGCACTGAAAATGTTATTTAAATATGTATATGTATTTTCAACTGGTGTTGTTTTGTGGTCTCATTCCCCAAGCAATTTGTTGCCTTATTTTGTCCCCAACACTCACTGCTGCTTCTGCAAAGTCAGAGTGCTAAATGCTGTCTACTACAGGTAACTCCACTTCAAAAAACCTGAACATTCCCTTTAGCTTACTATTTTAATTGGGGGGAGAAACTAAGAAAGCACTTACTGACCAGATGAAAAAAAAGGCTGCACATGAAAAAGGCACAATGGCCTACACTGTTAAGAGAACTTAACCACCCAGTCTATTGAACATTCACATTCATTCCTTCATGTTAGTGTTAACTACACCCGTGTTTCTATGAACTGTTAGGGTGGAAAACCTAAAACGTGTAGGGCAGAGTGCCTTGAGGACCAAGGTTGGGTAACACTGACCTACACTACATCCATCACCCACATAGAGCTTGCGAGAATGCGGTTAAATTCACTGCGAAAGTCTGGATAGCTGTGATAACCAAGGGGCAGCTTTAGTACACATCCACATGTGTGGGATTGTGGTCTGCGGAGGAAATCTGTAGTTTCTATGAACTCAATTAGTATGGCTTTATCCAACAGATTGGATCCTGTACATAACTGCAGGAAAAGCTGAATATAATTGAAATCAATTTCTCCAATGTACCTTTTCAGGTAACGAGAAACTGTTGACTGGGCAGCTGTCATCTCCTCTGGAAAGATTAGAAGCTCCTTCACTGTTTTTACAGTTGTTGTTTTTTTCTGCAATGAAATGATGCAGTCCTTCTGGTGGGAGTAAACCAGCTACAGAACCCACAACGGGACGCCAGCACTTGATTACAAACATTGGGGCCTGAATAAGTACTTTGTGTCCTATCTGTGCCAAAACAGGGAGCAGTGTGTCCTTGGTAGGAACCTGCTTGCACTCATATGCATCAAGTACTTCCAGCAATTCATCTGTATCCACTGAATTGAAGTCATCCAAAGCCTTCAGGAGAACAGATCACTCTTCTTGTGAGACATACAAAAGAAAGGACTCTTTTAAACTACTGGTTGTCGAGCCATACAATATCTCCTCCAGAAAGGGTATTGCAAGCTTCACTGGGAAGTAACCAGCTTGTTTCCACCCTACAACAAACACTCTAGCTATAGCCTGCCATTCTTCACACTGAAAGTCATGGCGGATGAATGGGACTTTCACCTCAACTCCCAATGTGCAGCTGTCATAGAAATCCATCCAAAATTCTGTCAGGCAGTCCCGCAAAACACCACTTCCTTCCCCCTGTTCAAGCTCTCCATTTGGTAGCAACATTTTGATATTGACCTCAGATGAAATAATGTTTGAGTCCTTAAAGGCACTGATCAAATCAGTAAGACAATGACCTCTTCTAACAGCTAGCATTACGGGACAAGATCGTGATTCAGGGGGTGCTTGGTCAGGAATATTGGCTCTCCTGTCAGCCCCGGTGAGAGAGACAATGTGTGATGAGGTGGATCAGACTCTTTTTCTGTAAACAGTGTTTCAGGGTTTAGTTAAACCACACTAATATCCACCCTGTTATCCCCACTAATAATAACAACTGCATCAGAATCTTCACTTTCACCTACATTTGGCAGACCATCCCATGG
This sequence comes from Maylandia zebra, assembly GCF_041146795.1. Taxonomy (NCBI): domain Eukaryota; kingdom Metazoa; phylum Chordata; class Actinopteri; order Cichliformes; family Cichlidae; genus Maylandia; species Maylandia zebra. Next base: position 18,237,559 of record NC_135188.1, on the reverse strand, counting down.
TAATGTGTCATTCAGTTCCAAATATCCACTTATGGAAGCTCCATCATTAATTACAAAGTGGTTTGATGGTTCTGAATTTATGTTTTCCACCAACAGATCATCAGCGGCCTGATTAGGTTCATTGTCAGTGAGATCTACCAGAGGGCTGGGTTATTGCGTGATCGGCCTCTATGTCTTGAGGCTGCTGTTGTGTTTTCTTTCTGGTACACAGATAAAGTCGCAGAATTTTGACCTTACTTTGCTTATACAACTCATCAACTGTACTGGAAGCATCCACATGCATCTGTGAGCTCTCAATATGAGTTGAATAGTGTGAAAGACTTTTTTTTTTTTTTTTGAGGTGCCATTGGGGAAAAACAGATTTTCAGCCATAAGTTTGATATTTGACACTGTTTCATTTTTATCTACATATAAATGCCTTGTTCCACCACCACTTACAGACTTCACCTGTTTGAACCCACCCTTCTCCTCATCAAAATCCATCCAGCCAACCTCAATTCGTCGCACTGTTCGTTTTGCATTTGTATTTTCTGCCCACTGAGACAATTTCTTTTTAGGAGGCATTCCCTCAGCTCCTGTCAGTCTTTGTCGTAGCCTTGAGAGTATAGATTCTTTCCTGGATGGTGACGTCCGTGACAGTGTTGCTTGTCTGCAGAAGGCCACAGTGGAGACTCTATCATCAACTTTGGGGATGTACTTTGCCAGGTCACTGTCTGTCATTAAGGGAATGACAGTTTCATCAATCTGAAAAATATAAATAACAAATTAATAAAATTGTCAATATTAAAAAAAACAATGAATACATACAGCTGCATATTTTAGAGTTGTTTTTTGCTATCTACTTTTGATAACAGATACTTTTGGTAATGTGGTACACATTTGTCCAACATAAGATGAACAAAAATTACTTTTTAAATTACTCTTTAAACATATCATGTCATTAATTAATGTCATTGATTAACCAACATATGAAATTCAATAATTTTTTTTAGAATGTGCATAGTTCAATTTTTTTTCAATTCAATTTTATTTATATAGCGCCAAATCACAACAAAAGTCGCCTCAAGGCGCTTCATAGATACAGAGAAAAACCCAACAATCATATGACCCCCTATGAGCAAGCACTTTGGCAACAGTAGGAAGGAAAAACTCCCTTTTAACAGGAAGAAACCTCTGGCAGAACCAGGCTCAGGGAGGGGCGGCCATCTGCTGCGACCGGTTGGGGTGAGAGAAGGAAGACAGGATAAAAGACATGCTGTGGAAGAGAGACAGAGGTTAATAACAGATATGATTCAATGCAGAGAGGTCTATTAATACACTGAACAAAAATATAAATGCAACACTTTTGTTTTTGCTCCCATTTTTCATGAGCTGAACTTAAAGATCTGAAACATTTTCTACAAACACAAAGGACCCATTACTATCAAATACCGTTCACAAATCTGTCTAAATCTGTGTTAGTGAGAACTTCAGGTTTGCCGAGATAATCCGTCCCACCTCACAGGTGTGGCATGTCGAGGTGCTGATTAGACAGCATGAACATTGCACAGGTGTGCCTTAGACTGCCCACAATAAAAGGCCACTCTGAAATATGCAGTTTGATCACGCAGCACAATGCTACAGATGCCGCAGCTTTTGAGGGAGCATGCAATTGGCATGCTGACTGCAGGAATGTCTACCAGAACAGTTGTTGTGAAATGAATGTTCATTTCTCTGCCATAAGCCATCTTCAAAGGCGTTTAAGAGAATTTGGCTGTACATCCAACCAGCCTCACAATTGCAGACCACATGTAACCACACCAGCCCAGGACCTCCACATCCAGCATGTTCACCTCCAGGATGGTCGACCAGGTGGAGGCCAGCCACCCAGACAGCTGCAGCAACAATCGGTTTGCATAAAAGAATTTTTGCAAAAACTGTCAGAAACCGAGTCAGGGAAGCTCATCTGCATGCTTGTGGTCCTCATCGGGGTCTAGACCTGACTGCAGTTCATCACTTTAACCAACTTGAGGGGACAAATGCTCACATTCAATGGCATCTGGCACGTTGGAGAGGTGTTCTGTTGACAGATGTTTTTACTGTTCAGGGCAGATGGCAGACAGCTTGTGTTGCATCATGTGGATGAGCAGTTTGCTGACGTCAATGTTGTGGACTGAGTGGCCCATGGTGGCAGTGGGGTTATGGACAATGAACACGAGTGCATTTTATTGTTGAGATCCTGAGGACCATGGTTGTGCCATTTATTCATGACCATAACCTCCTGTTACAGCATGATAATGCACGGCCTCATATTGCAAGGATCTGTACACAATTCCTTGGAAGCTGAAAACATCCCAGTTCTTGCATGGCCAGCATACTCACCAGACATGTCACCCATTGAGCATGTTTGGGACGCTCGGCTCGGTGTATATGACAGCGTGTTCCACTTCCTGCCAATATTCAGCAACTTTGCACAAGTATTGAAGAGGAGTGGACCAACATTCCACTGCCCACAATCAACAACCTGATCAACTCTATGTCCATTGCACACCATTTGCCTCACCTTCTGAGGCAAATGGTGGCCACACCAGATACTGACTGGTTTTGCGGCATCTGTAGCATTGTGCTGTGTGATCAAACTGCATATTTCAGAGTGGCCTTTTATTGTGGGCAGTCTAAGGCACACCTGTGCAATGTTCATGCTGTCTAATCAGCACCTCGACATGCCACACCTGTGAGGTGGGACGGATTATCTCGGCAAACCTGAAGTTCTCACTAACACAGATTTAGACAGATTTGTGAACAGTATTTGATAGTAATGGGTCCTTTGTGTTTGTAGAAAATGTTTCAGATCTTTAAGTTCAGCTCATGAAAAATGGGAGCAAAAACAAAAGTGTTGCGTTTATATTTTTGTTCAGTGTACATAGTGAGTGAGAAAGGTGACTGGAAAGGAAAAACTCAATGCATCATGGGAATCCCCCGGCAGCCTATGTCTATTGCAGCATAACTAAGGGAGGATTCAGGGTCACCTGGTCCAGCCCCAACTATATGCTTTAGCAAAAAAGAAAGTTTTAAGCCTAATCTTAAAAGTAGAGATAGTGTCTGTCTCCCAAATCCAAACTGGAAGCTGGTTCCACAGAAGAGGGGCCTGAAAACTGAAGGCTCTCCCTCCCATTCTACTTTTAAATACTCTAGGAACAACAAGTAGGCCTGCAGAGCGAGAGCGAAGTGCTCTAATAGGGTGATATGGTACTACAAGGTCATTAAGACAAGATGGGGCCTGATTATTTAAGACCTTGTATGTGAGGAGCAAGATTTTGAATTCAACTCTGGATTTAACAGGAAGCCAATGAAGGGAAGCCAAAACAGGAGAAATATGCTCTCTCTTTCTAGTCCCTGTCAGTACTCTTGCTGCAGCATTTTGGATTAGCTGAAGGCTTTTCAGGGAGTTTTTTGGACATCCTGATAATAATGAATTACAGTAGTCCAGCCTGGAAGTAATAAATGCATGAACTAGTTTTTCAGCGTCACTCTGAGACAGGATATTTCTAATTTTAGAGATGTTGCGCAAATGGAAGAACGAAGTCTTACATATTTGTTTAATATGTGCGTTGAAGGACATATCCTGGTCAAAAATGACTCCAAGGTTCCTCACAGCGTTACTGGAGGCCAAGGTAATGCCATCCAGAGTAAGAATCTGGTTAGATACCATATTTCTAAGATTTTCAGGGCCGAGTACAACAACCTCAGTTTGATCTGAATTAAGAAGCAGAAAGTTAGGTCTTTATGTCTTTAAGACATTCCTGCAGTTTAACTAATTGGTGTGTGTTATCTGGCTTCATGGACAGATAGAGCTGGGTGTCATCTAGGGCTGGGTATCGTCACTGATTTCTAGAATCGATTCAATTCCGATTCACAAAGTCCCGAATCGATTCGATCCATGATTCGATTTAATTTGATTTAAATCTGGGAAATTTTGACAGTCAGAAATATTATAATTCAGATCAGTACATTTACATATTTTTGTATCAATAAAAAGGAAGCTGACACACGCAAGACTTTATCACAGGTGTGAGCGTCACAGCAGATGCCTTTGTGTCAAAGTAGCTGAAGATAAAGCACAGAAAAACATGAAGGTGATTTTCCTGGCCTGGGATTTTATAAAAATATTCTGCAGTACATCAAAAACGAAAGAAAACCATTAATCGACATATGAACATTACCTCTGAAGTTACAGCGGTTTTATTAGAGACACGGTTAAGTGTTTTGCATTTTGAATAATTTTAAAAAGTTTAAATTTGTTCAGTATTAAACAGCAGAAATGAGGTTTTCTTTTCGGAAAATGTAAAAGGGAAAAAAACAGCGGCTGACAGCACTGTAAACAACAGTAGACTGGTGCGTAACAAGCAAGCGAATAATGAAGAAAGGGAAATTGTTCTTGAAGTACAGAGAGAGAGAGAGAGGGAGGGAGGGAGAGAGAGAGCGAGAGAGAGAGCTGTGCATCGCGGTGGAAGCAAAACAGTAAAAGAGTGAATTCATGACGATGTTTATGTGAAGCGTTTGGATCTTCTTTTGCTGCTGGTTCGGTCAATATTGTTTGGAGAGAGATCAAACTAACAGCTTTAGAATCGGCTCATAAAGGGCGTGAACACAAAGCGCGATTCAAAGAATCAGCGCGCTGTCGGCTTTCAGCCCCGACCGTGAGAAAGGCGACATCTAACTGATTCTGATCCGCGGGTCGCGCTGTGTGTTTAAGTCTATGTGCAGAATCCGTGTACCTGCTCTCATTTACTGTCTTAACTGTTTGGTGGTTCTTGAAATTTTGTGAGATGTCACCAGAGATTCTGGCATTTCGGGCAAAATAAATTTATATTAAAAAAATTGATTCAGGATTTTAATGAATCGAGTTTACGTTATCCAAGCCAGAATCGATTTTAATCGATGAATCGATTATAAAAACCCACCCCTAGTGTCATCTGCATAGCAGTGAAAATGTATGCTATGTCTTCTAATGATGCTGCCTAAGGGAAGCATGTATAATGTAAACAGAATTGGTCCTAGCACTGAACCCTGTGGAACTCCATAATTAACCTCAGTGTGTGAAGAGCACTCTCCATTTACATGCACAAATTGGAGTCTATTAGATAGATATGATACAAACCACTGCAGTGCAGTACCTGTAATACCTACAGCATGTTCTAATCGCTCTAATAGGATATTATGGTCGACAGTATCAAATGCTGCACTAAGGTCTAGCAGGACAAGCACAGAGATGAGTCCACTGTCAGAGGCCATAAGAAGATCATTTGTAACCTTCACTAAAGCTGTTTCTGTGCTGTGCTGAGCTCTGAAACCTGACTGAAACTCTTCAAATAAACCATTCCTCTGCAGATGATCTGTTAGCTGTTTGACAACTACTCTTTCAAGGATTTTTGATATGAAAGGAAGGTTGGAGATTGGCCTATAATTAGCTAAGACTGCTGGGTCTAGAGATGGCTTTTTGAGTAAAGGTTTAACTACAGCTAGCTTGAAGGCCTGTGGTACATAGCCGATCATTAGAGATAGGTTGATCATACTTAAGATCGAAGAATTAATTAATGGCAGGACTTCTTTGAGCAGTTTTGTAGGAATGGGGTCTAAAAGACACGTTGATGGTTTGGAGGAAGTAATTATTGAAGTTAACTTAGAAAGATCAATTAGAGAAAAAGAGTCTAACTTAACATCAATGGTACTAAGAGTAGCTGCAGATAATATTACATCTGTGGGATGATTACTAGTAATTTTTTCTCTAATGATAAAAATTTTATTTGTGAAGAAGTTCATGAAGTCATTACTAGTTAACGTTAAAGGGATTGTTGGCTCAAAAGAGCTCTGACTTTTTGTCAGCCTGGCTACAGTGCTGAAGAGAAACCTGGGGTTGTTCTTATTTTCTTCAATCAGTGATGAATAGTAAGATGTTCTGGCTTTGCGGAGGGCTTTCTTATAAAGCAGCAAACTATTTCTCCAGGCTAAATGATGATCCTCTAAATTTGTGACACGCCATTTCCTCTCCAGATTACGAGTCATCTGCTTTAGGGTACGTGTTTCAGAATTATACCACGGAGTCAGGTACTTCTGATTAGAGACCTTAGTTTTCACTGGAGCTACAGTATCCAGAGTCGTACGTAGTGAGGAGGTGAAATTATTAACAAGATAATCGACCTCTGTTGGGGTAGCGTTCAGATAGCTGCTCTGCTCTGTGTTGGTACAGGGCATTGAAGATGATAACAGTGGGTGGATTATATTCTTAAACTTAGTTACAGCGCTTTCAGAAAGACATCTACTTTGATAAAGTCTACTCTCCACCGCTGTGTAATCAATTATTGTAAATGTAAATGTTATCAGAAAATGATCAGATAGGAGAGGGTTTTCAGGAAACACTGTTAAATGTTCAGTTTCTATGCCATATGTTAAAACAAGATCTAGAGTGTGATTAAAGTGGTGGGTGGGTTCTTTTACATTTTGAGAGAAACCAATTGAGTCTAATAACAGATTAAATTCCATGTTGAGGCTGTCATTTTTAGCATCTACATGGATGTTAAAATCACCCACAATAATTATTTTATCTGAGCTCAGAACTAAATTAGATATAAAGTCTGAGAAATCAGACAGAAACTCTGTGTAAGGCCCAGGTGGACGATAGATGATAACAAGTAAGACTGGTTTCTGAGTTTCACAGCTGGGGTGGACAATGTTAAGCATCAGGCTTTCAAATGAATTAAAAGTCTGTCTTGGTCTTTCATTAATTATTAGGCTGGTGTGAAAAATTGCTGCCACACCGCCCCCTCGGCCTGTGCTTCGAGATTTCTGGTAGTTAGAATGACTCGGGGGTGTTGATTCATTTAAACTAACATAATCATCCTGCTGCATCGTTTCTGGGACACCACTCAGACAGCCAGCAATTTAAGGAGAACATGTGGCTAAATATGTCACTCCTGGTCTGATTGGGGAGGGGACCAGAGAAAACTACAGAGTCCGACATTGTTTTGGCAAAGTTGCACACCGATTCAATATTGATTTTAGTGACCTCCGATTGGCGTAACCGGGTGTCATTACTGCCGACGTGAATTATGATTTTACTGAATTTACGTTTACCCTTAGCCAGCAGTTTTAAATTTCCTTCATTGTCGCCTGCTCTGGCTCCTGGAAGACAATTGACTATGGTTGCCGGTGTCTCTAGCTTCACATGTCTGAGAACAGAATCACCAATTAACAGAGTTTGACCCCCGGCGGGTGTGTCGCCGAGTGGGGAAAAACAGTTAGACACATGAACGGGTTGGTGGTGTACCTGGGGCTTCTGTTTAGGACTATGCTTCCTCCTCACCGTCACCCAGCCGCCCTCTTTCCCCAGCTGCTTGGGATCTGCCGGGGAACAGCTAGCGGGGCCTACGCTATCTTCTACTGCACCAGCTACAGGGGCCTGGCTAGCTATGGGTGAATGAAGGGTGCGAAGCCGAGTCTCCAATTCAGTAATCCTGGCCTCCAGCGCTGCAAATATGCTACATTTGTTACAGATATCATTATTGCTAAAGGAGGCCGAGGAGTAACTAAACATCTGACACAATGAGCAAGAAAGTGCAGGAGGGACAGGTGACGTAGCCATGGTGCTAACGAGTCGGCTACGAGCTAGGCTAAGCTAGCGAAACAGTACAGAGACAGTGAGTGAATACTTTGGCTATAAATTAGGTAGTGAGTACAGAGAAAGTGTGCTTCGGATGAAGCACGTGAAGATTATACTATGAAAAAGAATGTATTTAAAAGTTGTTAATTAAATTGCTAAGCAAATAAGCTACTCAGAAACACCACTGTGTTTGAGCAGGAACAGGAAGTGATACTCTACCGCAGAGCGAGCGAACAACAAGTGACAGCGCCACCAAGAGTCAGTTGTTAGCCAGATAGTAAATTGTGGATTGCGGCTCTCCGTTCAAAAACAAACACGCAGACACACGCACGCACACACCAACAGCTTCAGTGGCTTACATTCTCATCTTCAAGTTTCTTGATCACATCTTCTTCAACTTTACGCTCTGTTAAAAATTCTCGCAGCCGAGTATCCATAGCTGACCTCTAAACCACATGAAAATGAAATTAGTATTTTTACATTCAGTTATAAATTTTATGTAGCAGATTTTTACATGATAGCCTACCTATAAAATCACTTTATATATGGCAAATCAGAATTTGATAATGATTGTTTTATTACTTAGATATTATCTATGGTAATGAGGAATGGAGCGATTGTCTACTTGGAGTTTAAGTAGTTCAGTATGAGCAATGACAACCTGCATCAATACAAAATCATTCCGATCACTGTATGCTTTATTAGTTCCCTTGGCAATGTGATACCCGCAGTGAGCTACTGTAACGGCAAGACTTCATCCGGTGATGCGTTGAAAGCTACGGCTCATTTAGCATGCATTACCTTAACAAGTGTGACTCACATGATGCTACTTTCAAAGGAGATGTTCAGCGAAAAAAAGAGGCAATTTTAAGATGCTTTCTATCTAAAACTGTTATTATTGTCCAGACCAGATTAGTTGCACCAGCTAGTATGGTGATGTGGCCAGGGTAAAAGAGAGACAACTTCGTGACACAAAGAACTAAGGTTTTATGTTGAACATACCTTGTTTATTAGTAGCCTTCAGCCTTGCTCTACTTTGAAAGTGTGCTGCGGGGCTGCCGCACGTCCTACAGTTAAAAATGTAGGATTCTTTCACTCCTCTTTCAAACCATCTGTCCTCTCTGTCCAAAATGTGAACATTGGCATCCTCGAAAGAGTGTCCTTTATCATTAAGATGCAGATGGACAGCTGAGTCTTGTCCTGTGGAGGTGGCTCTTCTATGTTGTGCCATGCGCTTGTGAAGTGGCTGTTTGGTCTCTCCAATGTAGAGGTCTGGGCATTCCTCGCTGCACTGTACTGGCTGCACTGGCTTCTTTAAGAGGAGTGAAAGGAGCCATCTATGTCCACTGTGAGCGACCATCTTTGAACAGAGGCGGTGGTTTACGACACCAACTCTCTGCCATCTATAATCCAGTTTTGAGATCCATTCCCAGACGCCTTAACGCCCACTCACATCCTGGGCCATCTGATCTCAGGAATTCGCATGATAAGGTGGGGCCAGGTTTCACAATGAACTCACCCGAAACTCTGGCTGATTGGGACCCACACCCAGTTTCACACCTTGGCTCAGGCGATTAGAGGATCATCAGGGGGTCCTTTTGTCCATCTGTGGGGGGATACTCCCACTAGGTTTATATCTGGGACTCTCCACCATTTGATCTTAGAACTGAAGAAGCTTCTCGGATGAGAGGTGAAACGTCTTCAAGTAACTTATAGAGATGGGGGATGACATAGCCTGGCAATACTTCCAGGAAGTTAGCAGCAGACTCTAGCCATGAAGGTATAGCAGCACAAAAGTATGAGATGCACTTTTAAATGGAAAGTTTTTAAAGAACTATATGTTATCAACACAGAGAAATCAGAATGAGATTCTGATTCTCTAAATAGATTAGAGAGTTATTCACCCATCAGTAGAATTTTGACATGCTAACAGAAAACATAATCTTAACCAGGAACAACAATATAAATTACTTTATATTTCTTATTTCATGTGACATTATGAAATCAGAAGAAAATATATGTTTTACTGGACTGAGTGAAATATTATGAACATTATGAAGTTGTCTGCTCTGCGTAAACGTATTTATCCAGTGATATATATGACCTGCCGTGTTATAGGATGTAGGATTATAACGGCACAAAAATTAAAGATAAAGCTTCTACTTATGTAAAACATGGCTATAAATAAATATTCAAGCATAGCTGATAAGTTTCATTAACAGTTTTGAGTCTTTGTGCCATGCTGACAGTTAACATCTGTGTTACATCACAGCTCAGCTGATGGCAGAGGACTCAAAGTGAGACTAAAAACATAGGGTCAATTTAAAATTAGACACCATCTTTGAAAATATAATCACCCAAGATTAAATGGGGAACTATACTAAATACTTTTTATGCTTTATTTAGCTGTGTTAACAAAACTAATCCTGTTTCTTTATTACACACACTGATAGGAACCAATGACAGACTTTATATAACATCAATTAATTGATTTAAGAAGGCTAATAAAAACATAAAAATCAGTTTAATGTCTCGATACATTTACCTGTCTAGTTTAAGATGACTTTTGGTCTGAATTATTGTCATATTATTGTTTGACAACTTAAGGAAGAAGAATTGACAACACTGTTCCTTGAATATTTTACTTATATTTACACAAAAGATTATGCTACATGCACTGAGGTAAAAACTATTGCAGATCAATACATTTATTAACTAGTAATGACTAAAAAACACAGCTCTGTCTCCCTATGCTCACATATTCCAGATGTCCTTGATGTCTACATAAACCACATGACTATCCCGCTTTCTGGTGTTTACTACTCTAAACACAGCGTTTTAATCTGCCATTGAATTCATGTTTGAATTTAATTATAACCCCACTGTACTGCTGAGTTCAGCCACTTTCAGTAATCTGAAAGACAGAGTGTTTTCCTTTGTAAGGACCACATTATATTATTATTGTATTACTCTCTTTTAGTTTTAACATAATTTTATCTGTAATTTTTTTTTAAAATGTGGACCATTTATTTATTTGCAGATGGTGGCCTGTGTATTTCTTTCATAGCGGAGGATTTGTGGGCTGAGAGTGTTAATCTGAGGCCTGTGCATCCTATTAATAAACAACCACCGGATTTGTTTCCAGCTCAGACTGTTTCTGGCATAGAGACAGTCTGAGCCTGCACAAACCACCTGTTCAGACTCATCTGAACATTTTATAGCAGCTGGAGAGTTTTCATAGAGGGATAAGTCTAATTGTCCTATAAAGTTCAATTGTTTAAAGGATTTTGGAGACGTTCAACTTATAGATGCGTGCTTGTTTAAATGTCCACCAAATAACCTGCTGGATTCAGCTCGAGGAGCCCACAAACAATGGAACTGGTTCACTATTACTCAAACTTTTAATTGTTGTTGTTTCAACACTATAAGGTTAATCTTGTGGTTTTACTTGGAGCATGATTATGGACACACTGTGACCAAGTTGGAGTCCACTTCCATGGCAAAATGGATCCAAAACAGATAAGGATCACAGAAAACAAATTTAAAAAAACCCAAAACTTACATCCTGTAGTTCATCTTCTCACCAGCAGAGGGTGATAAAACATCTGAGGACTTGGTGATATCAGAACTGTACATATTGATCTGATCAGTATGGAAGTTAATGCTTCTTTGACTGGATCAGTTTTTAAAGGAGCTATTTTTATAGAAACATGAGAGATGCTGAATGTCTTTAATGATTTATACACTGAGTAATGTTGGATGTCCACTTATTCAGTCATGGAGCATCCAAACAGCCTGTCTGTTCTCAGGATTTGACAACAAATTAAAGCAAAAAACATTCAAATGTGCTCTTAATATGAAAATCTGCTTCTGTTGAGAGCTTCCTTCCTGTCCTGCTTCCATCACAGTTTCCAAAAACGAGTGGAACAGTAAAAGCAGTAAAAGGTTGGAAAAATCACATTAAGAGAAATCAAACATTTGGATTCATTTTAAAAAGCTCAGACTTGTTGAAAATACAGAGGAGCTGGTTGTGAACTGAGCTTCAAAGAAACACAACATACTGGTTGTGGTGGAGGTGTGGTCCCTGGCTCAGCTGCAGGGGAGGAGTGGTGCAGTGAGCTGAACAGGGCGGTGCCGCGGAGGCAGGTGAGAACACAGCGTGTGGCATTTGGACTGATGACGGTCTTTTCCCTTCTTAGTCAGGCAGGAGACGAGAGAAGAGAGATAAAAAAAAAAGCTGGCCAGAGTGTGTGGTAAATAAACTTGACATGTGTGAGCACAACCATTGTGTGTGGGGAGTCCATTCAACACTGTGATACTCACTGTGAAGCTTCAAGGGGAAAAAATACAGGAAAAAAACACGTGGATCCTGGAATAATCGTAGCTTCCATTGTTAAAAGACTGAAGAAGAAGTTTGCAAGGAATCATTTAGAACAGTTTAAAACATCAACTGATTGAACCCATGAATCTGAAAATGTGTTTCTGAGTGAGAGAGACAGACATGTACAGACTGAACTATCTGTTCAACAGTCAGAGTGTTTCTCTAACAGGAGGACACTCTTTACACTCAACTCAGCACAAAGACACTGAGGAACCACGGTAGTATGAAAATCCCAACAAATCATCCATGAGCCCTGCGCCAAACCCAGGATAAAGAGTTTCAGTGAATGTGGTGTTGAAGGTGTGGAGGTGGATCAGAGTGTCAGAGGAGACTCTGTAAAAGGACAGAGTGCCAGCAGGACAGTCCACATACACTGCTACTCTGTTAGAGGGGGAGGAAGAAGAGGAGGAGGAAGAGGAGGAGATGGCTGGTATTTGGCTTTTATTGTGCCAGACAGAAAGAGGACCATCATCTGTGCACTTCAGACTCCAGGACTGATCATTCCATCCAAACACACAATCATTAACCTTTCCTTTCTTTCTGATTCCTCTGTAACTCACTGATATCCAAACCTTTCCACTCCACTCAACCTCCCAGTAACAGCGACCAGTCAGACCATCTCTACACAGCAGCTGAGGACACCGGTCAATAAATCTGTCCATATGATTAGGATATGATTGAACCTTTTCCAACACATATGTCACCTTCCTGTTGTCGTCAGACAGTCTGAGGTTTTTATTTACTGTGTTTGTGTCAATTGTGAGTTGACAGGAATCTGATGGAGAGAACAAACACAATCCAGCTGCAGTTATTGATCCATCATCTGTTTATTGATTGACACTTTGATGATGACTCCTGACATCAGAGATGTGAATCAGTGATGTGACAGTTTGAAGATGGTTGAATGTGTGCTGCTTTGTTTTCATGAATGACATTAAAAGCACACTTACACTTCCTCAGACCTGGTGTCAACCATCGGACTCCAGCAGGCTCCACCCTGAAAGGAGGAGGGGAGTCAGACCAGAACAGTCTCTTTCAGCATGCACACATGGAGATTACATGTTATCATGTTATCGCTATGGCTGAAACTGCTGATCATTTGGACTGATCCTGGCTCTGTCAGTTTTTTGAATCAGTTGTTGGATTGGTTGTCACAGCAATACATTTATATACAATGGGGCAAAAAAGTATTTAGTCAGCCACCGATTGTGCAAGTTCCCCCACCTAAAATGATGACAGAGGTCAGTAATTTGCACCAGAGGTACACTTAAACTGTGAGAGACAGAATGTGAAAAAAAAATCCATGAATTCACATGGTAGGATTTGTAAAGAATTTATTCCTAAATCAGGGTGGAAAATAAGTATTTGGTCAATAACAAAAATACAACTCAATACTTTGTAACATAACCTTTGTTGGCAATAACAGAGGTCAAACGTTTACTATAGGTCTTTACCAGGTTTGCACACACAGTAGCTGGTATTTTGGCCCATTCCTCCATGCAGATCTTCTCGAGAGCAGTGATGTTTTGGGGCTGTCGCCGAGCAACACGGACTTTCAACTCCCGCCACAGATTTTCTATGGGGTTGAGGTCTGGAGACTGGCTAGGCCACTCCAGGACTTTCAAATGCTTCTTACGGAGCCACTCCTTTGTTGCCCAGGCGGTGTGTTTTGGATCATTGTCATGTTGGAAGACCCAGCCTCGTTTCATCTTCAAAGTTCTCACTGATGGAAGGAGGTTTTGGCTCAAAATCTCACGATACATGGCCCCATTCATTCTGTCCTTAACACGGATCAGTCGTCCTGTCCCCTTGGCAGAAAAACAGCCCCATAGCATGATGTTTCCACCCCCATGCTTCACAGTAGGTATGGTGTTCTTGGGATGTAACTCAGTATTCTTCGTCTTCCAAACACGACGAGTTGAGTTTATACCAAAAAGTTCTACTTTGGTTTCATCTGACCACATGACATTCTCCCAATCCTCTGCTGTATCATCCATGTTCTCTCTGGCAAACTTCAGACGGGCCTGGACATGCACTGGCTTCAGCAGCGGAACATGTCTGGCACTGCGGGATTTGATTCCCTGCCGTTGTAGTGTGTTACTGATGGTGACCTTTGTTACTTTGGTCCCAGCTCTCTGCAGGTCATTCACCAGGTCCCCCCGTGTGGTTCTGGGATCTTTGCTCACCGTTCTCATGATCATTTTGACCCCATGGGATGAGATCTTGCGTGGAGCCCCAGATCGTGGGAGATTATCAGTGGTCTTGTATGTCTTACATTTTCTGATGATTGCTCCCACAGTTGATTTTTTCACACCAAGCTCCTTGCCTATTGTAGATTCACTCTTCCTAGTCTGGTGCAGGTCTACAATACTTTTCCTGGTGTCCTTCAAAAGCTCTTTGGTCTTGGCCATGGCGGAGTTTGGAGTCTGACTGTTTGAGGCTGTGGACAGGTGTCTTTTATACAGATGATGAATTCAAACAGGTGCCATTCATACAGGTAACGAGTGAGGGACAGAAAAGCGTCTTACAGAAGACGTTACAGGTCTGTGAGAGCCAGAGATTTTCCATGTTTGAGGTGACCAAATACTTATTTTCCACCCTAATTTACGAATAAATTCTTTATAAATCCTACCATGTGAATTCATGGATTTTTTTTTTCACATTCTGTCTCTCACAGTTGAAGTGTACCTCTGGTGCAAATTACTGAACTCTGTCATCATTTTAAGTGAGGGAACTTGCACAATCGGTGGCTGACTAAATACTTTTTTGCCCCACTGTAGTGAAATCATGGCTCCACCATTTTACTAATTGGTGTATTGATAATAAGAAGAGTGCTTCAAGTGAAGAGAATATCAATGATTCTCTTCATGAGCCCTTGTTTTATATTAGGAGAAGTTTTCTTTGGGAGAGAGAGTGGTTTCTTTCTGATATATATTCTATGAAATTATTGTAAAACAGCTGTCTGACATCATTTTAAAAAACTTCTAAATTCTACCGTAAACCCATCAATTTCTGCTGTTTTCACTTTAGACACAGAGAGCTGTGTCATTGTTCATCTCAGAGTCACACAAACAGTCAAGAAACAAAGTGTTTTCAGCTCTTCCTCCTCTATCAGGCATTCTTTACATACCTGAGAGTGCCCAGTCTCCATTGTGGATCCTTCAGTCCAGCTGAAAGCATCTTCATTCCTGAGTCTCCTGGATGATTGTAGCTCAGATCCAACTCCTTCAAATGAGAGGGGTTAGAGCTCAGAGCTGAAGCCAGAGAAGTACAGCCTTCCTCTGTGATCAAACAGCCTGACAGCCTGTGAACACACAAAACAGCAATCAATCTGTGAACTGTTCCCTGAATGTTTTATTTTTAAATATTGAGATACAATGTCATCCATAAGCCACAAACCACAAGAGATGAAAACAGCAGCCTAAAATTGATTTATAAAGCAAAATCCTACAATATTAAGCATCGAATTTCAACATTTACTTAGTCCCCTGTGAGCAGCACTTGATGACAGTGAAGAACACCCTTTAGGACGTGACTTTCAACAGAACCAGACTGAGGGACGGGCAGCTATCTGCTTTGACCAGTTGTAGAGTAATTAGAAAAGAGAAAAGTAAGAAAAAAGTCTTGAGAGATCAAAAATAACAAACAGGACAAAACACAAGCTACAGGAGAGGACAAAGTTATTTCTAGTTTAGTATCAACAATTTCAAGATTCACAGTGTTACTGTAATGTTGATTTAATGTCATCCAAAGGAAGTATCTGGTGAGACGCCATGTTTCTAAGATTTTCATCGCTGAGTACAATAACCTCTGTTATATATGCTATATTTAGAACCAGCACATTAGAGGTCATCAAGGTGTTTATGTCCTTAAGACATCCCTGCAGTTTAATTAACTGGTGTGTGGCATTTGGCTCAGTGGATATAAAAAGTTGGGTATCATCCCCAAAGCAATGAAAATGTATGCTATAAATTAAAACGAACTGGCTCCAGTATGCAACCCTGTGGAACGACATACTTTCACAGGGTTCAAACCATTTCTGTTAATACCAATGATGTATTCTATGTGTCTGTAGTAAAATGTAATGATCAAGGGCACTTAATGCTGCACTTTGGTATAGCAAGACAAACACAGTAAAGGTTATTATCTGAGGCCATAAGAAGATGTCATATGCTGTGGGAGTGTCTGGTCAGGTGTGGTCCAGGTTCCTGTTGTCCGTCCCCTGGGGTGGAGTTGGCAAGCTCATCACCTGCTTCCAATTTCCGGGGCTCCATCTAGAGGGTTTTTAAGCTAGCACTGCCTGCCACTCCTCGTCAGTTCGTCCTGGTAAACTTGGCCTCCTCTGTGCTCGGACTCTGTGTGCCTGGATCATGTGTTAATGTGTTCTCCGTCTCCTGTGTTCTCCAGATTCATCACCCGTCGTACTCATCAGCAGTGCTGGTTCTGTTTCGATCCCGTTCTCCAGTCTGCCTAGAACCCTAGGACCACACACTCACCTTCTCCTCAGCCTGCCCTCCAGCCCGTACTTTAACTTCCCTGGACACCTTGGAACCTGGACCAGCTTCCCCACACTCTCAACCATCCCTGGGACGCTCCCACGGCAACCCCTTCCCCGCCTAATAGCCGGTGTTTTCAAGTAAGCACAAGACTCTCCACTAGTACCACTCACTTCTGCCCTTTAATTGAATCCCATTCAGTAAAACCCTTCTCCTGTGTTTGCAGAAGTTCCCGCCCGTGTTCTCCTTGTGCTCAACATCCGTTTCTCCGCCCTCGGGCCTCCCTCAGTTCCTGCGAATGATTTCTGTTAGACCCAGTCTTGTTTAAGTTCCTTTTCCTTTCAATAAATTGTACATAGTTCGAGCAATTGAGTCTGCTCTTGAGTCCACTGCATCCTTATTTGTGACAGAACGAACTGGCCAATAATGGACTCAGCGGACCCAATTCGCGCCGTCATAAATAACAGGGCGCGGTGTTAGGACGGCATGAACAGACATTGACGTCCCTAGTGGACCAGTGTAACACTATTAGTGAAAAGCAAGAGGAAATACTCACCAGGCTTTCAGAAATTAGTGAGCCGAATCCACCCGTTCCCCCCCAGTCAGCCGGGACTGTCGCCTGCACCCACTATGATAGAATCAGTTTATCGGGGCATTTCCTCCCCTCCACCTGAGCCTTTCCACGGAGAGTTGGGTCAGTGTGGGGGCTTCCTTTTTCAGTGTTTGTTGTTCTTCAGTCGCATGCCACACGCTTTCCCAAATGATGCTGCCAAGATTTCCCATTCTGTAGGGTTGCTAAGGGGTAAGGCGCTCGCGTGGGCTGAGGCGTTTTTGTCTTCTCACCCGATTGCCTCATGCTCCTATGAGGAATTCCTCGAGGAATTTAAGGCTACATTCGCTCACCCGATTTCTGAGGGTACTGCAGCTAAGAGGCTGTTGGGACTCCGTCAGGGGAAACGCAGTGTTGCGGAATATTCGATTGAGTTCCGCACCGCCGCTGTAGAAACGGGGTTGGCCAGACGCCGCGCTGCGGGGTATTTTTCTAGTGTCCCTTAGCGAACAGATGAAAGATCAGCTAGCTGTACACGACGAGCCGGCCACGTTCAAAGCACTCACCTCTCTCGCTCTCAGGATTGATAATCGACTGAGAGACGTTCCAAGCCCTCTCCGTCTCTGTTTCGGCCCGCGACCATTTCCACGTTACCCCCGCCACTTCTGGTGACAACATCCGCCCGTCCTCGCGCTCCTTCCCCAGAGCCTATGCAGATCGGCCGCTCACGGCTCACTCCTGAGGAGCAGGAACGGCGTTTCCGAGCTGCAGAGTGTTTTCTACTGCGGAGGAAGCGGCCATCGCATCGCATCTGCCTGGTCCAGCCAAAAGGCGTGGCCCGCCGGTAAGTCCGTGGTTAAGGGTGGGCAGTGTTTTCAAAGGAGATAATGTCACGGCTGGGGGCAGTCGTGTGGTGTATTTAAAAAAGGATCCAAAATGCAGGTACTGGCTGGGGTGCGAGTGAGTGTTTATTTACAGCGGTGAGAAGGTGACAAAACAGGAAGAGCAGAGTGGGGAGTAAACAAACCTAAACTGGGAAAACTAACGAACAAAACTTAAACCAGACACTCACGGGAGGAGGAGCAAAATGCACAAAGAGAGATGGCAGAGAGACGCAGAATGAGTACCGGGTAACATAGAATAATGCAGACTGACATGGAATTAAACAGACGACGCGACAGAGAGCACAGGAAAACACAGGGCTTAAATACACAGGGAGTAATCAGGGAATGGGCCACAGAAGGGAGACACAGCTGGGCGCAATTAGGCTAACGAGACAGGGGAGAGGTAAAACTGAACACACTGACATGAGACATGAACTTTCAGAATAAAACAGGAAACTAACAGACACAGAGAACCAGACAGGACACTGAACTTGACAGGCAGACTCATGAGCAGACACAATAACACCATGGACAGACAGAGAGAACACAGGCAGGCATGAAACAAAAACACTAACACATAGCAAACCTAAACAAAAGACAAAACAGAATAACCGAGAACAAAGAATAATATAAAGAAACACAAAACACCGAGTCCTCAGACTCAGGACCATGACAGATAAACCCCGTTTTTTGCTGTCAGTTTCTTTGATAGCTAGTACTAAGGCTCATTCTTTTCATGCTCTCGTGGACTCTGGGTCAGAGCAAAATTTAATAGACACTGAGGTGGCTAAATCTTTGAACTTGCCCATCACTCTGCTCGAGCCTCCAATTCCAGCCTCTGCTGGCAGGCAATCATCAGGAAAATATAACCCTCTTTACCACTTCTTCCCTTGACGTGCCAGTAATCCTCGGTTTTCCGTGGATGCAGAAGCATAATCCACACATCGACTGGACAGGGAAAAGAGTACCAAGTTGGAGTTTGTTTTGACTTGCCAACTGCCTTAAGTCAGCCTTGCCCTCGGAGGCTTCTAATTCTCCTCCATTGGTTGTTTCCACTCCTGACCTTACCGCTGTCCCTCCTGAATATCATGATCTACAAGAGGTGTTTAGTAAAGACAGAGCTCAGTCGCTGCACCCTCATCGACCTTATGATTGCGCCATTGACCTCCTTCCTGGTGCTCCTTTGCCCTCCAACCGCCTTTATAACCTGTCCTGTCCTGAGAGGGGGGCTATGGAGAAGTACATCCGGGAATCGCTAGCAGCCGGTCTCATTCGTCCTTCCTCCTCGCCAGTGGCCGCGGGTTTCTTTTTCGTTTCTAAGAAAGATAAGTCGCTCCAGCCGTGCATAGATTACAGAGGACTTAATGCAATCACAATTAAGAACAAATACCCCCTGCCTTTGATCAATTCAGCTTTCGAACCCCTCCATGGTGCTACTATCTTCTCCAAACTGGACTTGAGAAATGCATAACACCTCGTCCGCATAAGGGAGGGAGACGAATGGAAGACTGCTTTCAACACTCCCCTGGGGCATTTTGAATATCTGGTAATGCCATTTGGCCTCTCTAAAGCCCCTGCAGTCTTTCAAGCACTTGTGAATGACGTGCTCAGAGATTTCCTGAATGTTTTTGTTTTTGTTTACCTGGATGACATTTTGATTTTTTTCAAAGTCTCTCGAAGAACATCAGGTCCATGTCCGAAGCGTACTGCAGCGACTATTGGAGAACCGTCTCTATGTAAAGGCCAAGAAATGCGAATTCCACACCTCGTCTGTCTCATTTCTGGGCTACCTACTGGCGGGAGGGCAGGTGAAGACGGACCCTGTAAAGATCAAGGCAGTGGTGGAGTGGCCCATCCTTGATTCACGCAGACAGCTACAACAGTTCCTTAGTTTCGCAAATTTTTACAGGCGCTTTGTCAGAAACTACAGCCAGGTAGCTGCACCTCTCACTCGCCTCACTTCCTCAAAGATTCCCTTCATTTGGTCCCCCGAGACTCACTCAGCCTTCATCACGCTCAAACAGCTCTTCACATCAGCTCCCATTCTAATCCATCCTGACACAAGTAGTTCATAGTGGAGGTTGACGCTTCAAATGTGGGGGTGGGAGCTGTGCTGTCACAAAGGTCTGGTCCACATGGTAAGCTCCAGCCCTGTGCCTATTTTTCTCGATGCCTTTCTCCTGCCGAACAGAATTATGACGTGGGGGATACAGAGCTTCTAGCCATTAAATTGTCTTTAGAGGAGTGGCGCCACTGGCTGGAGGGAACTAAACATCCGTTTATAATTTGGACAGATCACAAGAATCTAACTTATCTCAAATACGCAAAAAGACTGAACTCTCGCCAGGCTCGGTGGTCTCTCGTCTTTACCAGATTTAACTTTGACATTTCCTATCGCCCAGGTTCCAGGAATCTCAAACCTGATGCTCTGTCCCGCCAGTACTCCTCGGACTCAGAACCCCGGGGCCCTGAGCTCATTCTCCCTTCCACCTGCAGAATTGGCTCCCTCGCCTGGGATGTGGAGGAGGCCATACGCCAGGGTCTACGAGGTGAACCCGATCCAGGAACTGGCCCACCCGGTCGGCGTTTTGTTCCTCCTGCCGCCCGGTCGGCTGTGATCCACTGGATCCACACAGCAAGGTTCACTTGCCACCCGGGAGTGAGTAGAACTACAGCACTATTGAAGAGGTATTTCTGGTGGCATTCCATGGACAAGGATGTAAAGGATTATGTGGCAGCCTGTTCCGTTTGTGCCAGTAGTAAGACCTCCAATCGGCACCCGTCTAGCTTACTCCCACCACTGAGTACCCCACATAGTCCCTGGTCTCATATTGCATTGGATTTTGTTGCCGGCCTCCCAGCTTCCTCAGGGAAGACGGTGATCCTGTCCATAGTCGATCGGTTCTCCAAAGCGGCTCATTTCATAGCCCTAGAAAAGTTATCAACAGCTACTGAGACCACCCAGATTCTTACAGACCATGTGTTCCGACTTCATGGCATACCCTCAGAAATTGTTTCTGACAGGGGGCCCCAGTTTATCTCCCAAGTGTGGAGAACCTTTTGTTCGGCCCTAGGTGCCAAGGTTACCTTGGGTGGAATACGCCCATAATTCTCTCACATCCTCGGCGACAGGTTTGTCACCCTTTGAAGCCTCACTAGGTTATCAGCCACCGTTGTTCCCAGAGAATGAGACAGAACTGGCCGTTCCTTCTGTCCAGCACCACCTTCGACGCTGCCGGCCGGTGTGGCAGAAGGTTCGACAGGCTGACTGTCGACCGTCAACGGGACTATGCGGATCGTCACCGCTCTGTTGCCCCAGCTTATCAACCTGGACAAAGGGTTTGGCTCTGTGCTAAGGACATTCCCTTAAGGTCGCTTTCTCGGAAATTGGCACCCCGTTACATTGGCCCCTACGAGATTGCTGCTGTCATCAGTCCCTCGGCAGTCCGACTCAGGCTTCCGGTTTCCTGGCGCATCCACCCGATGTTTCATGTCTCTCAGGTCAAACCGGTCCGTATTAGTCCTCTGTGCCCACCGTCCGTTCCCCCGCCCCCCGCCCAGCTCATTGACGGTCACCCGGCCTACTCGGTCAGGAGGATCGTTGACGTGCGCCGCCGCGGTCGTGGTGCCCAATACCTGGTGGACTGGGAGGGTTACGGCCCTGAAGAGCATTCTTGGGTTCCCCGGTCACTCATCCTGGACCCGTCCCTGATTTCTGACTTTCACACCTCCCTTCGCAGGGCCCAGTCCGGATGGTCGCCGGGAGGCAACCCTTGAGGAGGGGATACTGTCATATGCAGTGGGAGTGTCTGGTCAGGTGTGGTCCAGGTTCCTGTTGTCCGTCCCCTGGGGTGGAGTTGGCCAGCTCATCACCTGCTTCCAATTTCTGGGGCTCCATCTAGAGGGTTTTTAAGCTAGCACTGCCTGCCACTCTTCGCCAGTTCATCCTGCTACCACCCGTGGTAAACTTGGCCTCCTCTGTGCTCGGACTCTGTGTGCCTGGATCGTGGGTTAATGTGTTCTCCGTCTCCTCACCCGTCGTACTCATCAGCAGCGCTGGTTCTGTTTCGATCCCGTTCTCCAGTCTGCCTAGAACCCTAGGACCACACACTCACCTTCTCCTCAGCCTGCCCTCCAGCCCGTACTGTAACTTCCCTGGACACCTTGGAACCTGGACCAGCTTCCCCACACTCTCAACCATTCCTGGGACGCTCCCACGGCAACCCCTTCCCCGCCTAATAGCCGGTGTTTTCAAGTAAGCACAAGACTCTCCACTAGTACCACTCACTTCTGCCCTTTAATTGAATCCCATTCAGTAAAACCCTTCTCCTGTGTTTGCAGAAGTTCCCGCCCGTGTTCTCCTTGTGTTCAACATCCGTTTCTCCGCCCTCGGGTCTCCCTCAGTTCCTGCGAATGATTTCTGTTAGACCCAGTCTTGTTTAAGTTCCTTTTCCTTTCAATAAATTGTACATAGTTTGAGCAATTGAGTCTGCTCTTGAGTCCACTGCATCCTTGTTTGTGACAGAAGATCAATAGTAACCTTTAATAGTGTTGTTTCTGTGCTATTATGAACTATAAATCCACACCCATCTTACAGCATCTCTTATAGTCATAGAAAACAAGTTGTGGTTTGTTGCAAATAGTGCAAATTATCTAACTTAATTATAACAAAATAATTGTTTACAACTGGGAATAGGTGTCATTTGAATTTTTATAATATTGAAATTCTAAGAAATGGATTCTGTAAGGTGAAATTGATTAATATTTTTCCAGCTATATCAAAGTCATTAATTCTCTATTACACACACAATCAAGAAGTTGCACAAAGGTTGTTCATATTCTTAAATGGCCCTATTTGTTGTTATTTAATCCAATAATTTTACAAGTGTAACTGTATTGTTTAGTGGCGTGTAGAATGTGGAAAAGGCAGACACTAAACCAGACATTCATAGTAGTGAAGTGCCAGTGAGTAGTGAGGCCATTTTCTAGGGCTCTGGTGGTGTTTGTTACGAAATAAATATATTCTTAGTGCTTATTTTCTGATTATATTGTTTTATGTATTTTAACTCATTCACTGCCAGCCATTGGCAGTGAATGAGTTAAACCCATTGACTCATTCACTGCAATTGACGGCTATAGACGTCAATGGCAGTGAATGAGTTAATAATAGAGGCCTTTATAGACCAAGGCCAGATGTGAGAAAGAACTAGGTCAGAGGGTGACAGGTCACCTAGCAACAGAGGCTTTAGTAAGGGGAAGTTAAGAAACAGCAAGTTTAGTGCAGAGCTGCAGAGGCATATTAATAAAGTACAGGAAACCAGACAGAAAAAGCGGAACTAAGTAACACACACACACACATTAGTCAGACCAGAAGGAGTTGTTTTGATCGAAACTGTGTGTGTGACTTATAGCAGAACTATATGTGTATTTTAGCTTGCAATGTTTTCAGAACCGTGGGTGCGTGCCGGGACAGGAAAAGAAGAAAAAAAAGAAAAACTCAAGTTTCCTGTCTGACTGCATGAGTGAAGCTAGGTATAGGACAATTAAATAAAGTCTATGACTAAGTGCAGTAGTGCAGATCTGGAGAAGAAATTTAGTTATTTATTTATAATTTAGTAATGATACATTGTTATAAAGTGTTTAGAAAGTGCTTAATGGGCAATAGTACTGTTGTGCTCTTAACAAGATTTTCTGTGTATTTAGCAGGAGAAACTATGTCAGTTGACCTCAGACTTGTTCAGGACGCTGAAGCACCTGAGGGCAACCACCAATAAAATATAATCTGGGGAAAATGAACAGAGGAAGTGATTTTTAAGTCCGATTTCAGACCATGTAAGTATTAGTTAAGGAGTAGGGCAAAACTTTTATGGCCCGGAAAGTTCTAGTTCCCACAACTTATTGTTAGATTAGTAAACAAAATTTTTCTGTGATTAAGATTTTTGGGGTTTTTGTTTTAGTGATGGGTTAATTCTGTCAGTTAGGTTTGGGTTGTTTTCTTAGTTCAATAGAGGGAGTTTTAAACATGGACATGTCTAGGAGGGGCCCATTATTTTTGTCACAGTGCACTTAGAGAAAACCTGTCAGGTGTCACCCTTATGGTGATGTTTTGTGCTTTGAGTTAATAATCAGCTCTCTTTTTCTAATTCTTTGTTGTAAGCAGGCCTGGTGGATCGAATTAACAGCGCTGTAAAACATTTCTGTGAGAGCAAATATAAGGTGAGCTTTTCCAGATTACAATGGGCTGAGGAAAAGGCTACCTGTGGGAACCGTGTGAGTTCCTGTCTAAAAGGATTGCAGCGAGTCAATCCAGTCCAAAATCATAAACAATGGTTTTTTCTTTTAAAAATGATGACATGACTTTGCGGGTGATGGAGACTGGAATGGGTTGCGCTTAAGTCTCCACTATCCGCAATATCTCGTGTGAATGCGTGTGCATGAATGTGTGTGACTGGACTGTGACTGGACTGACGATGTGGACTAAAGTGTTGACTGACTTGACAATGAGACAAAGACTGGACCAAGGTTAGGATGAATAAATGTTGACAAACAATTCACCATGCCGGTAAGAGAAAGGTGGATGCTTTGCTTTGCTTTGTTTTGCTTTTGGCAGAAGCAGGAGAATAGAGACTGGAGGTTCACATGAGAGTGTGGAGCTGCAGACTTAACCTTTCGGCTGCTAATTTTGGGTTGCTGATGTTTGCTTTAAGAAAATTTGGTTTTATTGACTGGGTTTAGATAAGGGTAACACATTATATTGTTGGGAAAATGCCAAATGCTAAAGGGAAGAAGATTTTTGATATCATTGATGTTACCGTTAACCATAACAGGCCACTGTAGAAATCAATTAAATTTTATAGAGGAAAATAGTCAGGACCAAAGCAATATTTAGGAATTATATAGGGGAATGGTAGACTTGTCACATTCAAAGTACAGTGATGGAATAACAAACACTGGTCCAAGTGGAAGGGCGTGTGATACGAGGTGGTACTGGAGGAAAACAAGCAAAGTAAAGAAAGCAAACCTATTTTGGTTAGCTTTGATAAAGTCAAATTAAGAAGCACCATGACACTCAGAAGATCAGCGTGAAAGTAAAACATACACAAATTTTGTATGAAGCGCATGACTGATAACTGTTCTGTTTTAAGTTTTGTTTTTTATAGCACAGATTGGATCATAATGAGGGAAGGACAGCGGGAAAAACTGAGTTTCAAATGTGAACTTAATGTTAACACACAGGTTTTGTTTCTAGGTAGTTCGGAGGATGCAGGCTCTGGATGGAACCAGGAGTTCAAAAGATTTAACTGATTTTATTCCTTAAACACAGGTTTGCAGGCCCGGAGCAAATATAGTCGAAAGGGTGTTTGATAATTTAGGTACGGTAAAACCTATGCATAAGTAATTGCCTTTATGCTTAAGCTTAACTGATTGAAAATGTCTGATAGAATAAGCAGTTATAATCATTTTCTTACACATACTGCAAAATGTGCTCATAAAGACCTAAGCACTCAGTCTTTTGAGGGTCATAAGCTTCATCTGGCGGGACTGTCCAGGTGATACATGGTGAGAGGTGACAGAAGTAAAACTAAAAGGTTAATGCATAACATGCTTACAAACACAGACATCACGTAGATTTATTTCTAGGGTAGAGGTGAAACATATTTTTCTTGCTTTGTGCTTGCATAGCAACAGTTGATGCAGGAGGTGTTAAAGATAAGCATGAAATGAATAAGTCAACAGGAAACATCTGGAGGGTGAGACGGGTGAAATAATAGCTTGCAATGTTTTCAGAACTGTGGGTGTGTGCTCGTGTCTGCAGTTCTCCGTTTCTGGAAATGTACAATAAAGCTTATTTTTTGAGCTTTGACCACACTGAGTCCAGTCTTTCTCTGTCGCCAAAAGAATTCAGAAAAGAACCGGATTTGATATGTTCATCTTGATCTTCCTTGCACAAAGAAAAGTTCCTAGTCCTGGTGGAATTAGGCTTCTATTTGGTTAATCAAAAAAAAAAGAAAAAGCCGTCACTTGATTGGAAATGTCTGAGTGAGAGAAATGATAGGGAATAGAAGGAAAAGACCATATTTCACCCATATTGTCTCCCTGTGAAATCCATAAGTGATTTTAAAATCCTTCTCTTTACACATAACACTGCCCACTTCTCCCTTTGACAGCAGACTTATTTTCTAGAGTTTCTGAAAGTAGAAGAGGAGGCAGACCCTCTCTCAGTTTTGCTGTAATAGGGTTAGGATCCTAGGAGTTTTTCATGATGTACTAATCCTCTTCTTTACTCAATCCATTTTACGCTCTGTGAACAGCTCTATAGCATTTAATTATTAGTAAGCATTTAAAATATGATTTTCTCTTGCCAAGTGTGTCTTTGTCCGCACTCTCTCTGCTCTCTTTTTCTTTCCCCCTTTCATATGTGAAATGATCATCAGTTGAAAAGTCTGAATCCTGACCTGAGAGTTTCCATAGTACAATCTGGACTCTCCAGTCCAGCAGATAGAAGCTTCAGTCCTGAATCCTGCAGGTCATTGTTACTTAGGTCCAGTTGTCTCAGTCTAGAGAACTGGGAACTGCGTAATAAGGACAGCACTTCACAGGTTCTCTCGGACAGATTACATACATTCAGTCTGAAAAATTATGAAGAAGAACATAATAGCACTGGTGTTAAAGCGTATTCAAGGTACGACAAGAAAACAATAGATTTGGCAATATTTCAGGACCAACTGGAATCTTCATTGCCTTATGTTAAAATAAACAAAAATGTGGCAGTTTTCTGTGATTTTAAAATCAATACTAAAACTGCAAAGTCATGAGAGAAGATAATAATATTGGCAATTTTGGTCTGTTGATGAAAAACAAAATGTCTCTTGATGTGACCTGAGAGTTTCCAGCATACAGTGTGGACTCTTTAGTCCAGTGGACAGAAGCTTCACTCCGGAATCCTGCAGGTCATTGTTACTCAGGTCCAACTCTCTCAGGCTAGAGGACTGTGAGTTGAAAACTGAGGAGAGAGCTTCACAGCTTTTCTCTGTGAGGTTACAGCCTCTCAATCTGAAAAAATATACAAAAGAAGGCTTTAATTAAAGTGTGTCTATGGTGGCCAAAATAGTTATTAGATTTAGCAATATTTATTCTGTTTTGTTTTGTCAGTGGGGTTAGGTTAATTGGTAATTCTACATTGTGAATGTGAGTGTGAATGGTTGTTTGTCTATATGTGTTTGCCCTGTGACAGACTGGTGACCAGTATAGGGTATATTCTGCCTCTTGCCCTATGGTAGCTGGGATAGGCTCCAGCACCCCCTGACAAGTATAATCAGAAGAGAATGAATGGATGGATGGATGGATGGATGGATATTTTGTTTTAGGACTAAGTGAAATCCTTATTGTCTCTTGGCCTTATGTTAAATAAGTTAGAAATTTTAATTGTGAAATTTATCCTGACCTAGACTGAAATGCTAAAAATATAAAGATGCAAAAATATGTAAGTTAAACTTAATTACTAGGGGTGCAACGATACACAAAATTCACGGTTCGGTTCGGTTCGATACTTTGGTGTCACGGTTCGATATTTTTTCGATACAAAAAAATGTTCATGCCTTTTTAATTTGTCATTTATTAAGATTATAAATATATATTTTAACTCAAAAGTACAGTTTTTAAATTTAACCCTAACCCTTGTGCGTGTTTTTTATTTTGACAGTGAATGTGCACCTGCGGACCACTTATGTGCACCCCTGGTTATTTAGCTCGTCATATTGCAGCCACAGAAATCCTTTTGTCCATGAAACCATAAAGCTGCACTTTCTTTTTGCCTTATAGTCTGATTTGTCATAACTTCTCCGTTTTGTGGTAAGCTTTTCTTTGGCTGTCACTTCGTCACCCTGACCTGTCTTATTTGGCTCAGCAGAACTAAAATATATATCCTGCTGCTTTTACACATGCACTCACATAAGCTCAGCGAGTCTCTGCGCGATCAACCTCTCACATGTTTAAGCTTGCTGCGGGAGATTTCACTTGTCATGTTTGCATAGTAAGCTAACGATTAATAAGACGATGTCAGAGGAATTGGTGCACAAATTATCATCACTCACAGATCAGTGCTGTCGCTCTCTATACACAGTTCGCACGATTGCAAAGTGAAAGCAAATTCAAACGCGATTTCAATATGTCACATATTGACAGTGGCTCACCGATGCCAATGACATAATTACCCAGCTACATTTCTGAAAGAATGCAAAAGCATTGACATATATTTTTCCTTCCTACAATAGCCCGACTGGCAGGGAAGAGATAGATTTTGGTAGCCTGACTGAAAAAAATCGCTAGCCCCGGGACGTCGGGCTAGCGATATTGCGAGCCCTGTATCTGATTGAGGAATCACTCATCTTTGGAAAAGAGAGTTTATTACAGAGAAATGTCTCTTTCCAAAATAAAAGCTATACTATCCGCTTCTTCTGGGCTATATTCTCAGCAGCATAAGGAGAATCATGTGCTAACAGCTGTCTAAATGACTCGGCTAAAGTTAGTAGCATGCTTGCTTGTTTTTGTCCGCTTCCACTTGTCTTTGCACTAGGATGATGTCGGCGTAAATGTGCAGTCATATTCGTTGTGTTCCCACTAGTGCTTTCAGGTTAATCTCGTTGAAATGACCTTAACGCCACAACACGGCAAATCTCCGCTACCGCCAATCGCCCCTTGCATGGGGCTAGATGGCCAACACGTTAACGAGCTAACTGTGCTAACACACTAGTTCCCACCCATGTAATTGAGCATTGCATGGCACATCCAACATACTGTTTTACTTTAGTCCATGACTCGCTTACCTTCAAAAGAAAGAAGGTGTACTTTATTGGTCCCCGTGGGGAAAATCGCTCTCTGCATTTAACCCATTCACTCAGTGAAGCAGTGGGCAGCCATTGGGCGCCCGGGGAGCAGTGTGTAGGGACGGTACCTTGCTCAGGAGTACCTCAGGGTAGCTGTTCAGGGGAATCGAACCCCCGACCTTCCGATCATGGGGCCACCACTCTACCTACTGAGCTATCCCTGCCCAGGGTCATACGTCACATGAAAACCAAAATAATTCCAAACGCCAGATCTGAATGAGGGTGGGGGAGGTCCATGTTGCAAGGAGAGCTTAACTTCTGTCTCGCTAGCTTGCCCTGCGCTCTTCCTTCTGACGATGCTGTCTGTGTTGAGCGCTCAGTGGATCTGCGCTCGACAGGGCGGAGTAGTCGAACGCAGATTCACTGAGCGCTCAACACAGACAGCATCGTCAGAAGGAAAGTTGATAAAATAAATTACAAATTTTGTATTGTTCGATACATATGCGTACCGAACCGAAAGCACTGTATCGAACGGTTCAATATCGATACGAATATCGTCGCACCCCTATTAATTACCTATGTTTAATAATGTATTTTTTTCCCCGTAAAAACAAATCACCTGAGCTAACCTGATAGTTTCTAGTCTACAGTGTGGACTCTCCATTCCAACAGACAGAAGCTCTACACCAGAATCCCTTAGGTTATTGTTACTCATGTCCAACTCTGTCAAACTAGAGGACTGGGATCTGAGAACTGAGGACAGAGCTTCACAGCCTTTCTCTGAGAGGTTACAGGCACTCAGTCTAAAAAAAGAAGAGAAAGAAAATGTGATTAGATAAATTCAAATGATGAATACAGATGAGCCAAACAGCACAATTCGCCAGTTAATTAAATGCTATCCTGGGACAAATCTTAAATAATTTGAATTTGTTTAGGGAAAACTAAATTCTTTCTTTGTATCTAAATGGAAACCACTGAGTGAAAGATACAGTTATTGATATTAGTTCAGCACCAAATGGCAAAGGCATACAGCCCTGACATGGGTGTTTAAAGGACTGAAGCCATGTTTTTTGTTTTGGGGGGGGGGGGGGGGGGGGATTTATTTAGTAGGTGCTTGTTGTTCACATTCTAATTGTTTTTGAGAGACTAAAGAGGGATAGACTGTACTAAAATTAATAAAAGTAATTTGGTAATATGGTACGATATGGACTTGTGATGAAAGAAATCACTGAATCAACCATATTTTGTAACGAAATGGATGAGCACAAATATACTTACAGAGCTTTGTTGGATGCTTTGACCACTGGAAGCAGCTTCAGAAGAGCCTCCTCTGAAGCAGAGTATTTCTTCATGTCAAACATGTCCAGATCTTTTTCTGATGACAGTAAGATGAAGGCCAGAGCTGACCACTGTGCAGGAGACAGTTTGTCTGTGGAGAGATGCCCTGATTTCAAGGACTGTTGGATCTCCTCCACTAGAGAACAATCCTTCAGTTCATTCAGACAGTGGAAAAGATTGATGCTTTTCTCTGCAGACAGATTCTTTCTAATTTTCTTCTTGATGTACTGGACTGTTACCTGATTGTTTGACCACTTACTTCCTGCTTCTGTCAACAGACCTCGTAGAAGATTCTGATTGGTCTGCAGTGAAAGACCCAGGAGGAAGCGGAGGAACAAGTCCAGGTGTCCATTTGGACTCTGTAAGGCCTTCTCCACAGCACTCTGGTGGATATACTGGAGTTTTGGTTTGTTAAATAATTTAGACAACATGGTTGTTGTTGGTTGTTCCTCTTCCAGCAGATTGACTCTAGAGTTGATGAAGGTCAGATGGACATGAAGAGCAGCCAGAAACTCCTGAACACTCAGATGGATGAAGCAGTACACCTTGTACTGGTACAGTCCTCTCTCCTCTTTAAAGATCTGTGTGAACACTCCTGAGTACACTGAGGCTGCTCTGATATTGATGCCACACTCTGTCAGGTCTGATTCATAGAAGATCAGGTTTCCTTTCTGCAGCTGATGAAAAGCCAGTTTTCCCAGTGACTCAATCATCATCCTGCTCTCTGGACTCCAGTGTGGATCTGTCTCAGTTCCTCCATCATACTTGACCTTCTTCACTTTGGCCTGAACCACCAGGAAGTGGATGTACATCTCAGTCAGGGTTGTGGGTAGCTCTCCTCCCTCTCTGGTTTTCAGCACATCCTCCAGAACTGTAGCAGTGATCCAGCAGAAGACTGGGATGTGGCACATGATGTGTAGGCTTCGTGATGTCTTGATGTGGGAAATGATCCTCCTGGCTTGCCCCTCATCACTGAATCTCTTCCTGAAGTACTCCTCCTTCTGTGGATCAGTAAACCCTCTGACATCTGTCACCAAATCAACACATTGTGGAGGGATCTGATTGGCTGCTGCAGGTCGTGTGGTTATCCAGAGGCGAGCAGAGGGAAGCAGATTCCCACTGATGAGGTTTATCAGCAGCACATCCACTGAGGAGGACTTTCTAGGGTCACTCAGAAGTTTAATTTTGTTGAAGTCCAGAGGAGGTCGACACTCATCCAGACCATCAAAGATGAACACAACCTGGAAGTCTTCAAAGCTGCAGATTCCTGCTTCTTTGGTTTCAGTAAAGAAGTGATGAATAAGTTCCACCAAGCTGAACTTTTCCTCTTTCAGCACATTCAGCTCTCTGAAAGTGAATGGAAATATGAACTGGATATCCTGGTTTGCTTTTTCTTCAGCCCAGTCCAAAGTGAACTTCTGTGTTAAGACTGTTTTCCCAATGCCAGCCACTCCTTTTGTCAGCACTGTTCTTACTGTTTGATTACTTGCAGTTGAGGCTTTAAATATGTCTTCTTGTCTGATTGTTGTTTCTGGTCTGTTTGATTTCCTGGATACTGTTTCAATCTGTCTAACCTCATGCTCATCACTGAGCTCTGGAGTCCCTCCCTCTGTGATGAAAAGCTCTGTGTAGATCTGATTCAGAAGGGTTGGGTTTCCTGCTTTAGCAATCCCCTCAAACACACACTGGAACTTCTTCTTCAGGTTCAATTTAAGTTCACATTCACAAAGTGGAGAAAGCACTTCTGAAAAAACATAAGTAATAAATTAAAGTAACGAGTTGTGCATAACTATCCAAAAATTCCAATTGCCTGAAGACTAAGTATAAATGTTCTATTTATCCAGAGGTTGAAATTTTAAGAGAAATCCCCTTACGGTTCCATAGACGCTCAGCCAGATCCTCCTGCTTCATTCTCTTCAGGAACTGCACTGCAATCTTCAGAATAGCCCCTCTCCCACTCCTCATCTGCTCTTCTTCATCTTTACTGTCCAAGGTCCCACCTCCCTGCTGTTTCTCTGAACATTCTGGGTTGTCTGGACTCAAAAGTCTCTGGATTTTCTTCAGCTCCATCTTCACAAAAGTGATGATGTTGTCCTCCAGCCGCTGTAACAGAATACTATACAAATGACCCAATCAAACCCAATCATGGAGCCAAAAAGCAGAGCTATGTTGAACATTTAAGATAATCCAGAAATCTACAAAGAGCAATGATATCTGTTACCAGCATAGCTGTAAAAGTAGTTGTTATATATGTACAGAGTACAGACCATAAATATATTTTCCAGACATGTTTGATGCTGCTGGGCAGACTGACCACTGGGAACCTCTGAGCTCTCCCAGTCCACTCTGTGGAGAAATCATGAAAAATTAGTTCAGGCACTGAATAAAGGTCCAGGAAATTACACTTTGACAAAGACAGTTATCGAGAGGACTCCTGTAATTGTAAAAGTTTACTACTCTTGCTGATCCGACTAAGAAGCAACAGCTCAGTTTAATGTTTTTCTTTGAGTTTAAATTCTTGCCGTGTTCTGATAAGCTTTCATGCTCAGCAAACTTCAAGTTTGAAACGTTAAACTGTATATCAGATTCTGGAAATATCAGTCAATCTTGGTTTTAATCTTGTTCAATCTTGTTTAAATCCTTACTCCAAGAAGTCCAAGAAGTTGAGTCTTGAATTTAAAGAACCATTTACTGTGCCATCCATTTTCATGGACACAAAAATGAATTCTTTTCCACTGGATTTTTTATATGTGGCTTTCTCTGGATAAACAAAGGGCAGAGGACTGGACTGCACGCTGTCATAGAGATCAAGATCCCCAGCTTAACTTTATCCAAAAAAGGAATAAAATGACTTAACATGCAGTCTTTTTATGGGTAAAGTGCTAATAGTTAGTGATGCTTAATTCTAGTCAGAATATAATCGAATAAAGGTCTAATCAATATGATGAATAAGAAAAAAAATAGCCCAACCATTGAAATGATTCCAATACCTGACTTTTAACTGAGATTTTGTGTGGAGTGGTATGTTTAGTACTAATTCCCCTCCAATGCTGACGGTGGATCAAGGAGACCAGCGCATATGCTGCAGGCCCGGATGTATTGTCTACATTGGCTGTCCCTTACCCTTTACCCACCCCTGTTGCTTGTCATGTGTTTCTTTGGTGTATTAAGAGTTTTTTCATGTGCTATGTGCAGAGGTGTTTTTTTTCTGTTCTCAAACTGATCTCCCTATTGGAGCTCAGTTTGGAGGGAGTTATTTTTTTCTCCTTATCTGTCCTCATGTGGTGTATTTTCCATTGTTATACCTCTCTGACCTGTCTTGCCCATGTGATGTTTTTGTGTAATGTATGTATGGTCGGAGGGTAAGATGGCGCCGCCATTGCGTGCAGTAGGTGAGCAGCCTTAACATGAAATTAACCCTTGTGGGACTAATAAAGGTATATCTTATCTTATCTCTTATCTTAATGCTGATATTGGTCTCAGAGAGTCTCTTTGTGTAAGGGGTGATAGGAATGAGAGGAAGGAATAAGTGAGACACTAAGAAGACTGAAGAATCTCAGAGAATCTCTTATTTTACAATGTATGATTTAAAAAACAAGTCATTGAGAGAAAAAAGTATTCCTATATAACTGAAATAAAAAGGGATAATGTTGAAATCATAAAGAGTCGTGATATGCATGAGTGACTGAGCTAATGAGAAATTATGTTGAAGTACCCTCAGCATATTGGGGCTTTCTCTGTATTCCTGTAGGGTTTTTTACCTCACAATATGAAGCAGCAGAGTAAATAAAAGTGAATTTAAATTATTATTATTATAATAACTAGTGAAAACAGTCGACAGTACATTAGTGAGATTGAAAAAGACTTCTGTAGAGACTATGGCATTGTTAATGTCAAATGAAGTCTACACAACCTCCAAGGAAATGTTCTTGCAAAGCATGCTGTTCAGATTGACAAACTCCCTCTGATAAAAAGAGGATCCACTGCTAGAACTGATATGCTACAGAGCAACAGCTATAATACCTACTGGTAATAACCCGGCTGGACTATTCATGGGACTTAAAATCTATCTACTCTCCAAGAACAACAGAGTTCTTGTCAGAAACACTTCAGGATAGGTGATGGACATAACAAAACACTTCAAAGAAATAGAATAATCTGTAAACCTGGTGTGAGATCTTTATGTTACAGTCATTATTATAAGAAGTTACTGTTTTTTAAAACAGAAAAGTTTAACTAATTAAGGTTACACATTAATATCAGAATGCTACTGTTTAGTAAATGATAACTCAGGTTTGTATAAGTAACTCAGAGTGAAGTCAGTTTAAAGGGAGTTGTCAAGGTGGCACATAAAAGAGTTAAGAGTTAATCATGCATGTGACTAATATGTGCATGGAGCTAATAAAGTGAGATAGTGAGTACAAAAAACTATATTATTCTCTTTTCCTTTTTTCTGTTTTTTGTAACAACTTCACAGGTCCTTTTTGCTTGTATGTTTGAAGTCTGGATGTCCATCCTTATCTAGAACTATTGTACAAATACAGTAGTTCTTTTTCAGATACAGTAGCAATTTGTATGAAAACTAGATTTCAGTGAATACTACTTGATAATTTGGGGTAAAATCAATAAGGATATCTTACATTATACAGTATACAACACAACATAAATGATAGAAGAAAAAATTTGGATAAACATTATTCTATGTTTGCTGAAGTGGAATTTCAGTTATCAAATGCTTTTAAGAGACAATTTATATAGTATTAGAGAGAATGATGTGTTTGGACTGCAATTTGTATACGATAACATTAACAGGAGTTTACGTGTACATGTTGGACATGGTTATTAAAATAAAAGAATTCCTTGCTCACTGACTTCCATTGAGATGTAGTTTAGAGACCATGACACAACATCACACAGTTTATTCAAATCAGAAAACCAAACTGGAGTTAATTAAAGAGTTCATGTAGCTAACAGATCACCTTTCTGCAGCAGATGGTTGATGTCCTTTAAAGTGAATGAGGCGCTCTTCAGACCAGTCACTCTTTAAAGACACACAGCTGGGTTCAGCTCCAGGTTCAGCAGGTCTCTCATAGATCCTGTTAAACAGAGAAGAAAAATGTACTTTTCTTTTGCTGCTATATAAGCTGATGAAGACTTAGAACACCTTCATCATCCAAAAGAAAAAATGATTTGCAGGCTGAGCATGATGAGAAGGGAACTCCAAACTAGTGTTGGCAGTGTAACAATAGGACAACAGGTGACAGACAAATAGTCATTTACATCAGCGGTCCCCAACCTTTTTTGTGCCACGGATCAGTTTATGCCCGACAATTTTTTCACGGACCGGCCTTTAAGGTGTCGTGGATAAATACAACAAAATAAAACTAGTACCGGTACCGAAAAAAAGAAGATTTATTCATAACACACGTGAAAAGACCCAGGAAAACAGAGTTAACGATAAAAACAATAACAAAATAACGCTGAAAACCGATAAAAACCTTGAAAACCATACACTTCACACCTGAGCCTCAACTCTCGTGGCCCGGTACCAAACGACTCACAAACCGGTACCGGTCCGAGGCCCGGGGGTTGGGGACCGCTGATTTACAGTATGCAGAACAATTGATAGTCTTACTATGAGCAGTTTGAGTTACAATAAGTACAATAAGTAATTGCAACAATATCGGGACTAAATTAGCATGTCCATACATATTTTTGTTTATTAGAGCCCTAACTTCACTTCAGGAAATGAGAGTTGATGTGAGGAGGAAGAGGATGGCAATTTATCCAAATGAAAGTTGCACCGTCTTTGTCTTTCACATTTCTGCTTCTTTGGTGAATGGGATACCTCCTCAGATGATAAAATATAGGTGTGATCCATCATATCTTGGGTCTGAAGATGCAGACACAAGTTAAAATTTGTCTCCATGGCATATGAATGCCTTTAAATTCTCTTAAATTCTCTCTGTCTATTAAATAACAACAAAAAATGACTGTCTGGACCTTTAAATGTACATGTTGAACATGTTTTATGGAATTAAGGAATTAATCACTCATTTACTTTCATTGAAATGCTATTTAGAGACCAAAACAACATCGAGACGTTCATTTAAATCAGGAAACCAAACTGACAGGTATCAAAGAGTTCATGTTAGTGACACCTCTCTTCAGCAGATGGTTGGTGTTCTCTAAAGTGAATGAGGCGCTCTTCAGACCAGTCACTCTTTAAAGACACACAGCTGGGTTCAGCTCCAGATTCAGGTCTCTCATAGATCCTGTTAAACAGAAAAGAAAATAATCTTTTTTAAATTTTCTGTTACAGAAACTGATGAAGACTTAGAATACCTTCATGATCTGAAAAACTAATTTGTATGTTGAGCATGAGCAGAAGGAAACTCCAAACTAGCGTTGGCAGTGTAACAGTGTCACCCACAGTAAACACCACCATTTGCACAATTGCAGAACTACTGATGGTCTTGCTATAAGCAGCACAATTTCAAAGTTATAGTTTTTATAATTTTCCCACCACATGTCAGTAGATTGCACATTAATGGCAACTGATTTCTGGTTTTTTTACATCTCAAAATCATACGCGTGCATGATCCTAAGTATGGTGGCAGCTGTTGGGCAAACAACTCTGGCTGCCATTCATCTGTATGTAGGCTGTCAGGCTGCTGTTAATCTCATCCACATATATTTACTCAGATACGACTCAGTGAGTCAGTGAAGGTCACTTCTGTCGAGTGACAGTGATGCTGGGGTGAATTAAGGATATTCTTAAGATTCCTATTAGTAAATGCTGCTGTTTTTGCTGCTGTTAGCCAGCATTAGTGGAACTTTCTTTAAAGTGGATATTACTGTTGCTGTTAAATGTAGCACCATGGTCTTGGAGGAACACCGTCTTGTTTCACTGTATACTGTGCCACTCTTTAAGGTCCAAATGACAATAAAGCCACTTGACTTAACTTGAGTTTGACAAATATTGTTGAATTTAGGCTCTTATTGAATAAACTGTCAAATGATGTGAGAATGTAAACTGCTTAGCAGCGGAAAAGTGGGACCTTTAGGACACTGAAGCCTAACATTAGCTGGCATAACATTAGATTATAGCTAACTTGTTTTGTTTGTTTCCCAGCCTGTTGTCTGCTATACAGAAATGGAAGGGTTGCATGAGTAATATGGTGACATTATGTTATTTTAACAATATCAGAAAAAAATGATCATGTTAGTGCTGTTTCTTGTGTGTTAGAGCCTGACATATGTTCAGGAATTTTATTTAGATGTCACTAACATCTTACTAAAATGTTTTACTTTTCCTTTTCACCTTAGTTCTATCTCCTGAACTGACATCAGGGCTCTAACACGCCTTCATGTTTTCATTGCTAATTCTAATTACTTCTAAGTTTATGAGAATGCATTACTGTTTCAGAAGAATTAATAACACACAAATCAATATACATTTTTAAGTACAATATTCTGTTTTTATATTAAGGGGAAAAGACTAACTAGACATTTGAAGCACATGTTATACGTGTACATATTGGACACGTTTTATAGAATAAAGGAATTCCTCGTTCAGTGACTTCCTTTGAGCTATCAAAGAGTTCATGTTACTAACAGCTCACCTCTCTGCAGCAGACCGCTGGTTTCCTTTAAAATGAATGAGGCACTCTTCAGACCAGTCACTCCTTAAGGACACACAACTGGGTTCAGGTCCAGGTTGGTTCCTGTGAATAATGATGGATCAATGATGTGAGTGCTGAGCTGTGACATGGAGAAGAGTCATAGACAATTAGAGATGTCATCTCACCTCTGAGCTTCGGTCTGGCTCTCATGTTCCCCACACAGAGTGGTTTTAGAGAGAGGGACTCCCTCCTCTCTGTCCTCACACTGATCCATGCTGCTGACTTCACATCCACGTCACCCAAGGTTGCAAAAGTACAGACTTTCTTTACTAAAAGTAGAAGTACAGATACCTGGGTTAAAAAAATACTCCTGTAAATGTTGAAGCACTGAGGCAGCTCCATCAAGGACAATTCTATTAAAAGATTTTTGTACAAAGGTAACTGAACCTTGGGCTGTGTCAATATGATAATAAGTTCATATTTGTACAAAAGAACCCATATATTAATCCAAATAAATCCAAATTACAAATCCAATTGTAATGAATATACTTAGCTTGAATCTGTTATTCAGGACACCTGCAGTGAAAAAGGTTTTAAAACAAACAAACAAACAAACAAAAAGAAACATTTTTTTGTTGCCTACACTCTAGAGGTGACTGACTCCACATCAAAACAGTACAGTTTCTTCTAATGTGAGCTTCAGTAGGTTTTCTCAGTGCATATGATGTGATCAGCTAACCTGCTGCTTTTTGTAGATTTACGTAACTGAATTCACTCCACACTACAATATGTATGCTATCTTTATGCAATTAAGTGAATAAATCTAAGCATCATCAGCTTAAATACAAATTCATCTCTGCTACACTTGATGTAACCTAATTTTGACAATGAGGACCAAAGGCCACTATGCACCAGTCCAACACAGTGCTTTACTAAAAAAAAACTCACCACATTAATGTGAGCTAACCTGTTTGCCCTGCACAAAACTAGGACTTTCATGCAACATCTGAATAACACAAGTTTGTATAGCTTTGTTTGTTTTGTAGGACATTTTCCAAAATGAAAATACATAATTCATCAAAACACATCATATACAAATCCATTATGTAATTAAAATGATGACATTACATGTAAGCATTAAATCTGCAGTTTATCAAGCAGCCCTTACCTTTAAATATAACCTTCTTTCTTCCTCTTCTGTCCTGTATTTTCTTACATCTTTCTCCACCTCTGAGTGAAGTTATCTTGCACTCTTTTCTCTTCCTGTGAAATACAGCAGCTAGACCTTTAACTAGCAACACACTGTGCAACAAACTGCACACAAACAGTTTTTGTGTTTGCTGATGTTTGTTCATCTGATAGAAAATTTGAATTTGAAATGAGCTGCCACTAAAGAAATTACTGTTCTTCCATCCAGTAACATTCAGGATTAATGTGAACATCTAACCAGAGATGCTACTGAACATTGGTTACGTCAGTTAGCTTCCAATTAGCATCTAGATTTATTGTTTTTCCATCAAGTATCAGTTAGAAGCTCCAGCAGCTAATGGTCCTATCATGAAAAACAAAGAAATCTATCAAACCCTTACAGCAGATATTTTCACAATGATACTTTAAAACAGAAATGATCATTAATTACCTGAATATTTAGGATTTGTTTAGAGCTACCCAATTATTCAGTTTATAATCAGCAGCTCTGCAATCAGTCATTTATATTTCCTTCATATGTTTAGCAGCCAGTAAGAGAAAGAATGGCACTCTGGTTCCAGGTTTCAAACACTACACATTAGGAAGAACTTCATTTGGAGAAAACCAAATGATAACACAAATAGATTTAATGATCCATGAAGGAAATATGAATTTAATTGCCTGACTACAATCAAACACGTTACAACTAACATTTATTTTATTTTGTTTTGAAAGGACTGAAGGTAAAACAGCAGCACACTGCTGTGTGTGACTTTAATGGAGAGTCAACAGTTTTCTTCCAGGAAATAAACACACACAGTTTGTTTTGTGACGAAATGAATCAAACATCAGCTGTTCATCAAACTGTTTGATTCCAGTCAATCAATAATTTATAATCATGTGGATTAGTCTTCAAATAAAAGAGTGATCCAAAGTCTGCCCTGAAATAACAGCTAAACAAACATTAAAGAGCAGAAACAAACAGTAAAGTTCCTAAAGACAAACTGTTAAAGGAGGAAACAAAGAAAACTTACAGTTTCTTCAAATAGAGACACGAACAAGAAGCTTCTGGACACTAAACACGAAGAGATAGGTGAGATGCTTCCTGGAAGGAGTTGTGACTCCACCTGAAGCTCAGGTTTGCATGTGTGTGCATGTATTGATTTTTAAATCTCTGCTCCTGTCTGAACTTGAGATTTTGTCATTTGCTGTCAGTTGCGCAATATCATAAATGTTTGTCAGGAATGTCCTCACAAGCCCAGACTTGTTACAATAATGAACACAATACATGGAGTTAGGAAAAATACAGCACAGATAGAAATAATACAATATAGTTGGGAGGAAACCAGAGTTAGCAATGTTGCCAAGAATATTTCTCTAGAGTTTGATCAAAGTGCTGATGAATTGGACTGATCCTGGATCTTTCAGTACATCACTGTAATGAATGAAATATGACTGATTCAAACTGTGATCAAACCTTCATTATCTTTATATTCCTCTTTGGTTTAGCTGGAAAGGACACCTTCCTGCCTTTGCTGCCAGTTGTTTTTCTCCTCTTGGTGTCAACTTGGTTACTGTACTCGACCTTTGACCTCTGAGTGAGTGCAGCGTTGTTTTCGTGTGTTTTAATTCCACATGACACCTGTTCATGGTCTGATTTGACAGCATATTTCTCCACATGCACACAGAGACATTTCTGTCTCTGTCACACAAACAGTGGACCATATATTTGTTTTTGAATATTTCATGTTGAAACTATTAAGGGACCAGTGTACTTCCTCTGCAAACACGCTTAGTGCACTGAATTGTTCTGCTGTCAGTGTTACACCCTGAAAAGGGGCTGAAAAGGGGATAAGTCAATGACGACGCTCAGACACGATGCTTCTTTCAGCAGCTTCATTGCGAATGATTCAGAAATATAAACATACATACAAAAGTATTAAACATCCTAACAACGATGTACAGTCTCTGTTAGTTGTAAGACAATATATCTCAAGACTGTTTTTTTTCCTTTTCTATAAGTTACAGATTAAATTGAATGTAAGAATTTACAAAAACAGCTGATGAATCAATAAACAAACTTAGATTATTAAACTGAAATGTACAGAAAATAAACAAAATATTCATATAAAAATACTAATAGGCATTTGTCCCTTCACACAAAATAAACATGTTCTTCGTCCAGATCAAATGCAAAATGCACACAATGTATGTTTCATACACAGTCTGGCACGATAATGCTTCATGCTAGCCACCAACAGAGCGCTTAGCTTAGCTTGCTGCTTATAGCTTATCCTAACATCACAGTTAACACAGGTCATCTAAGTATTCCTAGTATCCTCTTGGTACATTTGGAAACACGGTCAGTACAACTCAACATACATATTTGTAAAGTCCAACAGCAGAATTGCACAATTATTACCTGAAAAGGGGATACGTCAATGACGACGCTCAGACATGATGCTTCTCTTTCAGCAGCTTCATTGCGAATGAGGCATCGTGGCCAGAGCTCCCCCTTCCGGCAACGGCAGGCATAACTAATCAATCATGATCACTAAATCACATGGATTATTCCCCAGGCTCGACAAGTGGATCACAGATTGAATGTTACACAAGTTGTAGTCACATTAAGGATTGTTATCCGGTTGAACATAGTCATGAACTCTTTTAACTATTTTAGCCTGTGTTACATTACGTCTCTTAATGGGACTTCTTTTACCCTTGTTTATAGATTTACATATTTGAAATAAATTGAATAATATATTGGGTAACTTTTAACCACAACTTTTTACTCCATTATGAACTTCAACAAATAATCTATCACACACTCCCCCACAAAATTAGATGTCGTCCCGACATCACAACTCTTATGAACTAAAACTTAACAAAATGTCACAAAATCCAGTTGTTTTTAATCTTAGCTTCCTCTTTTGTACTGAGTCTTAGTCTGTTCTTTGTTCAGTATCCTTGCATGAATAGTGGCTAACAAATTTGGAATGAATTAGGCCACATGGTTATTGGTTGAATGTCTCTGTGTTGTATGGGTTGATACTGGTAGGGCATTTCGTTTGTACACACTGTACTGTAGCATGTTGGAGTACCCAGCTGATCATAGGTGAAAACCTTAGGGGCTCGTCTCTCCCTCCTTGGCAAACTATAGGTCCCTTCTCTGTTGCTTTCAGGCAAGCATGGGCGTGGAGATGCTACAGTGTCATCCATTACCTCTCCAACTACTTGTCCATCTTCCTCTTGATGGTCTTCTTCCTGTGGCCTGTTTTCGTCCTGTGTCTCAGGCTCCTCTGTGTACGGCATGAGCCTTTCTTCACCCAGTGGTCCATTACCACCGGCCTCTGGTTTCTCCTGGTCATCACCATGCTCTGTGACCCTCTCTGTACTGGGCACTTGAGTCTGTGTTACGGGCCCATAATAGTACCCCCATTCCTCCTCGTCATCTTCTACTTCCTGGTTCACCTGTTCTGCGTCTTTTTCCCTCACTCTTCTTTTCTTTTGCTTCGGTGATACTTCTGGTGGCCTTTCCAGGGGTAAGTAATCACATGGCAGCAGCAAGTTGCGGTGCATGATTCTTGACCTTCCCCTCCCTTGCTCTGGTTTCACCTCATACACGGGGAGGCCTTCTGCAACTTGACAGATGACAACATGGATGTTCTGTTCCCAGTGATTACGAAGCTTCCCCGTTCCTCCTCTAGGGGTTAGATTTCGGACAAGAACACGATCGCCAGGGTATAACACAGAGCTTCTCACTTTCCCATCATATTGTTTTTTACTCCTGTCTGCTGACTTCTTTGCATTCTCCCATGCTATTTCATAGGCCTCTTGCATTTCTTGTGTCCATTTCTCCATGTAGGTTCGGTGGTCTATTTTCCCTGTCTCAGAGGTGAGACCAAACAGCAGATCAATAGGTAACCTTGGGGACCTTCCAAAGAGAAGGTAGAAAGGAGAAAACCCAGTTACCTCACTTCTTGTGCAGTTATAGGCGTAGATAAGCTTGTTCAAGGACTCTTTCCAACTTGTCTTCTGCCTATCAGTAAGTGTCCTCAACATTTGTAGTAACGTCCGGTTGAACCGCTCAACTTGTCCATTCCCTTGTGGGTGGTATGGTTTAGTTCGGGATCCCAATATGCCACAGTTCTTTTTCAGCTGGGAAAAGAGCTGGTTCTCAAATTCGCCACCTTGGTCATGGTGTATCCGTGCTGGCAGTCCAAACTTCAAGGCATAG
Organism: Maylandia zebra; assembly: GCF_041146795.1. Classification (NCBI taxonomy): domain Eukaryota; kingdom Metazoa; phylum Chordata; class Actinopteri; order Cichliformes; family Cichlidae; genus Maylandia; species Maylandia zebra. Next base: position 18,194,395 of record NC_135188.1, on the reverse strand, counting down.
TCATTAAAGATGCGATCAGCAACCGTTTTGCCAGACTTGGAGGTGGTGGCATAAGCCTGTGCAAAATGAGTAAAGTGGTCAACAATCACCAAAATATACTCGTGACCACCCTTACACTTGTCCAAGTGGAGAAAATCTATTGACACCAGTTCAAACGGCTGCGTGGTAACAATACTGGTGAGCGGTGCCCTCGCTTCTTTACATGGTATCTTTTGTTTCAGGCAAGTGCAGGTCTTTGTCACATAATGTTCAATGTCTCGTTGGCCAAAAGAATCTATCTCTGGATCAATGATGTTGTTCGATCAGTGCCCTGATGACCCATCTCATCATGCAATTCTCTCAGTACAGTTTCTTTGTACTTTTCAGGCAACACAAGCTGTCTCTTGGTTGTGGTTTTTCTGCAAAGAATACCATCTTCATCAATATGAAGTCTTTCCCATTCACGCAGGAGACACTTGCTTTGGGCACTTAGTGTATTAAGTTCATGCCTTGTTGGCTTTTCATTCCTCATTTTGCACTGCATTATTGGACCAATATTTCCATCATCTTGCTGTGCTTGTTTGATCTCTGTAACTGAAAATTGGTTGTGTGGTTCTTCACTCACTGATGTACACTGGAGACGGGTGAGTATGGGGCAGACCATTGGTGAGTTGAAATCTGGAGTCTCCACAACTTGGGTTATTGCTGCCACACAATCTGAACCCATTTCCTCTGTACACTGTTCCATCATTTCCTCTATCTCAACAGGCATTCTTGAAAGACTGTCAGCATCCACATTCTCTCTACCTGGGCGATATCGGATGGTGAAATGGAAGTCTGCAAGCTCTGCCACCCATCTACATCCAGTTGCATTTAGCTTGGCACTTGAAAGGACGTAGGTGAGGGGGTTATTGTCAGTGAACACAGTGAAAGTAGGCGCATAATAAAGATAATCTCTGAATTTCTCTGTGACGGCCCACTTCAGTGCGAGAAACTCCAGTTTTCCTGAGTGAAGATGATAGTTTCGTTCAGCTGCAGTCAGTGTCCGGGAGCCATAAGCAATCACACGGAGTTTATTATCTTGTTGTTGGTATAGAACTGCTCCGAGGCCTTGAGCTGAGGCATCGGTATGGAGGATGAATGGTTTAGAAAAATCTGGGAACCCGAGGACTGGTGGCTCAACTAGGCAGTCTATTAGTCGTTCCAATATGCGCTGATGTTCTTCAGTCCACACAATTGACTCTTTCTTGTGACTTGTTTTGTGTTTGTCTGGTTTTGGGATACATTGTTATCTTCCGTTGTGCCCTTCAACAAGCTATACAGTGGGCCTGCAATACGGGAGAAGTCCCGTATGTACTGCTTATAGTAACTTAACAAGCCCAAGACAGTTCGCAGCTCTCCCACATTGCTTGGTCTCCTGTCCTTCAAGGCTGTCACTGCATTGGTGTCAGCTGGATCAATTTTGCTACCCTCGGCTGAAACAATTCTCCCTAGATAGCGAACCTCGTGTTTGAATAATTCATATTTACTGGGTTTAAGCTTGATCCCATACTTCCTCAGTAGTTGAAGCACTTTTCTGACATGATTGACATGATCATCAAGTGAATGACTGTACACTTGAGTGTCATCAAGGTAGGGTACACAGATGTTGTCTCGCACCTCTTCCAGACACTCTTCCATGCAGCGTTGGAAGGCTGCAGGTGCATTCATCAGCCCGAATGGAATCCTTATCCATTCGTACAGGCCCCATGGTGTCACAAAAGCAGTTAAAGGTCGGCTGCCTTCATCCATAAAGCCCTGATGGTAGGCCTTGCCTTGGTCTAACAATGAAAACCATGAGTTGCCACCAAGAGAATGTCCTGCACTCGAGGGATTGGTTGTCTGTCTGGATGAGTCTTTTTGTTTAGTTCTCTGTAATCTATACAAAGACGTAAGCTGCCGTCCTTCTTTCTCACGCAGACAATTGGTGAGGCATAAGATGAGTTGGATTTCTTGACCCATCCTTGTGCAATAAGGTTGTGCAGATACTCTTTCATCTCTTTGTATAGCGGCTTTAGTACCGACAGGTAAGTGCGTGCTACAGGATCCATATCCTTCAATGATATCTTCAGTTTCAACTTGTCGATACATCCAATATCATCATCTGACTTGGAAAAGGAAGAGCATTCCTCACGGAGCATCTTTTGCACCACCCCCCTTTCAGATTCACTCAGGTGCGTAAGGTCAATTGGTGGGTCCCATGAGGTGTCAGGAATGTGCTCACTCTCTGCATCCACTTGATTCACCAATAATGGGGAGCACTGGTCAGATTTCTCTAAAACCGTTGCTGGGTACACAGCTTGAATTTGCTCTAAGGTGCCCACAACAGTTTTTCCTGACAGCTCAATGTCGTGATCAGTGGGATTTTGCACATCAAGAACAAAAAGGGGGGGGGACCTCCCTTCTGAGTTCTACTAGTGTCTCACAAAACTCCAGACCTTCATCCCACTGAGGGTTTATGTTGGGAGAAAACCCTGCAAAATAAACCCAGGAGGAATAAAGACACAATGAGACAAAGTTACTTTTTTATGCTTAACGTGTACACGGGTGAGCTGCTGAAAACAACCCACAACATGCACAGTGGCTTGGCATTCTTTATAGGCACAGATCACTGAGTCAGTGAGAACAGGATAAGAAAATAATAAACAGATAAAATAAACAACTCCATATATGGTGCTGGTCTCGTCAGCAGAGAGCTGGGAGAGATAAAACAATCTAAAACAATATGTCCCAGAAACAATATGTCTTTGCTGGGAAAGTCTAAAAAGACACTTCTAAACTAATCTAACCACAGACAAAGGGCATCTTTGTACATTTAAAAGAAGGTAAAGAAACATAGAATCATTTTTCCTCTAACATATTCCCTCTTGTTTTAACTTATTTTAAAAAAAATCATTTTTCCTCTAACAGTTTATGTCAGGCTCAAAGAGAAGTGTAGTGTCTTTCTTCAGCGGGCGGGTCTGCACCTTACAGTCAATCTGAACAGAAGTGTGTTTGGGTACAATGACTTTCTCTTTTGTTGTTCTCACAACAAAATCATGTGATTGTTTAGCAGTCACTAAATCAATAAAGGTTGTGACATTTTCTCTTTTAAGGCAAGGGAAAGCCCCTCTTAATGCCTCGTGCAGCTGCTCAGTTCTTTCAGCATCCATTTGCTCTATAGTACTAGTTTTCAGTATTTGCTCAATGACAGTAAAGCCTAGAATGGGCTGCGAAAGACTTCCGCCTTTCATCACTAACATGGGGACTACAAGTTCTTTAGGGTTTGCTCCCTCAGCAGCTAGACCAAAAGTGACTTCAATGAAACCCTTGTAAGGGATGTTTTGACCATTAGCAGCTGAGATTTTTAAATCGTCAGGTGCATCAAGTAACTCAGAAACATCTCTTAATTTCTCATGTGGTAAATACTTCTTTTTCCACTCTTCATCAACAATACACACTTGGGAGCCTGTATCCCATAAGGCTTGAGTTTGGTGGCCTTGTATATAACAGTCAACTATACACTGTTTCCCAACAAGAGCAACAAGATGGGACTGGCTGTCCACCCTTTTGGGGTGAATAACACTTGCCTTTCGGTGCATGTGCTGATTTACTTGAGGCTGAGAGTGTTTGTTGCATTGTTTTCTGTGTCTGGGCCAGTGCTCAGCGTGGCACATCTTAGAACAATAAGTGCTTTTCTTACAAGCTGCACACCTGAGTCTTTTGAGTTTTCCTAGAACACCACAGTAAGAGCAAAGCTGTTGGGACGTTACACTATTATTGGTTACTCCCTGTCCCGTGGGGGCAACCACTGTCCGTTTAAAGGTTGATCTTTGTCTGGTCTAGTTAGTTTCGCCCTGCAACCTGCAAGAAAGTGCTCACTGCTACCACATCGATAGCAATGGTTGCAGTACTCAGTCCCACTTTGCTGGCAGCCAAAGCATTTCCTTAGGCGTGCTCGGTTTACAGCAGGATATTGACGTTGTGGTGCAAAACTCTGTTGATACTGAGCTGTATCACCTCTCTGTCCAGGTCCCACAGGAGGCCAGTAGTTTTGTGGCAGATGCTCAAGATGAGAAAAGGGAACACATTCTGGTGCTGCAAGTGAGGCAGAATACTGTGTTTGTGCCGGACTACGCTGTTGAATTATTTCTTTGATTTGTGCGACTTCAGCACCAAGATTTTTCAATAATGCCATGTCAGAACAGATTTCTTTAAGTTCATTTAGTAGGTCAGGCTGAGCTTTGCTGATGGATTCAGGTTTTAGGTTTTTCCCTTTTTTATCTGCAGGGGTGTCAGACTGAAGTGAATGCACAGTGGTTGGCCGCTGCTGGGAGAGTAACTTCTTTTTATTTTGTCTCTGCTTCATTTGCACAGGCAACATTGAGTTTCTCAAGGAGGAGCTCATCACTGGTTGTGGTTTCCTGTAGATAGGGCTGGAGGTCACTCTTAATGTTATCATTTTGCAGGCCTGTCAGAACTGTATGAAGGAACATGCTCTGTACAAGCACAGGGTCATATCTTAAGCCAGATTCAGCTTCTTGCGATGCAAACAGAATTTTCTGTCTTAAGTCTAGGGCACGGATTAAGAAAGTTTGTGGGGTTTCTTTAATGCTTTGGACCTCTGACGTGAGTTGTTTGTAAAGTTCTGTTGCACCTCGTTCTTGGTAGTGGGACCTTAGAATCCTCCTCAGGGTAGGCAATGTAAGGTTGGTTTTGCCCTCTAGGTAGCTACGCAATTGTAAGCCTGGTGCTATTGCCCTGATTACTGCATCAACTATTTCTATTTCAGGGACTCCTTTGCTGATGCCTTGTTCAATCTGATGACCTAGGCTGGAGAAAGTTAGTTTATCCTTTTGGCCGGGCTCACCAATCTGACCTGATATTTTGAATTCTCTGCCCCACGGTTGTGTCAGAAAAGGTGGAGGGGTTTGTTTAGCACTATTGTCCCCCACACTCATCGACAGTTTGGCTGTACTAGGTTGCTTCGCCTTGTTCTGTTGTGATAATGCAAGAGCCAACTGAAGCGTCTCTATTTCATTTATCAGTTGTTCTTCTTCTGAGGCCTCACCAACCTGTTCCTGCACCTCATCTGTCTGGTTAGTATCTGAGGTTTTGTGTCCCGATGTACCGTTCTGAGCAGCCTGTTGCAACTCAAAAATTTTGTCTTTCAAAAACAGTAGCTCAGACATTCCCTCATCTTCAAGCTCACCCAGCTCCTCTCTTTCTAAGTGCTGTATTATATAGGAAATGAGAGAGGAACGACTTTTACCCGATACCCTTTCAAGTTTTGAACCAGCAATATTTAGGAAATCACAAACTTTGATCAAAATGTCTCTTGTCACTGTATACAATGTACCAGCAACTTCTAACTTCAGGTCCTCTAGCTCTGAAGACTCCATTTCAGTCTGTGGCTTGTGGAAAAGATTAGTGTGATGTAAGACCTCTTTGCAGAAGAGTCAGTGCAGCTTCCCTGGCACCAGTAGTTAACCTCAGGTTGCATGCAGGTCCCTCTGCGTAACTGTCGAAACCAACACACTATATCTCCCACCGTGGTATTTGATGTGGGGGGGTTGAATGATGACTGGGGCGTCTATCTGGGACAGCGGGCCCTCATCACATTCATCCCAGCGGTGCCTCCAAAATGTTACACCCTGAAAAGGGGCTGAAAAGGGGATAAGTCAATGACGACGCTCAGACACGATGCTTCTCTTTCAGCAGCTTCATTGCGAATGATTCAGAAATATAAACATACATACAAAAGTATTAAACATCCTAACAACGATGTACAGTCTCTGTTAGTTGTAAGACAATATATCTCAAGACTGTTTTTTTTCCTTTTCTATAAGTTACAGATTAAATTGAATGTAAGAATTTACAAAAACAGCTGATGAATCAATAAACAAACTTAGATTATTAAACTGAAATGTACAGAAAATAAACAAAATATTCATATAAAAATACTAATAGGCATTTGTCCCTTCACACAAAATAAACATGTTCTTCGTCCAGATCAAATGCAAAATGCACACAATGTATGTTTCATACACAGTCTGGCACGATAATGCTTCATGCTAGCCACCAGCAGAGCGCTTAGCTTAGCTTGCTGCTTATAGCTTATCCTAACATCACAGTTAACACAGGTCATCTAAGTATTCCTAGTATCCTCTTGGTACATTTTGGAAACACGGTCAGTACAACTCAACATACATATTTGTAAAGTCCAACAGCAGAATTGCACAATTATTACCTGAAAAGGGGATAAGTCAATGACGACGCTCAGACACGATGCTTCTCTTTCAGCAGCTTCATTGCGAATGAGGCATCGTGGCCAGAGCTCCCCCTTCCGGCAACGGCAGGCATAACTAATCAATCATGATCACTAAATCACATGGATTATTCCCCAGGCTCGACAAGTGGATCACAGATTGAATGTTACACAAGTTGTAGTCACATTAAGGATTATTATCCGGTTGAACATAGTCATGAACTCTTTTAACTATTTTAGCCTGTGTTACATTACGTCTCTTAATGGGACTTCTTTTACTCTTGTTTATAGATTTACATATTTGAAATAAATTGAATAATATATTGGGTAACTTTTAACCACAACTTTTTACTCCATTATAAACTTCAACAAATAATCAATCTATCACATCAGCTGACATCACTGAGAGCCACCTGTCAGTCTCCTTCTGTCCTCTGAAAGTCTGAAAATTCATTTGTCATTAAAATTACTTCCAGTTAATGTCACATTACTGACAACTCAATGAAGACAAATTGGGAAGTAGAAAATGATTCATGTTGCAATATTTATTCTATTCCATCAAATTAGAACAATAAATATTAAAGTGTGACTGCTGTTGGTTAGGATACAATGTTAAAAATAATCAAATGAAACACAGCAGCTTCTCTGACTGTGGTAATACGAACTTAAATATGTGAAAAAGGCAGGTAACACTGATCCTTGAATATTTTATTTATATATACAAAGATTTAACTACGTACATTTCACTATGGCATAAAAACAATTGTAGATCAATACATTTATTTATAAATTACATTTATCAGGTCCAACTCTCTCAGATGGGAGGGGTTGGAGCTCAGAGCTGAAACCAGGTAAGTACAGCCTTCCTCTGTGATCAGACAGCCTGACAGACTGCAGACACACAAAGCAATAATCCATATGTTAAAAATAATTGTCTGTTTTTCAGATACAATTACATCTATTTACATCCATTCAATTTAATTGAAGTTTATTTATAAGTAACATTTCCCAGCAGACAACAACAGTCATCTCAAGTTTTTTTTTTTCGAGTGTAAGCTACCACCCAACAATATTAGAGAGAAAGCTCATGCTATTAGACAATCCACTGTGAACAGTGGTGATGGTGGGAAGAAGGAACTCCCTTTTACCAAAAGGGTAAAAGCAGCTCCAGGACTACCTACATCTACCATGACTGCAGGGTAGGGGGGCACAGAGAAGAGTTGAATACAGTGACAAAAGAACAAATCACAAACTAAGGAGAAAGTTAAGGACATGCAATAGTGAAACACAGTGACCCAGCTTTAACTATAAGCTTTATTAAAAAACACATTTTGAAGCTTGTCTTAAAGGTAGTCATCTTTTTTTTCCATTTTGAGAAGTCGACATTAAATAAATACATTAGAAAATTTTTAAATTCTGGATATCTCATTCCAAATGAAAAAAGTCACACAACATCAGTATAACCTCCAGAAGAAAATATTTAGATCAAGACATTTCTATGGCAGCTTACCTTTAATTTTAGATTTAAATGTGGAGATCAGTTGTTCTTAACAATGCTTTGTGATAAGTAGGGATGGGTACCGGTGTCCGGTGCCATGATTTAATTTTGTACTTTTTCCAATTTTATAGTACATGCAAACAAAAATATGAAAAAAAGAACACAAAAGAAAAAAACTAAAAAAAAATAAAGGACACCTAATCTGTGGAAGAGGGGAAAAGGAAAAAAAACAAACAAAAAAACGAGGAGAGGTCCCTGCCTTATGGGGCTGAGTTACAGTGGGGCAAAAAAGTATTTAGTCAGCCACCGATTGTGCAAGTTCCCCCACTTAAAATGATGACAGAGGTCAGTAATTTGCACCAGAGGTACACTTCAACTGTGAGAGACAGAATTTGAAAAAAAAATCCATGAATTCACATGGTAGGATTTGTAAAGAATTTATTCGTAAATTAGGGTGGAAAATAAGTATTTGGTCACCTCAAACATGGAAAATCTCTGGCTCTCACAGACCTGTAACGTCTTCTGTAAGAAGCTTTTCTGTCCCCCACTCGTTACCTGTATGAATGGCACCTGTTTGAACTCATCATCTGTATAAAAGACACCTGTCCACAGCCTCAAACAGTCAGACTCCAAACTCCGCCATGGCCAAGACCAAAGATCTTTCAAACACTGACTGACCAACAACATTTACACACACTTGTCTGCAGGAGAACAACTATCACCCTTTGACGCGTCACTCTTGAGAGACACACAGGTGAGTTCAGGTTCATGTTTGAGTCTCTGATGGTTGCTAAAAAAGTTCAGATCTTCAATAAAAGGTTAATCACATATTACTGATATTATCGACATTAGCAAACCTTTTCCCACTTGGCTCTCTTTGTTCCAATGTATTAATTAGCTTTTTCACTTGGGCACTCTGTAAGGACACACAGCTGGGTTCAGGTTTGAGTTTCTGATGGATCCTAAAAAATATATAAAAAAATAAATAAATATAAAAAGAAAAATACAAAATAACAAAAAAATATATAGCCAAGGTATAGACACAGTTTAGATGTGATGTAAATACAAGACATGTTAATACTGACATTAACTTACTTTTTCTGAAATGGTCGTGTTGGTTCAAATTTCTTGATGATATCCTTCACTTTGTCACTCTTTAAGGACACGCAGCTGGGTGGAGGTCCAGGTTGGTTCCTGTGAATAATGATTGAGCAGTGATGTGAGTGCTGAGCTGTGACATGAAGAAGAGTCATGGACAGTTAGAGATGGTCATCTCACCTCTGATCTTTGGTCTGGCTCTCATGTTCCCCACACAGAGTGGTTTTAGAGGGAGGGACTCCCTCTTCTCTGTCCTCACACTGATCCATGCTGCTGAATTCACATCCACATCAGCTCACACACACTTCTACCATCACCTGCAGACGAAACACAAATCATTCATGTGCACAACAACTGAGAACTGCACAGGTCATGTCTGATGTGTTGGACTAACCTGCACTCCATCTGAGACACAGCTTTCATCAGTTCACCATTACAGTTCACAGAGCCGACTTCAGCCTCCAAATCCCTCCATTACTGTAGTCCTACAAGTAAGCAGGTCAAACATGGCTGTAGAAGAGCAGCTTTATTTTAGTAACAATGCCCAGGGCCAAGCTGACTGCTTACAGAGTTCATATTCTAACTGCTGGCTGTTCTGCTAGCTAAGCAAACTAGTGTTGAAGGTCAAAGTAAAGAAATGATGTGATACTGCTGGGAGTTACATCACATACTAGCAGCATTTAGTTATTCAGCATTATATTTAATCCTTATTATCTCATCCTCTCACCTCTATTTAGCTCTGAAAACAAGAAACATTTTGCCAACAGTTTATTGGCTAGGGGAGGGAGAAAACAAAGAAGGGCCAATGAGGAAAAGGGAAAAAGGAAAAGGGAAGAGAGGAAGGAAAAAAAAAAACTAACCATAGAACATTATTACTGATGACCTTCCCCAGCTACCCTCTGGTGACGCATGAGTTATTCTCTTTACTCTTCTTATAATGGTTTTATTGTTATAATTGTGATTACTATTACTGTTCATAGTTGGTCACTGGACACAGTTATTGCTATCATTATTGTCATTATTATGATCATTGGTGATGATGGTGATAATACTGAATTAATGTTGCTTTGGACTGAATAGAAATTAACACCCTCACTACACACAGTCACAATCATACTTGTATTTTTTTTTTTTACCAACTGTCTTGTCTGCAAGTTTCCTAATCTATCCTGCTCTATTCTGTATGTTGTACATTTCATAATAATAATTTAAAAAAAAACAACAACAACAGAATTTCAGCCTTTATTTAGTTTAGCTGCTCATGGATAAACATATGTTTTCAGCCACTGAAAACACATCTGCTTATCTGTAAGTAGCATCAAGAATTTCTTGATGATGGCTTCTAGACTATAGAAATCATCATCAAGAATTTCTACATTGCATTACAATTTTTTCAACTGGTGCCTGGGTTAACTGCATCACTGGTCATGGCTTGTTATTGGAGGGCACCTGTCCATACACACTTCAGAGGGTGGGGTAGAAATTCTAGGGGTTTTTGTTTGAGTGTGTGCGCTTGGTCAGGTGTGGGTCTAGGGCACACTGGGCCTTGATCCCTTTGGGATATTGTTATTAAGGCTAGATAAGACCATATGTCTGCTTGCTACAACTACTGGACAAGACAGGTTTAAAAAAATAAATATGAAATCAGTCAAAAAATAAAACTGCTGGCCTACAAAGCTGCTGCCTTCATCTGCAAACTGACCTACATGCTGAACTACAAACTCCACCCTCTACTGAGAACTGAAGAAGTCATCACTGTTATTTTTCTACAGCTGATCGCTGAAAACATTCAAACTGACTCATCACGGAGCCTTTTTTCCTTTGAATTCTATAAACCTGCCTGTAAACAGCAGCTGAAACTTCCAGAAGAAGTAGACAAAACACTCAACTTGAAAATTCTAAATAGAAGTAAAAACATGAACACTGTCTTCAATCATCTCTTATATACAGGTTAAAGATAGTCTACAGAGAAAATAATCACTTACACCTGCTTAGACAGATTTAATTTTAACACACACATACTCATAAACACTAACAAGAGGAAAAGTGTTTAACGGTTGGTCCAACACTGGTCATTGGTCGAGCTCTAAGTCCATTACTGTGAACTATGGAGTGGCAGATTTGTGCTGGAACTAAGCTGCACAAAGCTGATGTTAGCCAGGAAAACATTACAAGCTGCTTCCATTACCTTCACATGGAGTTTCACACAGAGTTGATCAGCATCAGTCACAACAAACAGGAAGTTCAGGAAGGTGAGAGTAAACCTTGAGCAGGGCGGAAAACACAGAGAGGCGTCCACAGACCAAGATCACAGCAGTGGTGTGTGGCGACTTCTACAGAAAGGCAAGCAGTGATCATGCTCACCCCACCCCTAATACGCACCAAAAACCCCTCATCTTCCTTATCATCTCATCTTGCTTCACTATTGAGAAATTTAACAAGATAAACTGGATCCAATTAACCCTTACCTTTTGTACATCTTTTAGTTTTTTTTGTTTTTTTTTTTTTGATTTAGCTATCATTTTGGCTGTGTTATAGCTTGTAGCATGGATGTTTGCAGGAAAATTTCTTTTTTGTCAAATTTTTGGAATTAGAACACAGAAATTATGTGGTTACAGTTCCTCCAAGACAATAAGAACAGTAACAGACTGAACTAAATGAAATAATACAATATAGTAAAGTTATAAAATATAAGCAATAGTTCTAATTTATATAAATAGCTCAGTGGTAAATATCCAGAATCCCACAAAGAGGGTGCAACTACTGCTGTGTGTACTGTGCATTAGATGGAGGAGTTGTACAGGAAGACTTCCTGTGAGTCTTTCCAGCTTCCTGTCATATTCTACTGTAGAATAGCAGCAGAGCTCTGTGCTCCCTTTCTTCCTATTCTCTCCTTTCCTTCCTCCCTCTCTCTGTCTCATCTCCTCATTTTACTTCCTTTTTCCTTTCCTTCTTTAATTGTATGCTTTCTATTTGGACACAATCGTGCATTTGTTCGTTTAGTAAAGTTCATTATCTGTACTTGTAACACTGTTATAAATCTGTAACACTTTGTTCTTCACTTTTTTTTCCAAAATCTTTTAAAATGATAAAATTGAATGAAGTCTGTGGAAACGTCTCCACGTCAGGTTTCGAGGACGCCGTCCAAACCATCGCTGGGCGGAGCCTCATCTCATCATTCTCCATGGAAACAGAGTCATCCATAAGAGATGAAGCTACAGCCTTTAACACAACAAGTAAGAGTATAAAGCAAAAAACAGCTGATTTACTTTATTAAAGTTGTTTCATTCATTAAGATTGAAATTTGGGATTTTTTTGACTTTTAAACTAAATTTGACTCTGTGAACTTTTTGATTTGAAAGAGCAGATGAAAAGTGAAATGTGTAAAAAGCTCTTTAATTTTGCTGTGAAACAAATGTTTAGAATACTGATAAATATGTTTTTATGGTTTGGGCCTTTAATGATAATGTGATGATAAACATGACTCAGGAATGATAGGCTCTTCCTTTCTGCTAATAATAATCAATGGCCTGTATTTATATAGCGCTTTACTAGTCCCTAAGGACCCCAAAGCGCTTTACATATCCAGTCATCCACCCATTCACACACTGGTGATGGCAAGCTACATTGTAGCCACAGCCACCCTGGGGCGCACTGACAGAGGCGAGGCTGCCGGACACTGGCACCACCGGGCCCTCTGACCACCACCAGTAGGCAACGGGTGAAGTGTCTTGCCCAAGGACACAACGACCGAGACTGTCCAAGCTGGGGCTCAAACCGGCAACCTTCCGATTACAAGGCGAACTCCCAACTCTTGAGCCACGTTCGCCCATCAACATCATAATAAGTGTTGCTTTCCTCATTGGGACTTCAAGCAGGACAATAATAAATGGATTTCCTGAACTAAGCTTCCTGCTTTGATGAAAGATAAACACGAAGTTGGATTTGATGTTAAGGAGACTCTGAATGGGCCTTAGGATCTATAATTGTCCTCAGTTTCTTTCAGACAGTCAAATTGTCTTTGTAATGAATATTATACATCTATACTTTGCTGCATCAGCTCACCGATGAGATAGACAGCTGACTTTAAACACACATCCAGTTTGGACAGGTGGCTTACCTGCTGCTTCTAGGCAGGGAGCAACCAGGATACCCAGATGTATCAACTAGAGTCATCTGGGCTGAGCCTTGAAATTACTGAATGAATGTTTTTGATCCTAGCAATTCTATTTATCCCAAGCAGAAACACATATGTATAAAAGAAAATAATACCCCATCATTATTATTGTAGCTGTGGCCTGTGAAGACCATCAATGTTAAAGTCACGGCAGCTTTGTTTGACAGTGTGTAGAACAAACCTGATGACACCTACTCCCAGAAAGCTGCAAGTGAACCAAACACTTCCAATGTCTGAGGGTTTTTTTTTCCAAAGCTGGTGAGAAGCCCCAAAACAGCTGAAACCTTGTGTGCTGATCACAACAACCACAGCAGTGTTTTCTGACTAGATTTTAGACTTTGAAAGAGGAGTGAAAGGAGCCATCTATGTCCACTGTGAGCGACCATCTTTGAACAGAGGCGGTGGTTTACGACACCAACTCTCTGCCATCTATAATCCAGTTTTGAGTTCCCTCCCCAGACGCCTTAATGCCCACCCACATCCTGGGCCATCTGACCTCAGGAATTCGCATGATAAGGTGCGGCCAGGTTTCACAATGAACTCACCCGAAACTCTGGCTGATTGGGACCCACACCCAGTTTTACACCTTGGCTCAGGCGATTAGAGGATCATCAGGGGGTCCTTTTGTCCCTCTGTGGGGGGGTACTCCCACTAGGTTTATATCTGGGACTCTCCACCATTTGACCTTAGAACTGAAGAAGCTTCTCGGGTGAGAGGTGAAACGTCTTCAAGTAACTTAAAGAAGTTCAGACGCTTTTCTTTGCAAGCTCCTTTGACTACGATGACCTGGATGACTGAGAACCTTCACAGACATAGATTTTAGACATGAGTCTGAATTACTAAATTACTGAGCAGCTGAAACAGCCGCATGTATGCAATCAGAGGGAGGAAAAAGTATTTGCTGAAACACACTTTCTTCTCCCCAGAGTGTGCTATGAGCATTAAGTACCTCGCACCAGGTATGTGGAGGGGCATGGTCTGAGGCACACCTGTGAGGGAGGCAGACGCACTTGGACGGACGTCCACAATAATGCCTCACCACCATAAAAAGTCTGAATTAGGTCCTGGGGTGGTTGTTGGTATGTGCCCGGCCGTGAGATGCAGAGCTATAGCCGAGTTTTGTGTAACAGCGACTGCAGTTACTGAAAGTATGCTCAAAAGCAGGAGTATGTGGACGGGTCTGTTGTGGATCTTTCACAAGGTACAAGAACCTAATGGAAAACTGTGAAAATTGTGGCGACTGTGCAGAGTCAATCCAACTAGGTAATTGACAAGGGGCTATTAGCGTCAAAATGATTCGGTCTCAGTATTTCATTCTGATGAATCAAATGTGTCAGGGTTTAAGTCAAAGCAATCGAACTAAACTCATGTGATTAAACTGTAAGCTGTTTGAACCTTTTCATCTTTCAGTGAAAACTAGATGGCGTCCCAGGTCTCAGTATGGCCGTCTGTCAAAAAAGCTGAATAAATTCAATTCAAATATAGATCTTTGAATTCATACATAGTGTAAAATGAATCGTCAACACAAAAGTAAGTAAGACCCACTACAGGAATGTTTAGTCAGATCTGGGACTGTACCCTTCAAACCACTCTGTTCTGCTGTTGCTGCAATAGAGACCGCTATAAACTGGTATTTTCAAAAAGCTTGGATTCAAAATCAAACAGCAACATATGATAGAGATTAATGAAATCATCAAAAACAGGAATTACATCAAATATCACTTGGTAAACTCAGTGATCTGTACAGGCAGAAGGTAGCTTAAAAGGCTCTTTAGAGAGGAAACTTTCCTTTATGGGAAAAAAAACGTCTGTCATCAATTCCTCTTCATTTTTGATGCAATGTTTTATTACAACCCCCCCACCCCCAAAAAACCTAATGTCTATCACCAAATTACACCAGATTCACCACCAGAACTTTGAACTTTGTATCAAACTTGAAAACTATCACAAACTAAACAGATACACAACATATCCAATTCTATACAGGCATATTTATATATTTATATAAATATTATAATAAAGCCGTTACCTACATAGTGTACCAAATTCTACCTTGATATGTCTTTGAGAAAAAGGGAAGACTAGTTTCAATAAGTTAATGCAGTCTTTGCAATGTATTAGATATGTTATTATAATGCATGCCACTTAATACAAACATATTATGGTCAAAACCCCATTAAAAATTACTTAGCCAATACTTTCCCCTTATGTCTGAAACATTTTCAAAAATGATTGAAACAGTAAGAGCACGTGGACAGTGTGGAAAAATCACACTAAGAAAGAGAAATCAAACATTTTCACGAGCTCAGACTTGTTGAAAATGCAGAGGAGCTGGTTGTAAACTAAGCTTCAGGAACAAACATTGTACTAATATTCACTGTAAAGCTTTGAGTTGATAAAGACAGAAAAACAACATAATCGTAGCTTCCATCTTTAAAGGACTGAAGAGGAAAAAGTTTACAAGGAATCATTTAGAACAGTTTAAAACATCAACTGATTGAATCCGTGAATCTGAAAACATGTTTCTGAGTAAAAGAGACAGACATGTACAGACTGAACTATCTGTTCAACAGTCAGAGTGTTTCTCTAACAGGGGGACACTCTTTATACTCAACTTGGCAAAAAGACACTGAAGCACCAGGCCAAACATAAAAACCAGGATAAAGAGGTTCAGTGAATGTGGTGTTGAAGGTGTGGAGGTGGATCAGAGTGTGAGAGGAGACTATGTAGTAGGACAGAGTGCCAGCAGGCCAGTCCACATACACTGCTACTCTGTTAGAGACGGAAGGGGAGGAGGAGATGGACTTTGATTTGTTATTATGCCAGATATGACGAGGACCATCATCAGAGCACCTCAGACTCCAGGACTGCTCATTAAATCCAAACAAACAATCTGTACTGTCTCCTTTCCTTCCAATTCCTCTGTAACTCACTGATATATGAACGTTTCCTCTCCAGTCAACCTCCCAGTAATAGCGACCAGTCAAACCATTTTTACACAGCAACTCTGGGCGGATATCAAATCTGTCTGGATGATCCGGATATGAATGAACTTTGTCCACACCTGTCACCTTCCTGTTGTTTTCAGACAGTTGGAGTTTTCTGTTTACGGTGTTTGTGTCGATTATGAGTTGACAGGAATCTGATGGAGAGAACAAACACAATCCAGCTGCAGTTATTGATCCATCATCTGTTTATTGATTGACACTTTCATGATGACTTCTGACATCAGAGATGTGAATGAGTGATGTGACAGTTTGAAGAGGTTGAATGTGTACTGCTTTGTTTTCATGAATCACATTAAAAAGACACTTACACTTCCTCAGACCTGGTGTCAACCATTGGACTCCAGCAGGCTCCACCCTGAAAGGAGGAGGGAGGTCAGTCCAGCACAGTCTCTTTCAGCATGGACACATGGACATTACATCACTCTCATCCACGTACTGTTAGACACTGATAGAGGAACAGTCCAATATTTTCACAAATACACTTCAATCCATACCTGGATCAAATTCCTGATGATTTGGACTGATCCTGAATCTTTCAGTGCACCACTGTATTGAATGAAATATGACTGATTCAGACTGTGACCTTCATTATCTTTATATTCCCCTTCTGTTTAGCTGGAAAGGACACCTCCCTGCTCTGATTCATAAACTTTAATCTGATTTAATTTATAGTGTTTAACAGGCCTTTTACAGTTGAGTAACAACGGTCACTACAATGTGTCTGGAAAATACATTCCAATCAAAACGTTAAGACCACTTGAAAAATGGGAAAAAGGGCATCTACTGCCTGGAACTGTTGTCCTTTTTTTTTTTTTTTTTTTTTTTAAATAAACTTCCCTTGCCATCCATCTCGAAAGGTTTTCAGTTGGATTTAGATCAGGGGAATACACAGGGTAGTCCAAAAGAGTGATGCTATTCTTCTAGAAGAAGAACCTTCTCCTGCAGGCATTGTGTACTGTAGCGTTGTCCTGTTGAAAAACCCAGTCGTTAACACACAGATGAGGGCCGTCAGTCATGAGGAATGCTCTCTGCAACATCTGGACATAGCCAGCGGCTGTTTGATGCCCCTGCACCTCCTGAAGCTCCATTGTTTCACTCAAGAAAAAAAAAAAAAAAGCACCTCAGACCATTGGCGCTCCCTCCACTATGGCATGTAGAAAACATCTCAGGTGGGATCTGTTAATCATGCCAGTTACGTTGGAAACCATCAGGTCAAGATAAATTTTTTTCTCATCAGAGAATAAAACTTTTTTCCACCTTTTAATGTCCCATGTTTAGTGCCCGCTTACAAAGTCGAAAGGGTCAGTTCTGGAAACGAGGCCTTTGAATAGGGGTGGGCGGTGTAAACGGTATACGGTTGAAACAATATAAATTTGGGCAACGGTAGAGATTTTGACTATACCGCTCTACCGCGATAGAGCATGTTGATGGCGTCATCAAGCTGCGCCTGTTTTGCTCGAAAGCAATGTAGCGGCTACAAACAACATCATCTGCAAATTATGCCGGGCGACAGTAATCGCAAAGAGACGAAGCACTTTTGGAAAATGAGGAAAGCCGAAACCTAAGCTTCGTCCACTTTCCTACCATTGATTCATTAATGCTGAATTCTCTCACAGCTGCTCTATTCCCGTGTTGGTGCAGTATATTAATGACTAACCTCGTATTGTGGCTGGATTATCTCAGCTGTTCTCCCGACTGAAGTTTGGTCCGTTTACAGCATCCTGCTATGTGATTGCCCCTAACCACCAGAAACTCTCACTTTAACTTTCATCGAGTGGAAAAAAGTTAGAGCTCATCCTCCAGCTTCACTGTGCTAATGTAATGCTAACATAGCTGTGTAGCTAGCGATCACGTAGCATCATTATATACCAGCTAGCCCAACTTCAGTAACCCTACAAACGTCACTACTGTTTAGTTTTCTGTCTTCATTTATGTTGAAAGTGATAGCAGAGCTGTACGTTTGAATTTTTCAGAAATCTCTCAGTCAGAACATGCAATATCATGTTTAGGTGGAAGCTAGCGAGCTAACTTTCTGCTAACTTCTAACTCTGTCAAATGTAATAAATTCTGTTTTCATGTATGCCTGGATGTAAAACTTAATCGTTACACCTGGTAAAGCAGCAACGCTGATTATTTTATTAAAGATGAAAGAATTTAGACAGTTTTTGACTCTCAGTGATGCTGCAGTGTTTGTTTCACTTTGGGACCTGAAGCAGATGGAGTTTTTCCTGACTACGGTAGCCGTAAATTTTTTCCCCCCACTCTGTCTGAAATTTTGTGGGGAGCCACCTGTTCATAGTCAGTTTCTAGTGAAATGATGTTCTTTCCACTTCTGGATTTATGGCCCCAACAGTGCTCCAGCATTTTAGAAATTCTTCTGTAACCAATGCCATCAGTATACTTTCCAACAATAAGATTGTAAAGGTCTTGAGAGAGGTTTTACCCATCATGAAATGTTTCTTTTGTGACACCTTAGTAATGAGATGCCATTTTATAGGCCATTAGTTGGGACTGAACCAGATGATATTAATTTGCATAAAGTGGTAGGACTGCTTTGTTATTATTGATAAATTTAGATTTCAGCTGGTGTCGTAAATTTGCATGTCTTTTTGCACCTTCCTTTCTTCATGCGTTTCATACTTTTTCTTACCCTCTGTAATTTCTCTTATTACATTTCGTCCATATTTACTGGCCTGTAAATAGACATGAAGTCCTAGCCTGATGAGGTAGCTCTTCTGTGTTGTACCATTCATTTAGCCAGAGCAGTTCCATATTTTAATATTTATTTAATTTTGAACTTTGAACGTGTTCAGTTGTTTGTGTAGGTGTATATTAGTATTTACATCATGATTATTAACTCACTGATTACAGATTAAATGACTTGCTAATGTGGAAATCATATCCACCAGAAGAGGCTTATTTTTGTTTGAGCTCTGAGTTTACATAATGCCTAGTATGTACAGAAAACAAAATTACATGGAAGGTGGTTTGACTGCAGTGAACTGCTGGTCTTTATCTTTCTGCTCCCAGTGAAAATTCTTTAATTTCACTCCATGGATTAAAATAACATTAAAAATATTTTTAAATTAAAATTAAACTGTTTCCCCACAATGGAACCAGAGGAGGAACCACAGTGAGACAGTAAATAAAGCAAACATAAACCTTCTCAATCATCATGTTTTGATGAGAACAAAAAGTGGGATAACTGTACATAATAATTTAAAAAAATCCTTAGCAGCACCAAAAGTTCTGACTGTGCTAATACTAAGCTTACATACTAAGCTAAGCTTAAAATGTGCCAAGAATGCAGGTAAAGCTGCTATTAATACTAATCATTAACTATATTAAAAGAAGGAAAACTATACAAATGTAACTACGTTAAGATCTGTGTAGTATGAAAACTATTGTAGATAGATCTGTGTAAATAAATTAATTTACACAGATCTATCACCCTTTCAAACTGCTCATGAAGCACGTCATGACCTATTTGAAATCTGCATATATCATGTGGCGATGGCGCATTCTGAACCCCTATTTTTCTCTTACTTCTAAAAGGCTCTGGAATTAACAAAAGACAAATACAAATGCTTGAATTTGTTCAAGGAAGCAGGTAGGAACATTTCAACTCATCTATGAAAGTGAAGAATGACAGCTGATTAAAGGACCAGTCATTGCTCTACAGGGTGGGCCATTTATATGGATACACCGTAATAAAATGGGAATGGTTGGTGATATTAAAGTCCTGTTTGTGGCACATTAGTATATATGAGGGGGCAAACTCCTCAAGATGGGTGGTGACTATTTAGAAGTCGGCCATCTTGGATACAACTTTTTTTTTTTTTTTAGGAAGAGGGCTATGTGACACATCAAACTTATTGGTAATGTCACAAGAAAAGCAATGGTGTGATTGGTTTCAACATAACTTTATTCTTTCATGAGTTATTTACAACTTTCTCTTTGTTCACAGCCATTGACATGTCGAAGAGGTTAACACGTGAGGACCGGATCGAAATTGTGTTGATATCTGGTGAACGCAGTAACCGGGTCATTGCAGCAGATTTCAATGCAAGACACCCTACGAGACCACCCATCTCCCATGCTACAGTTAGCAAACTGCTTGCTAAGTTTCATGAAACTGGTTCAGTGTTGGATTTGCCAAAATGTGGACGCAAGAAAACTGTCACTAATGAAGAAACATCAGTGGCTGTCCTAGCTTCATTTAGCAAGAACCCACAGCGTAGCACTCGCCGCATGTCACTGGAGAGTAGCATTAGTCGAACATCCCTTTGGCGGATATTAGCTAATCACAAATGGCACCCTTACCAACT
The DNA here is from genome assembly GCF_041146795.1 of Maylandia zebra. Classification (NCBI taxonomy): domain Eukaryota; kingdom Metazoa; phylum Chordata; class Actinopteri; order Cichliformes; family Cichlidae; genus Maylandia; species Maylandia zebra. The sequence continues at coordinate 18,174,021 of NC_135188.1, read as the reverse complement.
CCAGCTACTGCAGCATCTCAACGAAGATGACCCAGATCGGCGCACAGAATTTGCAGAATGGGCAAAACAAAAATTGGAACAGGACCCTCAGTTCACGCAGAAGATTTTGTTCAGTGATGAGGCAAACTTTTATGTGAATGGTGAAGTTAACAAACAAAACCACCGCTATTGGTCCGACACTAACCCACATTGGATGGATCCCTCCAAGACTGTTGGAACAACAAAAGTGATGGTTTGGTGTAATATATGGGGTACAACGATAGTGGGTCCATTCTTCATCAATGGAAACCTCAAGGCCACTGGATATTTGAAATTGCTACATGATGACGTGTTACCCTCTCACTGAAGCTGGCATGTTTCTTGAGTTTTTCCAGCAAGATGGTGCACCACCACATTATGGGTGCCAAGTCAGAGCATTCCTAGATGAACAGTTTTCTGGAAAGTGGATTGGTCGTTGTGGGCTAGTTGAATGGCCCCCAAGGTCTCCCGATCTGACCCCCTTAGAATTTTATCTTTGGGGTCATCTGAAGGCAATTGTCTATGGTGTGAAGATACGAGATGTGCAGCACCTGAAACTACGGATACTGGATGCCTGTGCTGGCATTTCTCCTGCGGTGTTGCTATCAGTGTGTAAAGAGTGGGAGAAGAGGGTTGCATTGACAATCCAACACAATGGGCAGCACACTGAACACATTTTATAAGTGGTCAGAAACTTGTAAATAACTCATGAAATAATAAAGTTACGTTGAAACCAAGCACACCATTGTATTTCTTGTGACATATTGTCACATGGCCCTCTTCCTATTGAAAAAACAAAAGTTGTATCCAAGATGGCCGACTTCTAAATGGCCACCATGGTCACCACCCATCTTGAGGAGTTTGCCCCCTCACATATACTAATGTGCCACAAACAGGACTTTAATATCACCAACCATTCCCATTTTATTACGGTGTATCCATATAAATGGCCCACCCTGTATATAATGTCATTGCTCTAACTAGAAAAACACCGGCAATGCTTAAAAACAGATAAATGATGACGGTCAGCAGACTTCCAAGATAATCAACATGTCATGGACATAACTGTGAAGTAGTTTGGGTCATTTGGGGGTGATTTTCTTCCCTACTAGTGGTGAGAAGACAAACTGCATGATGCCTTTAAAAGATTTAGGCTTTACATTAATGTGTATGAATTGGGTCCTGTTCCAGAAACAGGTTCAGTGAAAACTCACTCATTTTCTTTCGGACTCCTCCAGCTGTTTGACTCTTGCATTCATTTTTTCATTTGTAAAGTCTGTATCAAAGCTGTGTGTCTGTGATTGTTCATGTCACATCTACAAAAAATGTTTCCAGATCTTCCTCCTCTATCAGACATTCTCTCCATACCTGAGAGTGTCCAGTCTCCAGCGTGGATCCTTCAGCCCACTCGACAGCAGCTTCATTCCTGAGTCTCCTGGATGGTTGTAGCTCAGGTCGAGCTCTCTCAGATGGGAGGGGTTGGAGCTGAGAGCTGAAGCTAGTGAAGTACAGCCTTCCTCTGTGATCAGACAGCCTGACACACTACAGACACACAAAGCAGCAAAACGTCTGTAAACACTTCACTGAATAATAACAATTATTATTATTATTATTATAATAACAACAATTATACTTTAATTACTGTTTTTTTAATACAATAACACGTAGGCTGTGTTGTTAGCCATTAAGGACAAAAAGCAAGGGAATGCTAAGGCAAGGATTAAATGGTGAAGAAAGAATGTTGGAAAGGATTCAGGGGAGGAAATGAGTAAGGCTATGGGTGGTAGGAAAGAGTTACAAGATAACTATAAAAGCACAGCTGATGCTGTGAAGGAAACTCAGAAGAAGGTGGCTGGCGTATCCTCTGGACAGAAGAAATAAGACAAGAAGGCTTTATAATTGGGATGGACCGATCTGATATACAGTATCAGTATCGGTCCGATACTGACCTAAATTATTGGATCGGGGGTCATGGCGTCCACCTGAACGGTAGTGAGACTTCGAGCTCCGACCTCAACGTCCTTTAAGTACGCCTAAACAGCGGTTAAAAGCCAACCTCTTAGCGGCTGCCTCACCGACCTAAGCTTCTGCTTTGATCTAAACAGCCAGGATGCCGACTAAATATAGGTCCAAGCCTAAAACAGCCGGAAAGGATGGATCAGACGACGATCCTAGCAACGAACCTGAAACCGAGAAAATGGAAGGAGCTAGTGCTAGCTCCCAACAGACCGAGGCGAGTGTTTTGGCCGCAATTCAGTCGCTGAAAATTCACTTCACTGCTCAACTGCAAGAAGTTTTAACATCAAACCAAGAAATAAAAGACGTAATTGGAGTGTTTTCAGAGAGGCTCACCTCAGCAGAAACTCGCATCAGTAAAGTTGAAGACGATGTCTCTTCTCTCACAAGTAAAGAGGCTTCCCTTCATAAGAAACTTCAGGAACTCCAGCTAAAGGTGGATGACCTCGAAAATAGAAGCCGAAGATCCAATCTGAGACTCTTTGGATTACCCGAGAATACTGAACAAGGAGAAATTACAATATTCTTGCAAACATGGTTAATGGATGTTTTGGGACGGGACGCGCTCCCATCCCCACCTATCATTGAACGAGCACACAGGCTACAAGGCCGAAACACTCCAACTGGCCCACCTCGTGTGATCATCATGAAATTCTTGAATTATCAAGACAAGATGAGGGTGATGAGAGCGGCACGTCTGAAGGGAAAAATAACGCACAACAGATATCACGTTATGTTTTTCCCTGATCTGTCAACGGAGGTCCAGAAACAGCGAAAACAATACAACCAGGTAAAACAACAACTCCGTGAAATGCACATAAACTTCGGACTGATCTTTCCAGCAAAAATGAGGATTTTCCAACATGACAACAGGCTCCTTTTCCACACACCAGCGGAGGTGGAAGATTTCATACGAAAAGTCCGGCAACAAAACGAGGGATAAACTTCACGCCCACTCAGAAACGCTACCATATCAAATACGTGTAACTCTGATGAACAATTCCAAATTGGACATACAATGGCTGCTGGTGTACAGGTATGATATAGATGGCCTTAGATATATTATGTTTAAATCTTTTCATTCATTTACATTGTGTGGCCACTTCTTTAGTTAATATGGTCGGACCTAAGTTTGAAGCTTCAATCATGAGGACGCTTCATCAGCTCCTTTACATGGATCTGATGCATACCCAAGCCGCAATGACTTTGGGGGGGAAGGTTTTGAGACCTACACCCATGGGAGGTCTCTGGGTTGTTGTTTTTTGTTTTTTTTTTTGTTTATAAGAGATTGTTTTTAAAGTATAGTGCTCTTGAAATAAGAATTTGTGAGCTTCGACAGGAGAGACGAGATGTAGTCAAACCCAGGTCACTAAGGGCACAAACTGTATGAGTAGTTATTCAAATATTGAACTAATTTCCTGGAATGTAAGAGGCCTTAGGAAATATATTAAACTGAAAAGAGTAATGGATAGAATAAAACAATATCACCCAAAGATAGTTTTTATTCAAGAAACACACTTACTCGCGAGTGAAACTGACCGGATAAGGAGGAGATGGCCAGGTCAGGTTTTCTTTAGCCACTTCTCAACATATGCTAGAGGAGTGGCAACACTCATTCATAAATCAGTGCCCATGTGTATGAAAAAAACCATCTTGGACCCTGCAGGGAGATTCATTATTCTACAATGCTCCGTACTGAACCAAGATTTAATATTAGTTAATGTATATGGCCCCAATATTGACGACCCCAGCTTTTATAATAATCTATTCCTCTCTATTGCAGCCCTCCACGGTGAGATTATTATTGGGGGGGACTTTAATTGTACCCTGGAGCCTAGGCTTGATAGATCATCAGGTTTAGACTCCTCCCACCCAAAATCTAGACAAGCCATACAACACTATGTCGGAATTGAATCTTAAAGATACAGTGGGGCAAAACAGTATTTAGTCAGCCACCGATTGTCATCATTTTAGGTGGGGGAACTTGCACAGAGGTCAGTAATTTGCACCAGAGGTACACTTCAACTGTGAGAGACAGAATGTGAAAAAAAAATCCATGAATCCACATGATAGGATTTGTAAAGAATTTATTCGTAAATCAGGGTGGAAAATAAGTATTTGGTCAATAACAAAAATACAACTCAATACTTTGTAACATAACCTTTGTTGGCAATAACAGAGGTCAAACGTTTACTATAGGTCTTTACCAGGTTTGCACACACAGTAGCTGGTATTTTGGCCCATTCCTCCATGCAGATCTTCTCGAGAGCAGTGATGTTTTGGGGCTGTCGCCGAGCAACACGGACTTTCAACTCCCGCCACAGATTTTCTATGGGGTTGAGGTCTGGAGACTGGCTAGGCCACTCCAGGACTTTCAAATGCTTCTTACGGAGCCACTCCTTTGTTGCCCGGGCGGTGTGTTTTGGATCATTGTCATGTTGGAAGACCCAGCCTCGTTTCATCTTCAAAGTTCTCACTGATGGAAGGAGGTTTTGGCTCAAAATCTCACGATACATGGCCCCATTCATTCTGTCCTTAACACGGATCAGTCGTCCTGTCCCCTTGGCAGAAAAACAGCCCCATAGCATGATGTTTCCACCCCCATGCTTCACAGTAGGTATGGTGTTCTTGGGATGCAACTCAGTATTCTTCTTCCTCCAAACACGACGAGTTGAGTTTATACCAAAAAGTTCTACTTTGGTTTCATCTGACCACATGACATTCTCCCAATCCTCTGCTGTATCATCCATGTGCTCTCTGGCAAACTTCAGACGGGCCTGGACATGCACTGGCTTCAGCAGCGGAACACGTCTGGCACTGCGGGATTTGATTCCCTGCCGTTGTAGTGTGTTACTGATGGTGACCTTTGTTACTTTGGTCCCAGCTCTCTGCAGGTCATTCACCAGGTCCCCCCGTGTGGTTCTGGGATCTTTGCTCACCGTTCTCATGATCATTTTGACCCCACAGGATGAGATCTAGCATGGAGCCCCAGATCCAGGGAGATTATCAGTGGTCTTGTATGTCTTCCATTTTCTGATGATTGCTCCCACAGTTGATTTTTTCACACCAAGCTGCTTGCCTATTGTAGATTCACTCTTCCCAGTCTGGTGCAGGTCTACAATACTTTTCCTGGTGTCCTTCGAAAGCTCTTTGGTCTTGGCCATGGCGGAGTTTGGAGTCTGACTGTTTGAGGCTGTGGACAGGTGTCTTTTATACAGATGATGAGTTCAAACAGGTGCCATTCATACAGGTAACGAGTGGGGGACAGAAAAGCTTCTTACAGAAGATGTTACAGGTCTGTGAGAGCCAGAGATTTTCCTTGTTTGAGGTGACCAAATACTTATTTTCCACCCTAATTTACGAATAAATTCTTTACAAATCCTGCCATGTGAATTCATGGATTTTTTTTTCAAATTCTGTCTCTCACAGTTGAAGTGTACCTCTGGTGCAAATTACTGACCTCTGTCATCATTTTAAGTGGGGGAACTTGCACAATCGGTGGCTGACTAAATACTTTTTTGCCCCACTGTATATGGAGATTAAGAAATCCAACAGGGAGAGAATACTCTTGCTACTCAGCCAGTCATAATAGCCGCAGTCGCATAGATTATTTTCTGATTTCAAACTTTCTTATTTCCAGAATTAACAGCTGTTCATATAAAAGTGTGCTTATATCTGACCACTCATTAACTACGCTTAACTTTTCAGTTACAACAGCTTTTAGACGTAACCCTATTTGGCGTTTAAAACCACACTGGCTGCAAAATCAAAAATTTTTGGAATATGTAGGTAAAAATATTGATGACTATTTTTACTTTAATAAATCCGAAACCACAGCCTCAGTAAGATGGGAAGCCTTTAAGGTTTTTATTCGTGGGCAGATGATAAGCTACACCAAAAGCAAAGCAAATAAAAATTATACTGAGATGTTGGACCTCGAAGGTCAAATAAAAGAAATGGAACTTGAGATAAACCTGAATGACTCTAAAGAAAACCAACAAAAACTTTTAAGATTAAAAGCAAAATATGATAAATTAACTACTGAGAAAGCCTCAGGAGGACTCATTAGACTGAGACAGACCTACTATGACCAAGGGGAAAAGGCAGGAAAACTTTTAGCATGGCGCATAAAAACGCTACTGAACGAACAAACAATAAATGAAATTAGAACTGCAGACGAAAACACCACAGATCCTTATAGAATAAATGAACTCTTTGAACTCTATTACTCACAACTATATACCTCAACAGGAGATACGACTCGAGAATCATTAGAATCCTTCTTTGACTCAATAAGTACCCCTTCACTCCTTGAAGAAGCTCGATGTGAATTAGACTCTCAGTTATCTATGAATGAACTGTCGATCGCAATTGATAAATTAAAAATGGGAAAAACTCCCGGCCCAGATGGAATTCCACTAGACCTTTTCAAAATATTTAAAGACAAATTAATATCCCCTTTGTACGACATGCTGGTGGAAAGTTATGATCTAAAAGAGCTTCCCCCTTCCTTGCGTAATGCACTCATAACGGTATTCCCTAAGCCTGGGAAACCGCCTACAAAATGTGAATCTTATAGACCAATCTCATTAATAAACTCTGACGCCAAGATAATAAGCAAAGTACTGGCAAACAGACTTGAACGGTACCTTCATCTTCTCGTTGATACTGACCAGAATGATTTTGTAAAAGGCCGACAAACGCAGCATGGTATTCGCAGAGTACTGAATGTACTTTACTCAAACTCAGAACATCTAGACATGGCTTTGCTTTCCTTAGACGCAGAAAAAGCTTTTGATAGGATCGAACATAACTATCTCTATAAGGTACTGTCTCAATTCGGCTTTGGCAGTTACTTCATGACCTGGGTCAAAATATTATATAATAAACCTATAGCCTCAGTTAGAACTAACAACATCATATCTAGACCATTCTATCTAGGTAGAGGTACACGTCAAGGCTGTCCCCTTTCGCCTCTTCTCTTCGTCCTAGCAATAGAACCATTGGCTATTGCGATAAGGAACAATCAAAATATCTCTGGTATTAGAACAAATAATATTGAGTTAAAAATTGGATTATTCGCGGATGATATTATTTTAATGCTATCTAAGTTAAAGAGCTCAATTCCCCAGCTACTTAAAACAATTAACTCCTTTGGCAAGATCTCCGGTTATAAAATTAATGAATCCAAATCGGCCATCCTCTTCTTTAATCATTCTGAAAGAACTAAACCACCTATTCAAACAACGTTCCAAATTGCCAGAGACAGTTTTACCTATCTAGGTATAAAAATCACTCCAAAAATTAATGATTTGGTACATGCAAATTACTCTCCTACTATCAACTCTGTTGTTGACTTAATCAATAGATGGTCTATGTTGCCAATCTCGTTGATTGGACGAGTAAATATTCTCAAAATGAACGTCCTTCCAAAATTTCTATATCTCTTCCAAGTCATTCCTCTCAGCCCTCCAGATGACTTCTTCACAAAGGCAAAAACAATATTCATTAAATTCATTTGGAATAACAGACGAGCCAGACTGCGTCTTTCGCTACTATATCTTCCGTATGATAGGGGAGGTCTTTGTGTTCCAAACCTCAAACGGTACTACTGGGCTGCACAGCTCTCCGCGGCCTCATGCTGGTTTTCAACAACAACCCTACCCTGGGTAAATTTATAAAGGACAAGTACTACCCCCTTACCACTCAGCACGTACTTGTACTCTGCAAAGTATAAAGATCTGATGAAAGATACATCAAACCTCTTCGTTAAAAATACCATTCGTGTGTGGTTCGACGCACTCAAGTTTAAAAATGAAATGCCAGCACTATCCCAATTCTCACCTATCTGGGGCAATAGGGCCTTTAAACCCGGTTGGAAAGATTTGGGCTTTAAAATGTGGGCCGACAGAGGCCTGTGTAAAGTTGCAGACCTATTTGACAAGGATACCTTACTATGTTTCAATGGCTTGACACAGAAATTTGACATCCCAACCAAACATTTCTTTAAATTTCTCCAAATTAGAAGCTTCATTTCAAAAACCCAAAAATCCCCAACATTGCCCACTCTAAACTCATTAGAGGATATAGCAATAAACCATCAGCTGAAGAAGGGTTTAATATCTCGCTTCTACAGTAACCTCAGAGAGGGCTCTCAAACATCCTCAGAAAAAGAAAGACTTGCATGGTGTCAAGACTTAGAGTGCAGAATAACTACAGAGGAATGGCAAAAAGTTTGCTTGAAAGCCCAAACACAATCTATAAACACTCAATTTAAACTAATCCAGTACAAATGGTTAATGAGAACATATATTACCCCAACATTATTAAACAAATTTGACCCCCAAACTCCGGACATATGTGTTAAATGTGGGGAAAAAGGCACACTGATGCACTGCCTGTGGGAATGCTCAGAAATCCAAAAGTTTTGGAAAGAAGTTTTAGAAGTAATTGCACATATCACAAGTGTCAAATTGAATCTATGCCCTAAACTATGCATCCTAGGAATTTTCCCCGCCGAAATCCAGCTGAGAAAAGTTAACCAAAAAACCACAATCTTCTGCCTGCTACAGGCGAAATACAGCATAGCCAAATCATGGAGATCCACTAGTAGACCACACTTGAGAACTTGGTTATCGACATTGTCAAAATCCCTTGCTTTGGAGAAACTCACGTCCATGATAAAGAGTAAACATGCTTCCTTTAAAAAAATGTGGGGAAATTTGTTATTTTTGGAAAGTGAGGAAATGATCGATAATGAACAGAAATGATTCTATCCAGTTAACCCGTATGGGAGAAGTAGTGCTGCAGCTGTTAAAGAGAACCTGGGGACCCTGCGAGTGCTGGACTGCTAAATAGAAGGACAGGAGAAGGGTTGTGAAATTAAATGGACTGGAACTGAAGAGGACGTAGCTTATCATCGCAACCACTAATTTGGATGCCTCTCTAACTAACTTGACACCCATGGACTAAACTTCAGCCCGAAGCCCTGGAACAATGCACTTAAACCTAATGGCTCACTATGCTATAACTCGTTGGTTTTTTTTCCCTGGAGCACTATCTGTCAACCTTTGTTTTTTTTGGGTTTTTTTTTTTTCTTTGGGGGGGGGGGGGGGGGGGGGGGGGGTATTTTGGCTTGCATACATTTTTTTTTGTAATAATATCTGAATGATTTTCATGGGAGACTATATATATAACTATATCTATGTGTCCTCCGGACTTTGTTTATTTGCGATGTACATGCATTGCTGTTGTACACTCAAGTTTTTTTGCTTTTTTTTTTTTTTTGCTTTTTTTTGTTTTTTGTTGATGAAAAGGCAATAAATAAATCTTTATAAAAAAACAAAAACAAAATATTTTCCTAAATTATTGGATCGGATATGGGTGAGAAATAAAAAATGTAACCCAATCCATTAAATATCACAAAAGCACCTCACAAAACTTGCCACATGGCATAGCCCAGGCAGTGACCTTAGCACGTCGGAGCAGTATTTGTCACATGATAGAGCAGCTGTTGCGTGCGAGACCTGTTGGCGGTGTGGCGTTACTTCACAATGAAAGCATTTGCAACCTCGCTACATGCTTTCAAACCGGCATTTCAGAAAGCTATCCCAGAGAAGTAAAGCAAGTGTGTAAGTTCATCTCTGAATGTTTGTGAAGCATTCCCACGTTAAGCTTAACAACTGATATGTGGAGCAGAGACATCTGTGCGTTGTGATTGTTAAGTCTGACTATACAATGGTTAGAGTCAAGTTTTACTTTGAAAAGAACAGAGTTGCAGGTTAAACAGATTCTTGGTTTGAGAAAAAAAAAAAAAAAACTATGAAAAACACTTTTTCCCCCCCCATACTTGTGTTAAGTTTTGTATCGAAATTATATAAAATTCAACTTAAGGTTAAATGTGATAGAAGCAGCTTACACTGACATTCATCTTGATAAAAGATGTCATGAAGCTGTGTTTGCATTGATTTGTACTGCTTTACACTCTGGATGTCTATTTATGTTAAACTTTAAGTATAAAAGGGTCCATTCTACAACTTGGGTTTTTTTTTTAAGTTGTGAATTATAAACATTATTTTGTGCTGATATTGCACTTCTTTTTTCAGAACTCTTTCTTTCAGAAGAGTTTTAGAAATCTGCATAAAACATGCATTTTAAAATACGTTTTGAATATTACTTTAAATACTTAAGATTTAAAGTTCTGCTAAAGGATTAAATAAAAAGATCAGTATTGCTGAACTGAACAGTATAAATGCACCTTAGAACACACATGCATCAACACTACATATGAGCGGGCGGAGGGAGGTTTGGAGTCTTCACACACCCCTATTCTCTGCTGCCTGTTGGAGCGGGGAGGCTAGGAGGAGTTGGCCATCCGATTAGGGTCTGGAATGTGGGGCTTCCCTGCTGCTCCTGAGTCGGGGCAGTCTGCTTCTCTTCACCCCAGGGAAAAGGGTAACACTATCTGGGTCTGGGTGCAGTTTCCCCCCTCCAGGGGCAAGGGTACCTAGACCTGGGGTATAGAGTACGCTTGGGGAGTGTGATTGTGTGTACAGTGTCTCTTTATGTCTGTCTCCACGTTGGGTGAGTGTTGAGTAATTGCATATGAGAGAATGAGGGTGGGAATGGATGTCTGTATCTGTGTGTGCCTGTATGTCTGTGTCTAAACAGTATGTCAGGTTGGGTATCAGACGCCACCTCTCTAGGGACATCTCAGGCCCTCCAAGGTATGGAGGCCTATCTTCGCCACCACTTCCCCTGCCAGTAGGCAGACGCCCTCAGACATTGGTGCGTTGGTGGTTCTTTGTGTCCGGGGTGGGCGTCCAGGTACACACCAGCTCACTCCTTGGTGGCTGCTTGTCGGGGCCTTCCGGGGTGGGGTGCCCTCAGCCTGGGGCTCGGTCACTCTGGCCCAGCTGGCTGCCGGCGGAGCTCACGGGCACGTCACTGCAACCCCCCCTGGCTTCTGCTCCGCGGCTGCTGAGTGACCCCTCATCTGGGGCTCTCCTCAGCTCTTTCTGGGATAGTGACACGGCTGCCCCTCTGTTGGTCTTCCTTGGTCTCTTGTGTTCTGAGGGCCTTTGGATGTCTGGAGTTTTGATCTCCTCCATACCTGCTTCATGCCCTGGAGGACGGGTCTGTGGCTCCCCACACCCTCTAGCAGATCATTACATGAAGGAACCTTTTAAATACAAGCACGCTCATGTTCACAGGTGTACACACGGGTGCTCACACACACAAACTACACCCTTTTTGGCTCCTACCTCAAAGCACACTGTGCGCTGTCGATCTTATGTGCTGCACAATAATGTTTAATATTTAGTATATGCTGTGATATTCCCATAGATCATCGTGATGTTGTTTATTATGTTGCTCTTTTTTTTTTTCCTTCTGCTCGTTTTCTCTTTTTTTCTTAATTAACAGGCGATCAAGGTGATCAATATATGTATTTTTTGTCTGCTTATTTTGTTTGTTTTTTGCCCTTTATCCCCGTCCTTCAAAAAAAAGTATTGCTGAACTGCGAAATATTTTGGGTGCAGTGTATTTTTTGCATACGAGTGTAATAGAATAGCTTTAGTGTTTTGTCTTTTTAAATTTGGGTATGAACCTATACAAAATGCAGCAAGATATAAAAAAAAAAAAAAAACAGTTTTATTGATTGTAAAATAGACTATATCGGATTCATATCGGTATCGGCAGATAGACAAATTTATGATATCGGTCTTGTATCGGACATAAAAAATTGGTATCGTGCCATCTCTACTTTATAATGGAATTACAATATACACACAAATATTGAAAGAAAGAGGTTAACAAAGGAAAAGGGGGCTAGTTATAGAAATTAAGAAAGACAAAGGTATAGGAAGGTGTATAGCAAAAGAAAAATAGCAAAAGCAAAGGAAAAGACGTGTATGTGTGAGGAAGGATGAAAAAAAGATTTGTATCTTGATCTAGTTTAGAATCAGGTAGTGCAGAGGATTAGTAAGGTAGAAGTGATGGCAGCTAGAAAGAGGATTAAAGGCAGTCCAGATGACATACTCGTATCAGTATGGCGATATCTAGGAGACAGAGCAGTGAACTTTCTGACCAGACTATTTAAAACAATCTTACAGGGTTAGAGGTTGCTTGTTGAATGGAGTAGTATTATACTGTACTATACTGAGTTGCAGGGGTCTTTATCTTTCAATCTAAGGTACCCTACCAGAAGTCTGATAGCTTGAGTGTCCTGCACAGCATCTTTGCTGTTCCTAGAACTGTGCTTTTCTGGACAGAGATCTCGGATGTTGTTCCTGGGATCTGCTGAAGCCAGCCGCCTAGCTTGCGAGTCACTTCATCAATTGCATTGAATACAACTGGGACCCCTGTTACCTTCACCCTACACATCTTCTCGAGCTCTTCTCCGAGCCCTTAGTATTTCACTAACATCTTATGTTCCTTCTTCCTGATGTTGCTGTCAGTATTGCTATGTCTATCACAAGCTATCCTCTATCCTCTGCTTGTCTACCACTACTATGTCTGGTTGGTTAGACATTACCATTTTTTCCGTCTGTATCTGGAAGTCCCGTTTTGATCTCACGACTTCCAAGCCATACTCAGCACAGATGTTTCTGTATACTATGCCGGCAACTTGGTTATAGCGTTCCATGTCTGCCTTGCCTGCTAGCATCTTGCACCCAGCTGTTATGCGGTGGATAGTCTTAGGGACTTTTTTAAACAGCCTGCACTGGGGGTCTTGTCTGGTGCGGATAGACCCCAGCCTCTATGGATTGTTCTGAGAGCTTGTTTTGTGCTGCCATGATTAGTACTTCCGTGCTGTCTTTCAATCCAGCCACTAATAGAATTTCTGGATGTCAGCCTATTCCTCATCTGCCGGTGATACATACAGTGCCTGTCCTTCAATGAGTGCTCCTCCTCTTGCTCCTCTTCCTTCTTGGGTTTTTGCTGCCTGAGGTATTCACTGAGCATGCAGTTGGTTGGGGCCATCTTCCTGATGTATTCATGGATGTTCACTGTCTCATCCTAGACTGTGGTGCTGACACTCACTAGTCCCCGGCCTCCCGGGTTCTGCTTAGCATACACCCCTCAGGGTGCTGGACTTGGGGTGAAACCCTCCATGCATGGTTGATGGAGCTTCCTTGTCTTGATGTCAGTGGCTTCTATCTCCTCCTTTGGCCAGCTTATTATCCTAGCAGGATACCTGATCACGATAGCCTGAATCTTGTTCTTACCGTTCAGCTGGCTCCTCAAGACTTGCCTGACCCTCTGCAGGTACTTGGTCACTGCAGCTTTCCTAGCAGCCTCTTTGTAGTTCCCATTTGCCTATGGGACTCACAGGTACATGTAGCTCTCCACATTGCCTGCGATGTTGCCTTCTGGTAGTTGGATCCCCTGAGTTCTGATTACCTGATGTCTCATTCACTCTCGGTATACAGCTTGATGTCATCCATGTACAGGAGGTAGCTGACAACTGCTCCATTCCATAGTCTGTATCCGTAGCCAGTCTTGATAATGAGCTCACTAAAGGGGTTCAGGCCTATGCAGAACAACAGTGGGGAGAGAGCATCTCCTTGGGAGATCCTGCACTTGATGGTCACTTGTGCTATGGGCTTGAAGTTGGCCTCTAGTGTTGTATGCCACATCCCCACTGAGTTCCTGATGAGTTCCTGAAGAAGCTTGAAATGTACTAAGGGCTCAGAGAAGAGCTCATGAAGATGTGGAGGGTGAAGGCAATAGTGGTCCCAGTGGTAATTCGAGCACCTAGTGCAGTGACGCCCGAAGCTAGGCAAGTGGCTCAAGCAGATCTAAGTATCAACATCCAAGATCTTTGTCCAGAAGAGTGTAGTCCTAGAATTAGCAAAGATATTGCACAGGACCCTCAAGCTGCAGGCCTCTGGAAGAGGACCCAAGCTTGAAGGATAGAATGCCCGCAGGGGCGAGAAGAGAATTATTTATTTATTTTTAAAATTTTTATATGCATAATGAAATCTGGATTATCATTCTACAATTTCTTCTCTTACTGGCCATATTATATTAGATATAGTGTTTAGTTCAGTTTTGAAAGGTGCCTTCATAAACAAAAGGTGAATGAGAAATGGAAAGAATTTAACCAGGTGTGTTCACCTGGAGCTGAATTAGACAAACACTCCAAAGCTGAGGCTGTTTAGATGGTGATTAAAAGTCACAGAAGAATTCTTCACCCTCCTTACGCTAACACAGAGCAAAATCTGTTATGGTCTAGCATGTGGTCTCGGTTCTTGAGACTTTGAAATGCTGTGATAACTTTGTATATACATCTCCTGATTTGTGAATATCAATTATTTTTCCTCAAGTCTACACTGATTTCTTTTGGGGGAAATAATGTTGATCATAATATTTTTTTTCTGAAATAATAGTACGTGCAAATATAAATAATCTGTGCTTTTTAAACAACACTAGTATATTTAGAAATGCCATATTGAAAATTCCTTGCTCTGTTAACAAAAAGCAGTGAAAAGAATGACAAAAACACCAAATGTAACTTTAACTGCCAATAGGTCACTAAACAATTCTATAAGGGTTAGTTGTGAAAAAAATCCAAGTAACATTATAAACAATCTGTGAAAAATTCTGAATTCTGACCTGAGGGTTTCTAGTGTACATTGAGAACTATCCAGTCCTGCAGACAGAAGCTTCATTCCTGAATCCTGTAGGTCATTGTTACTCAGGTCCAGCTCTTTCAGAGTAGAGGAGTGGAAGTTGACAACTGAGGACATAACTTCACAGCTTCTTTCCAAGAGGTTACAGCCACTCAGTCTGAAAAAAGAAAAAACACTTATCATTAAAATATGTCAAGAATTGTTCTCTGTCTTTCATGTGTGTGTGTGTGTGTCGTTGTGCTCTAAAATTCATGGTTAACCAAAACAAAAACCTTTAAATTCTAGCCTTGAGCAAAGTTAAACAAGCTCAATAAAAAGCTCAATAAAACAAAGTTGCCCCCCCCCCCCCCCCCCGTTTCCTTTCTTTTTCTTAAAAAACAAATAAATAAAAAAAAAAAAAAAAAAAAAATCAGCTTTTCGACTCAGAATCATACTTTTAATGCACTGTTAAAGACATCTAAATGTATTAAAGGCACATGTTTATTTATTTATTTTATTCATTATTATTCTTATTATTCACATGAGTACATGTATAACAGAGCAATTTCAGAGCTGTGGACAAAACAGGACAGAGCAACACAACGGTCACCAACTCCTGCACCACTAGGAAAACCAACACAGACAAAGACCAAGGTCCCCCAACTGACTCCGATCGATAAAGATTTATACAATATTCCTATATTCAGTTTCCTGTCCATTCCTCATACATGCCACAATGCCACTGTCATCTGAGTATTTCTGCATGTGGCACGACTCAAATGAAAATGCCACTGTATTTCAAGTCTGCTGCATAAAATGTCGAAAGGAATGGAGAAAGGGTGTGGATGTGTGCATGTAGAGGTGAAGGATGTAAGGGAAGAGCATCATTCACTTCATTGTGTTGTTTGTACACACACTCTCTGAGATCAAGTTTGTCTTTGACATCAGTCTCAGTCAGTGTAGAACAGGGGTCGGCAACCCTGGGCACGCGTGCCACAGCTGGCACGAGAAGGGTTAACTGATGGCACGCCCATAGCTGGATTGGCCATCAGGCATACCAGTGATGGTGATATTGTTAGGTAATAAATATATAATCTTAAATGTTGTGACTGACTTCAAAACAATGTCAGACTCTGTAGTTTTCTCTGGTCCCCTCCCCAATCAGACCAGGAGTGACATGTTTAGCCGCATGTTCTCCTTAAATTGCTGGCTGTCTGAGTGGTGTCCCAGAAACGATGTGGGCTTCATAGATAATTGGCAAACCTTCTGGAGGAAACCTGGACTTGTTAGGAGAGACGGCATCCATCCCAATTTGGATGGAGCAGCTCTCATTTCTAGAAATATGGACAAATTTATTAAACCCCCCAAAATATGACTATCCAGAGTTGGGACCAGGAAGCAGAGTTGCAGTCCTACACGCCTCTCTGCAGCTTCTCTCCTCCTGCTACCCCCCCCCCCCCCCCCCAAAAAACCCATCTCCATAGAGACTGTGTCAGCTCCCAAACAGACAAAAAACAAACTAAAAACCAGCAACAAACAACTTAAACATAAACTATTACAAAGAAAGAACAATAAAGTATCCACATCTGAACCAAAGAGTAAAACAGTGAAATGTGGATTATTAAATATTAGGTCTCTCTCCTCCAAGTCTCTGTTAGTACATGACTTAATAATTGATCAACAAATTGATTTACTCTGCCTTACAGAAACCTGGTTGCAGCAGGATGATTATGTTAGTTTAAATGAATCAACACCCCCGAGTCATTCTAACTACCAGAAATCTCGAAGCACAGGCCGAGGGGGCGGTGTGGCAGCAATTTTTCACACCAGCCTAATAATTAATGAAAGACCAAGACAGACTTTTAATTCATTTGAAAGCCTGATGCTTAACATTGTCCACCCCAGCTGTGAAACTCAGAAACCAGTCTTACTTGTTATCATCTATCGTCCACCTGGGCCTTACACAGAGTTTCTGTCTGATTTCTCAGACTTTATATCTAATTTAGTTCTGAGCTCAGATAAAATAATTATTGTGGGTGATTTTAACATCCATGTAGATGCTAAAAATGACAGCCTCAACATGGAATTTAATCTGTTATTAGACTCAATTGGTTTCTCTCAAAATGTAAAAGAACCCACCCACCACTTTAATCACACTCTAGATCTTGTTTTAACATATGGCATAGAAACTGAACATTTAACAGTGTTTCCTGAAAACCCTCTCCTGTCTGATCATTTCCTGATAACATTTACATTTACAATAATTAATTACACAGCGGTGGAGAGTAGACTTTATCAAAGTAGATGTCTTTCTGAAAGCGCTGTAACTAAGTTTAAGACTATAATCCACCCACTGTTATCATCTTCAATGCCCTGTACCAACATAGAGCAGAGCAGCTATCTGAACGCTACCCCAACAGAAGTCGATTATCTTGTTAATAATTTCACCTCCTCACTACGTACGACTCTGGATACTGTAGCTCCTGTGAAAACTAAGGTCTCTAATCAGAAGTACCTGACTCCGTGGTATAATTCTCAAACACGTACCCTAAAGCAGATGACTCGTAATCTGGAGAGGAAATGGCGTGTCACAAATTTAGAGGATCATCATTTAGCCTGGAGAAATAGTTTGCTGCTTTATAAGAAAGCCCTCCGCAAAGCCAGAACATCTTACTATTCATCACTGATTGAAGAAAATAAGAACAACCCCAGGTTTCTCTTCAGCACTGTAGCCAGGCTGACAAAAAGTCAGAGCTCTTTTGAGCCAACAATCCCTTTAACGTTAACTAGTAATGACTTCATGAACTTCTTCACAAATAAAATTTTTATCATTAGAGAAAAAATTACCAGTAATCATCCCACAGATGTAATATTATCTACAGCTACTCTTAGTACCATTGATGTTAAGTTAGACTCTTTTTCTCCAATTGATCTTTCTGAGTTAACTTCAATAATTACTTCCTCCAAACCATCAACGTGTCTTTTAGACCCTATTCCTACAAAACTGCTCAAAGAAGTCCTGCCATTAATTAATTCTTCGATCTTAAATATGATCAACCTATCTCTAACGATCGGCTATGTACCACAGGCCTTCAAGCTAGCTGTAGTTAAACCTTTACTCAAAAAGCCATCTCCATACCCAGCAGTCTTAGCTAATTATAGGCCAATCTCCAACCTTCCTTTCATATCAAAAATCTTTGAAAGAGTAGTTGTCAAACAGCTAACAGATCATCTGCAGAGGAATGGTTTATTTGAAGAGTTTCAGTCAGGTTTCAGAGCTCATCACAGCACAGAAACAGCTTTAGTCAAGGTTACAAATGATCTTCTTATGGCCTCTGACAGTGGACTCATCTCTGTGCTTGTCCTGCTAGACCTTAGTGCAGCATTCGATACTGTCGACCATAATATCCTATTAGAGCGATTAGAACATGTATTACAGGTACTGCACTGCAGTGGTTTGTATCATATCTATCTAATAGACTCCAATTTGTTCATGTAAATGGAGAGTCCTCTTCACACACTGAGGTTAATTATGGAGTTCCACAGGGTTCAGTGCTAGGACCAATTCTGTTTACATTATACATGCTTCCCCTAGGCAGTATCATTAGAAGACATAGCAAACATTTTCACTGCTATGCAGATGACACCCAGCTCTATCTGTCCATGAAGCCAGATAACACACACCAATTAGTTAAACTGCAGGAATGTCTTAAAGACATAAAGACCTGGATGGCCGCTAACTTTCTGCTTCTTAATTCAGATAAAACTGAGGTTATTGTACTCGGCCCTGAAAAGCTTAGAAATATGGTATCTAACCAGATTCTTACTCTGGATGGCATTACCTTGGCCTCCAGTAACGCTGTGAGGAACCTTGGAGTCATTTTTGACCAGGACATGTCCTTCAATGCACATATTAAACAAATATGTAAGACTGCATTCTTCCATTTGCGCAACATCTCTAAAGTTAGAAATATCCTGTCTCAGAGTGACGCTGAAAAACTAGTTCATGCATTTATTACTTCCAGGCTGGACTACTGTAATTCATTATTATCAGGATGTCCAAAATACTCACTGAAAAGCCTTCAGCTAATCCAAAATGCTGCAGCAAGAGTACTGACAGGGACTAGAAAGAGAGAGCATATTTCTCCGGTTTTGGCTTCCCTTCCTTGGCTTCCTGTTAAATCCAGAATTGAATTCAAAATCCTGCTCCTCACATACAAGGTCTTAAATAATCAGGCCCCATCTTATCTTAATGACCTTGTAGTACCATATCACCCTATTAGAGCACTTCACTCTCGCTCTGCAGGCCTACTTGTTGTTCCTAGAGTATTTAAAAGTAGAATGGGAGGGAGAGCCTTCAGTTTTTAGGCCCCTCTTCTATGGAACCAGCTTCCAGTTTGGATTCAGGAGACAGACACTATCTCTACTTTCAAGATTAGGCTTAAAACTTTCCTTTTTGCTAAAGCATATAGTTAGGGCTGGACCAGGTGACCCTGAATCCTCCCTTAGTTATGCTGCAATAGACATAGGCTGCCGGGGGATTCCCATGATGCATTGAGTTTTTCCTTTTCCAGTCACCTTTCTCACTCACTATGTATTAACAGACCTCTCTGCATTGAATCATATCTGTTATTAACCTCTGTCTCTCTTCCACAGCATGTCTTTTATCCTGTCTTCCTTCTCTCACCCCAACCGGTCGCAGCAGATGGCCGCCCCTCCCTGAGCCTGGTTCTGCTGGAGGTTTCTTCCTGTTAAAAGGGAGTTTTTCCTTCCCACTGTTGCCAAAGTGCTTGCTCATAGGGGGTCATATGATTGTTGGGTTTTTCTCTGTATCTATGAAGCGCCTTGAGGCGACTTTTGTTGTGATTTGGCGCTATATAAAGAAAATTGATTTGAATTGAAATGAAATGCTTATATGCTGATTATATTGGTTTATATAAGAGAGGCCCAGACTCCAGAGCAAGTATATAAATACCTAGGCTTCCGTTTGTACTTCAAACCTGAGGTTGTGTGTTTTGTGTTCAGGTCTCCATATCCCGGGTATGTAAAATAAAGATAATTTTTTTAAAGTAAAAAGAACACTTTTGAGTTGTGTCTTTCTTGGCCCTAAAGAATCCAAAAGAACAGAATTTAATACTATAAACAATTAAAGGTGGTGGGGATTGGCCAGATGCTGGCTGATGTGTAAAAATAACTCTTGGTGGTGGCTGTGGCGGAGCTTTCACAGAAGCTTGCAGGTGGATGAGGGAAAGGGGAGGCAGGAGGAGGAGAGACCCGAGGCGGTTGCTGTCAGATGAGCTGAACTTCAAGTAAGAAGTTATGACCTGCAGTCTATCTGGGTCAGATATAAACTAAGTTTAGGTGTAGTTTACTTTCGTTGTGCTGAATTTTTAACGTCAGTTACAACAACACGTACTGCGTACTAGATAGCATGACGGAGTTTTTATACAGCCAACGGCTGGGTGGGTGCTATGATGTTACTGATAGTGAACTTTATTTCATTCATAAGGTTTAGTTATTAGAGTTACCATCCGGTAAAAAACGGAATCGTCTCGTATTCAGAGAAAATATTCCACGTTTCGTATTGAGGTGAAAAGGAACGCACTTTGTCCTGTACTTCAGCTAAAATGGAAAAAGACAAAGCTGGAGTTATTCTGCATCTTTACGCTGCAGCTGTTTCTTCTTCTCTCATTCTCTCCCCCTCCCTCTCCTGTTGCTACTTCCCCAAAGCTGAGGGTACTTGTTTGTTTGTCGCCCACTTTGCGCCAGAAACAGGAAACCAGCAGAGGTTGCATTAAACAACAGCAGCATGTTTAAGCTTGATCAGCTGTTGTTAGAATTTATTTAATATTACTTTCTAGTATCAGCTGATGTTTGCTGGAGCCACAGCTGTAAGCTGATGGCCATGATATAGGTTTGGATATGTGGTGTGAGTGAAACATGAAGATGAAACAGGTTTACCTTTTAGGTGACATGAATGAGTTGAAGGCAAGTTATGAACTGTTTCTGAGAGACAAATAACACCAGGATCCTTTTCTAAGTAGCTGACAGCTGGTAACTGTGCAGGGGCGGGTCTAGCAAAGTTTTGCCAGGGGGCCAGGTAGGGCATTAACAGGGAAAAGGGGGGCACAAAGAAATACTTTTCTACTCGCAAGATGCGAGTAGGGGAAGCTGTGGTGGAGAAGCACACTTGTGGAGGACAATTAGAAGAAGCCGGCTGAGGAGAAGCAGTGGAAGTGGGTGTGGCCACGGAGTCAGAGGTGATATAGAATCCTCTCCACACCTCACGGATGCTGCTGTATTGTAGATTCCATTCAATGTTTTTTTGTATTCCACTTTTGCTATTTTTAATCTCTTCACCAGCTGATGTTGCACCTGTTTGAACCAATCTTTGTCACCATCTCTAAAAGTGACCTTTTCTGGTTGAGGATTTGTCTATATGTTACTTGTGTTCCACGGTTTGTTGTTGTGGAAACAGCATACACTCTTTGTTGGTACAATTGTGTCTCCACAGAAGTTGATGTACTCTGTTCTACAAAGTGGCGGCAAGGTAGTAACATTGTCAGCTTTACTGACATTGGCATACTGCAGATTAAGGGTTTTATTTTCTCGTGTAGGACAGTCAACAAATGATGTGTATCCAATCAGGTGGAACGAGAGGGAAACATGGTTGAAGTCTGTGATATTATGTTTAGTCTGTATCCTTGCAACAGTTTCAGGGTGGACTTTGCGTTACAATTCAGCTGTTGAGTTGCGTGAAACGTAGGCAAATATTGTTATTGTATGACTGAATTTTCTTGGTATAATATAATCACATACCAACTGCCATCAAGATGTACATAGACACCATTCCTAGAAGACTCGACAAAATTTAACCAAATCTTAAAAATGATCAATTAACCTGCATCGATGGATAATGTACCAGAGGCCTTTAAGATTTCCACAACTGAACCATTGCTGAAAAACCTTTTACTCGTCCCACCTGTCTAGGCTAATTCTGGGACAATCTCGAACCTTTCGTTTATATTTAAAAGAGCAGTTAAACTGATCATCTTTATAAGAATGGTTTGTCTAAAGGTTACAAATGGTCTTTTTATGAACTCTGACTGTAGACTCACCTTTATTCTTGTCGCGTTCAACCCCAGCGCTGTAATATTTCACTATAGAAATTCGAATATGCCATAGGTATTGGACGGTCCTGCGCTGAAGGGGTTTGAATCACATCTATCTAATAAACTCAGATTTGTTAATGTGAATTGGGAGTCTTCTTCACATTGAGTTCCACATGTTCTGTGATGGGATCAGTTCTATTTACATTATCCATGCCTTCCTTCGGCAGTATTATTAAAAAAAAAAAAACATAAGATACATTTTTATTGTTATGCAGATGATATCCAGCTGTGTCTACTCATGAAGACAGAAGATACAAACCAATAAAGTTAAACTACATGAATGTCTTAAAGTCAAGTGTGTGAATTTAAAACCTGAGGCACAGGGGGCTGAGTGTTCAGACCTGTTCTTATTTTGGTAAAATGGCTTATGGAGGTGCTTGGTCTTGACAACTGAACTAATCTGAAGGAAGTGTACCAAAGTGGTCTGGAAAAAGATAAAAAAAATATTTCTCCAGGAGCACTATTGATAACATTTCTTGATGACAGGGACAAAATGAATGTATTGTATAATGAGTAGCTGGATAAATAGTTTTTTTTTTCATGAATCAGTACATTTTTTCTTATATCCAGCAACAGGAACCTTTAAATAGAAAAACAAATATGATTTTGTTCATCAGCCTGGGTGGGTCATATGGAGTACTTGCACTTTCTACTGTTATGAAACACTAGAACTAAAACTTACTTGACTGTGATTACATCATTATATTCAAAAATTTGACATTTTTAACAGGATTAGATTTTGATTTGCATGACTTTCTTCTTAAGTAGCTTTAACATTTTAGAAATAAAAAGAGGATATTTACTTACACAGCTTTGTTGGAGGCTTTGACCACTGGCAGCAGCCTTAGAAGAGCCTCCTCAGAGGCTGAGAATTTCTTTAAGTCAAATTCATCCAGATCTTTTTCGGATGACAGTAAGATGAAGACCAGAGCTGACCACTGAGCAGGAGACAGCTCATCTGTGGAGAGAAGTCCTGAACTCAGGCACTGTTGGATCTCCTCCACTAGAGAACTATCATTCAGTTCATTCAGACAGTGGAACAGATTGATGCTTTTCTCTGCAGACAGATTCTCATTGATCATCTTCTTGATGTACTGAACTGTTTCCTGATTGGTCTGTGAGCTGTTTTCTGTCTGTATCAGCAGGCCTCGCAGGAGACTTTGGTTGGTCTGGAGTGAAAAACCCACGAGGAAGCGCAGGAACAAGTCCAGGTGTCCATTTGGACTCTGTAAGGCCTTGCCCACAGCACTCTGGTAGAAGAATGTAGGCTCGCTTGTTTCAGACGTCTGGGAGGTTGTTTGTTGTTTTTCCAGTAGATTTATTCCAGAATTGATAAAGGTCAGATGGACATGAAGAGCAGCCAGAAACTCCTGAACACTTAAATGAATGAAGCAAAACACCTTGTCTTGATACAGCCCTCTTTCCTCTTTAAATACTTGTGTGAACACTCCCGAGTACACTGAGGCTGCTTTGATATCGATGCCACACTCCGTCAGGTCTGATTCATAGAAGATCAGCTTTCCTTTCTGCAGCTGATCAAAAGCCAGTTTTCCCAGAGAATCAATCATCTTCCTGTTCTCTGGAGTCCAGTGTGGATCTGTCTCAGCTCCTCCATCATACTTGACCTTCGTCACTTTGGTCTGAACCACCAGGAAGTGGATGTACATCTCAGTCAGGGTCTTGGGCAACCGTTCTCCCTCTCCGGTTTTCAGCACATCCTCCAGAACTGTAGCAGTGATCCAGCAGAAGACTGGGATGTGGCACATGATGTGGAGACTTCGTGATGTCTTGATGTGGGAGATGATCCTTTTTCTCTGCTTCCTATCTCTAAATCTCTTCTTAAAGTACTCCTCCTTCTGTTGATCAGTGAACCCCATGACATCTGTCACCATATCAACACATTGTGGAGGGATGAGATGGGCTGCTGCAGGTCGTGTGGTTATCCAGATGCGAGCAGAGGAAAAAAGGTTCCCCCTGATGAGATTTACAAGCAGAACATTTACTGAAGTGTACTCTGTAATATCAGTCAGGGTTGCTGTGTTGTTGAAGTCCAAAGGAAGTCGACACTCATCCAAACCATCAAAGATGAACACAACCTGGAAGTCTTCAAACCTCCAAATTCCTGCTTCTTTGGTTTCAGTAAAGTAGTAATGAACAAGTTCCACCAAGCTAAACTTTTCCTCTTTCAGCACATTCAGCTCTCTGAAAGTGAATGGAAATATAAACTGGATGTCCTGGTTGGCTTTGCCTTCAGCCCAGTCGAGGGCGTATTTCTGTGTTAAGACTGTTTTCCCAATGCCAGCCACACCCTTTGTCAGCACTGTTCTGATTGGTGTAACTCTTCCAGATGAAGGTTTAAAGATGTCCTCTTGTCTGACTGTTGTTTCTGGTCTGTCTGGTTTCCTGGATGCTGTTTCAATCTGTCTGACCTCATGCTCATCATTGACCTCTGCAGTCCCTCCCTCTGTGATGTAGAGCTCTGTGTAGATCTCATTCAGAAGGGTTGGGTTTCCTGCTTTAGCGATCCCCTCAAACACACACTGGAACTTCTTCTGCAGATTAGATTTAATTTCATGCTGGCTCCACTTGTAATCCCTAGTGCAAGTTCCTGAAAGAAACAATAGATTAAAAAGAAAAAAAATACACACACACACACACACACACACACACACACACACACACACACACACACACTTAAATAAAGGAATCTTCTTACGGCTCTGTAGATGATCAGCCAGCTTCTTATATTTCATTTTCCTCAGGAAGTACATTGTGATCTCAACAAATGCCTTTCTGCTCGACTTCTGCTCATCACCTTCATCTTCCCTCTGACTCTCTAAGGCTTCCGTATAATCCGGACTCAGAACCTTCTGGATCTTGCCCAGCTCATTCTTCACAAAGGTGATGATGTTTTCCTCCAGAAGCTAGAACAGAATGCAGGATTAAATTAAGTTAAATGAGATGGCATAGGTAGAGAAACACCTGTGGATTAAAAAGAAGGCAGTGAAGAACAAAAGCTCAGTGCATCACAGGAAATCCCCTTTCAGCCTGAGCTTATAGCAACACAATTAAGGGATAGTTTATGATATCCATAGGTTGTCATTGTTGTGTGTTGGTTCACCTCTGCTGCATTTTTCCCATTAATGTCCAGTGCAAACATTCGGCAAAACATCTTTCGATCACTGCAGTGCAGTGCAAGAACTAGAAACAACATGCAATACTCACAACTAACCAAAGAAAAAAAATACAGAGGCCTAACAGAAAAATAAAAAATAGTATATTTCTATATGCCAGCTTCACAGTGTGAAGTTGGATGCCATCTCTCATAGGGATGGGTACTGATATCCCCCAAGAACCTTCTGCTACCTGCCAGTGTAGCAGAAATGATGACGGATGATGATGGCAGCAGCAGCCATTCTTCTCTGGGTGAGTAGCTTAATGTTGTTTGTTTGTAATTTATGTTGAGTAGGCTAACCATGTGTGGTGGGGCGTGGCCGGCGGTGCCATGCAGGGAGGGCGGACGCACCTGCACGGCATCCTTAATCACGTCCGCCAAGTTAAAAACACGAGGTTGGGTGGTTGTGGTGTGAGGTGATGGAAATAAAATGGCTTTAAACACTGATCCATGGACCCGCCGTGTCTTATTCTCACCACACTGGTGCCGAAACCCAGGAGGCGGCATGGCGGGTACTTACCAGAGCCAGGGAAGGGAAGAGCTGGCCGAGATGGTGGCCGAAATGGCGGCCACCCAGCGGGAGCAGGCGGCGGAGGTGCGTCGCCAACAGGAAGAGCTGCGGAAGGAGAGCGAACGCCACCTGGGGAAGATGGCAGAGCTGGCCGCGATGCTCCAGGCCTGGGCGACCTCGACGCCGCCAC
The DNA here is from genome assembly GCF_041146795.1 of Maylandia zebra. Taxonomy (NCBI): domain Eukaryota; kingdom Metazoa; phylum Chordata; class Actinopteri; order Cichliformes; family Cichlidae; genus Maylandia; species Maylandia zebra. Next base: position 18,148,325 of record NC_135188.1, on the reverse strand, counting down.
CCCCACCGGGGTATACTGACTGTGGGAAAGCGGTGGAGGAGCTGTGTGGGGCACCTCGGCAGCTGGAGGTGGTGGACGAGTCACGCGGGGGTCCGAGCCTGCCGGAGGAGGAGGAACAGCCGGGTGAAGGGCTGCTCCTGCCGGGAGCGGCGGAGGAGCCGCTCCAATCGGAGGCGGAGGACGAGGCGGGCGAGGGTCTGCGCCGGCTGGAAGGAGAGGCGGCAGCAACAGCCGCAGCCGCAGAGGCGGTGCCCGAGGAGCCGCGGGATATGTCGGAGGTGCCCGTGCTAGGGGAGTCCGCGTCACCGAAGCCCGAGGTCGGCGGGCGGAGCAGAGCGGCCTCGCCTCCACCAGAGGCCGGCGTGTGGTGTGGTCCGGCGTGCTGGACGCCTGCTCAGCTGCCCATGAGCCCCGGCTCAACGTCACGCCGGCTGCGCCTCCGGTCCAGCTCCGGGGCTGCCATTGGATACGTGGGCGACCCCCGGACCCACCTCATGACCGGCGCCGCTGGATGAGTGGGCGGCCACCAGAACAGACACCTCCCTCTCGCTAGGCCAGGGTCCGGGGGTGCCGACGGTCCGGGCTGATCCCCTCTCCCGCTTGCGGTGGGGGGTGAGTAGGTTCGGCCGGATGGCTCCCCGGCCTCAGTCGGGCGATGGGGGTATGTGGTGGGGCGTGGCCGGCAGTGCCGTGTAGGGAGGGCGGACGCACCTGCACGGCATCCTTAATCACGTCCGCCAAGTTAAAAACACGAGGACTCAGGGGTTGGGTGGTTGTGGTGTGAGGTGATGGAAATAAAATGGCTTTAAACACTGATCCCTGGACCCGCCGTGCCTTATTCTCACCACACCATGTTATTAAATTAATGCATGTAAGGTGAACTAGCAAACACAGTCGTAGTTACATGCGGCTGTCTTCTTGTTTGATGGCAGATACTCCCTTCACCCTGGCCAAAAAGGCTAAAATGACCAAAGAAAAAGAGGAAAAAGGTAAACATGAGAGGTTTTTGGACAAAGTTTGTGTTTTTGTTTAAGCACTGCTTCCAGCCAAGAGTGATACCATATATGCCCTATAGCTGCAGAAAAGGCTAACATTGTTATATTTTTACAAAAAAAAAACAAACAAAAAAAAACAATTAAACATGAGAGGTTTTAGGACAAAGTTTGTGTTTTCCATTTTTTAAGCACCGGTTCCAAACAAAGGAGGTATGTTGTATCAATAGAAAAGGCTAACTTAGTTATCATTTTGCGGAAAAAAAGGAGACTGCTAAAAGTAAAAACATAATAGGTTTTTGGACAAAGTTTGTGTTCTTCATTCTTTAACCCTTTAAGACCTACCATAGAACCAAGGCCGCCAGAGCTTATATTATATTTTTACATGTTGTGGAGCCATTTTTGGGAGCATTTCAAGTTGATATACATCAATACAACCATTATAGTCCAAATTTTAATAATATGTATGCATTAAGTGCATAGTAATTACATACATTGCAAAAAAAATTGCAATAAACTACAAAAAAAATTTGAAAATCATTTTTGTTTTTTTAACATATATTTCTAGTTAGAGAAATTTAAGAGGCTTAACCCTCAAAACTGTAAATACAAAAAAGTTGCACAAAATAGTTTCCCATCACAGGAAATTTATTTCAAGTGTCTTCATAGTTTTATTTTTGAAATACATGTTTTTTTATATACTGCAGGACAAACGAAAATAAATATTATAATGCAAATTTGCAAAAAAACAGCATATGCATCAAAATGAACTATTTCCAGCAGTGCAATATGAGTCTTAAGCATCCCAGAAACGACACAGAAAGTCATAAAGTCAAACATAACTTTTAAAAAGACCAGTATAGGCTCATAAGGCCCTGATGGTAAAAAACTACATTTCCGCAAAATGACATCACTTCCGGTTTTGGGCAGGTCATGGCGGACATGCGATAGTTCGCGCTGATGGACGTAGGAAGTGTTAAGAAGAACTAATCGGATCAGCAAAGCGTGTTTCTGGAATATTATGTTTTTGTTGCTGCAAGTACTTTTTATGCAGTTTTCGCAAAGCTATGTGTGGAAGGAAACTGTGACCTAGGACAAGCTGATGGCATAAGATGTAAGTACAACTCCTCTGGTTTCATATTCAAAAAAAATTATTGCACTAGCTTACGTGGTTGCAGTGCTACCGGGATTTAAAAATAGTTACGCAAAACAGAGCGTGCCCACTCCGACCGGCTTTAAAGGGTTCGAGCACCGTTTAAGCACTGGCACCATTTCAAAAGTACCGGTTTGGATAAAACCTAAACGATACCCATCCCTAATCTCTCATGACTAGGATATGGTTTATCTAAATCAAAGCCAAATAAGAGAAAAAGCAAAATAATTAATAAAATAACTAATTTAATTACGAGTCTCAATGAGGTCAAAAGCTAAAGAATAAAAATTTGTTTTAAGATGTGTTTTAAAAGTGGAGCGTGAAGGGGTCTCTCTATTGTGCAAGGGCAAGTTATTCCATAATTTAGGAGCCACGATAGAAAAGGCCCTGTCCCCTCCAAGCTTCCTTCTGGATTTCGGTACTTCCAGGAGCAGCTGGTCAGCTGACCTAAGAGAGTGATGGGGGGGTTCCAAATTCATGGGCTGCATCCTCCTGAGGCCGCATTTGTAGGCCGATTACGTCACAGCGACGCGGCTGGCCAAATTTGTAGACTCCTCCAAATGCGGTTGACAAATGCTTCCTCCTTTTCCCCAGATTTGAAAGATGGGTAGGGTGTATCCTTCATGACCCACCATATCTCAGAATTCATAGCGCGGCCCAGCCAATTGCAGTTTCCAACAATGGCGGCAGCTACTTAGTTTTAATATTACTCTTATTCTTTCTGGATCACAAATTACATTTTTAACATATTTTCAGGCGAGAATGTAGCTGTGTAAACTTCAAATATCTGCTCGGTTTATCAAGACATCACATACTTGCAAAAGTGCTCCCAATGTCTTGGAGACGTCTGTTACCCACTAGCTCCATAGCTAGCCAGCTCACTAAAGCCAGCGAAAACAGCGAGCTACCGGCACATCGTTTTAAAACCCCATTTTTCGCTACTCAGGTTAAACATGATAAATATAGGTCATTTATATAACTTAAAAATGTTATTGTTTGGCTTTTTTCAGTGTTTTATTTATTTGTGAGTAAACCAGTTTGGCTGAGATTAAAAGTTCTAAAGTTTTCACACTGCTGAATAAACGTCAAATGGAAAACTGATTAAAGAAATAAATGAAATAAATGCATGGATCACTGTTTCGAGGTGCTGCCTAGAAAGATTTCACTCTTGCCAGTCGCTTTAAATGATAAAAGCTGGACTTCACTGCTCTAATTTGGCTGGCCAATTTAAAAAAAAAAAAAAAAAAAAAAAAAAAAAAAAAAAAAAAAAACACCATTGTCCAACTTAAAACCTAGGTCAGAAACAACAGGTTTAAAATAAACTTCCAAGGGTCCCAAATCAACAGAGGAAGGCTCACAGGGACCACTGGGTCCAAACACCAACACCTCTGTTTTCTTTTTATAAAAAGGTTATTTAAAAGGTTTAAAGCCAACCAAACTTTAATATCATCTAGACATGTCAAGAGAGGTTTCATGGAGATACCATCCTTCTGTTTTAATGGCAAATAAATTTGGCAGTTACCGGTGTTAGGTTGAAATAGTTAAATGTTGCCACTGTGTTACTTACATTTGTAAGCCTTGCCTTAAACTGTATGATCAAAGACATTCTTCTGTTTCTATCCTCCTCCCTAGCCTGTTGAATGGGTAATTAGCTATAGTGTTTAACTACAGGCACATCCTATGTGAAGGTTCGGTTTCTGTTCTTATGTAGTGAGGATGTTTACTTCTTGCCATTTATGACCTCACCTGTGTTTGTGTATAGTAGACCGTTACAGTAATTGAGCCATATACATCGTGCATCTGTGCATTTTTTTTTTTTTTTTTTTTTAAACACGTGCATTAAAAAAAAAGTCGATTACATTGATTAAGCATCATCAGGCGGCGGGTGGGGAGGTGGTTCCCTATTTTTTTTGCTGGGAGTTGGCAACCCTATTATTTAGGTTGTTTAGTATTTCTGCAAATCACTGTTTAGAATACCAGAACACGGAGGATGGTGTAGATTTAAGTTTATTAGATTGATCAGTATTGCTCAACTATGACATATTTTGGGTGCAGTGTTTTTTTTTTGCATACAGGTATAAAGGTGCCATCTCTTGTCCTGACCAACCACTTCAGAAGCAAAAGGTGAGTGGAAAAGATATACCAAAGACCTGACAAGCCTGGGAACTACGAAACTTCTAATAACCAAAGTAAATCTATACAGATGATTTCATTTATTATGGAAAAAAGTTCTGAAAGTTTCTGAGGCTGGTGACTGATGAATTTATCCTCAGCAGCAGAGGTGACTCGGTCTTCCTTTCCTGGGACGGTCCTCATGTGAGCCAGTCTTGTTGTAGCGCTTGATAATTTTTGCAACTGCACTTGGGGACACATTCAAAGTGTCAGTTCTTAAAGTAATGATGGACTGTTGTTCTCTATACTTAGAATTCATATTATGGCAAGAACTAATCAGCTAACAGTTTTCAAATAGGTTGGAACAATACCTGACAGCCTAAGCTTCTACATAGCACAACTGATGGTCTCAACCCCATTAAGAAGGCAAGAAATTCCACAAATGAACCATGACAAGAAACAAGTGTAAGTGAAAACCTTACACAGGTGACTGAAGCTCATTGAGAAAAGACCAAGGGTTTATAGTGCCAAAGGGTGGATACTTTGACATCTTTCTTCATATACAGTGGCTTGCAAAAATATTCGGCCCCCTTGAACTTTCCCACATTTTGTCACATTACAGCCACAAAAATGAATCAATTTTATTGGAATTCCACGTGAAAGACCAACACAAAGTGGTGTACACGTGAGAAGTGGAACGAAAATCATACATGATTCCAAATATTTTTTACAAATAAATAACTGCAAAGTGGGGTGTGCGTAATTATTCAGCCCCCTTTGGTCTGAGTGCAGTCAGTTGCCCATAGACATTGCCTGATGAGTGCTAATGACTAAATAGAGTGATTACTGTGTGTAATCTAATGTCAGTACAAATACAGCTGCTCTGTGACGGCCTCAGAGGTTGTCCAAGAGAATATTGGGAGCAACAACACCATGAAGTCCAAAGAATACACCAGACAGGTCAGGGATTAAGTTATCGAGAAATTTAAAGCAGGCTTAGGCTACAAAAAGATTTCCCAAGCCTTGAACATCCCACAGAGCACTGTTCAAGCGACTATTCGGAAATGGAAGGAGTATGGCACGACTGTAAACCTACCAAGAGAAGGCCGTCCACCTAAACTCACAGGCCGAACAAGGAGAGCGCTGATCTGAAATGCAGCCAAGAGGCCCATGGTGACTCTGGACGGGCTGCAGAGATCTACAGCTCAGGTGGGGGAATCTGTCCATAGGACAACTATTAGTCGTGCACTGCACAAAGTTGGCCTTTATGGAAGAGTGGCAAGAAGAAAGCCATTGTTAACAACTGGGGGTGCTTCTCTTCAGCAGGGACAGGGAAGCTGGTCAGAGTTGATGGGAAGATGGATGGAGCCAAATACAGGGCAATCTTAGAAGAAAACCTCTTGGAGTCTGCAAAAGACTTGAGGCTGGGGCGGAGGTTCACCTTCCAGCAGGACAACAACCCTAAACATAAAGCCAGGGCAACAATGGAATGGTTTAAAACAAAACACATCCATGTGTTAGAATGGCCCAGTCAAAGTCCAGATCTAAATCCAATCGAGAATCTGTGGCAAGATCTGAAAACTGCTGTTCACAAACGCTGTCCATCTAATCTGAATGAGTTGGAGCTGTTTTGCAAAGAAGAATGGGCAAGGATTTCAGTCTCTAGATGTGCAAAGCTGGAGACATACCCTAGAAGACTGGCAGCTGTAATTGCAACAAAAGCTTGTTCTACAAAGTATTGACTCAGGGGGCTGAATAATTACACACACCCCACTTTTCAGTTATTTATTTGTAAAAAAAATGTTTGGAATCATGTATGATTTTCGTTCCACTTCTCACGTGTACACCACTTTGTATTGGTCTTTCACGTGGAATTCCAATAAAAGTGATTCATGTTTGTGGCTGTAATGTGACAAAATGTGGAAAAGTTCAAGGGGGTCGAATACTTTTCAAGACACTGTATTTGATGTCTTCAGTATATATCTGCAATGTAGAAAGTAGTAAAAATGAAGTAAAACCATTCAATGAGGTGTGTGCTGCATGTGTGTGTGTGTGTGTGTGTTGCTCTATAGGTCATGCCTGGTTGTTCATACAATTTTCTTCACCTCATCTCCACTACTGCAGACAACTAGGCAACTGGCTCTATCTCCTAAACTACAACACAATCCACACACCCAGCATGGAGATGAGTGAACAGAAAAGAATTGTAGTATTGTAGCAGTTGTACATGTACAGACCATAAATATGGAGTCCAGCTGTGTTTGATGCTGCTGGGCAGACTGATCACTGGGAACCTCTGAGCTCTGCTGGTCCACCCTGTGGAGGAATTGTAAAGAATGAATGAGAAAACATAGAGCTGGCTATCCAGGATGCTTATGGTTCTCAGTGCCTTAAGAAAACATAAATAAATAAAAGCAACACAGCTGTCTCCTGCGAATGCTTGGGGCTCTAAAAGTGCCTTGTAGTATCTGACGCAAAGACAGTTAAGTGAAGGTCAGTGGCTTTTTGCATTCTTTACGACTCATGTTTTTCAAAACACTAACACAAAGTTCATGTCATGCTGTGCTGCCAAACATGGTATAGGTTGAGCAGCATAGTTGAGTATATGAGTGAAAAACTTACCAAGTCTTCTCTGCTAATTTCAAACAGATTATTCTGCTATTGACTACCGTTTTGAGGTTTTGGTATCCCAGATACTGACAATCAGAAGCTGACTGGTGCCTGTGAGCATGGACCCTGCTACAGTGGTCAGTTGGGGTTGGCTAAAACCATGCCACGTTTGACTGATCTGGATTGGGCCTATGCCATAGGGCAACTTCAAAGGTCACCATAAAGTTAAGTTATCATTTTGACAAATTGATGGGAAATATTTTCTTTAGTAACAGCAGAAAAGCTGTTCTCTGTTAGCTCATTAACAGGAAACTGAATAAGAGTGAGTGACAACCACAGAAACACATTCACAGAAATATAATTATCCAATAACTCGGGTAACCTGTGTAACTCATCTTTGGATATATTTACAGGTAACTATTCTAATTAGCCATTTCTTTCTGTTAAAGCAGACAAACACATGAGTATCAACTTAGCTTCAATTTAAAGCCACTGAGGGGATGTACACGAAGGCTGGAACTGAGGGACTTGCTGTACTATAGTACACCAGTTTCTAGACAAAACAAAGTCTAAACTTTTTTCTTCTGGTTTTAGATTAAATGTTCAGTGCTCACCGTTAATGCTCTTGCTTATATTTATTCTTTTAAAAAGCAGTTTAAGACTCATTTATTTAGACTGGCTTTTAATTAGATTTTTTGCTGTATGTTTGATTTTTGGTGTATTTTATGTATATCTGTTTTATATGACTGTGAAGCACTTTGTGGTTTTTATCCTGTGAAGAGTGCTATATAAATAAATTGAATTGCTCTTGATTTTATCCCTGCAAGAATCCACAAACCTCCATAAAAACAAACTTGTCAGCAGGACAATGTGTGTAAAAATGTGTGTAAGAAAGAGCTGAGCTGACATTAAACATGATGGAGGATTTATTCACAGACACCAACTCACCAAAAGCATTAAGACACACATTACCTCTCTGCAGGAGAACAGCAGCCTTCTTTAAACCCAATATAAAAAGGAATCGACTGGTCACTCTTGAAGGAAAAACAGCTGGGTTCAGGTCCAGGTTGGTTCCTGTGAATAATGATGGTGCAGTGATGTGAGTGCTGATCTGTGACATGGAGAAGAGTCATGGACATTTAGAGATGGTCATCTCACCTCTGACCTTTGTCCTGGCTCTCTCTGTCTCTTTTAGAGGGAGGGACTCCCTCCTCTATGTCCTCACACTGATCCATGCTGCTGAATTCACATCCACATCAGCTCACACACATTTTTTACCTTTGCCTGCAGAGAAAACACAAATCATTCATGTGCACATCAATTGAAATCCTACTTTTCATCGTGTGTGCTGTCCACATATCAGCTGCTTCTTTTCTGCCACAGCTGGCCTTCTCAAGACAAGGCGGCCATTTACATGAAAAGGGAAAGACCATGTCAAGGAGGGGGCCTAAGGGTACATCTTTTGCCATCTTACAATGTTGTGATTGCAGCCATTCCCCAACTCTCTGTGAATGGTACTCATGGCTATTTATCAATGGTCTTTGATCAATGATCATGACTGTTTGCATATTAATGATCAAGAAACTGACCTCACAGCCCATTATTCATTCAGTGGGCTGGTTTCATTGTTTATGCAAATGTACTGTTTAAGGTTGGGGAAACCTGCAGTCACCCGAGACGTAAGAAGTCACTTGGTTAAGTGACGAAACGTTTCTCCCAATGAAAACACCACGTCCAGATGAACAGAATCAAACTTTTAAATGTGGTGTTTAGGATCAGAAAAAAGGAGGATTCAGAAAACTGATAGCAGCTCTGAGAACTTCTTCTGTATAACTATTTATGATCAGAGATTAAGTCCTGATTTTGAACTGTTGTTAACTCCATGGACTCACGCGGAAAACTACAGTGACATTAATATTAGAGCACAGCTGAGAACTTATATGAGTATGTACGCATATAACGGAAGTCATACTCTAAATGCAGTCACACTTTAATTGAGTATTTCTAAAGTGTGGTGATACTTTAAACATTAAAACTTTTTGCAGCCTCAATGAAACATTTAGAGGATTTATTGATCAACTTCAGTGGATTTATGATCAGACATAGAAGCTGTTTTTATTTGAGGTGTTCACCAAAACCATATTCAAGTCATAGTTTAATTATAAACAAAGACTTGAAGGTGAGACACTCAGCTTTTGTTAAGTGTTCCACAAATTGTTGGGGATGTGCTCTTACACTTACACCTTGACCTATGACATGTATGAGTGTGCATGTGTAATAAATTAAATTAAAAAAAAATCTAATTATGATGGCTGTGCCAACAGGTTATGAGTCCAGAAGGGAGCAGTTAACACAGATTATACATCTACAGAGATGACAAAAACTATGTGTTATGTGAGGCAAAGTTCCTGGGGCACCTCTAGAGCAGGGCTGGGGAACTCAAGACCTCAAGGGCTGGTTTCCTGCAGGTTTTAGATTTCATCCTGGGTCAAACAAATGATTAGCTCATTACAGGCCTCTGGAGAACTTCAAGACATGTTGAGGGAGTAATTTAGTCATTTAAATCAGCTGCGTTGGATCAAGGACAGATCTAAAACCCGCAGGACACCGGCCCTTGAGGCTTGGAGTTCCCCACCCGTGCCTCTAAAGGAAGAGAGAGGCCAATGAGGATTAAGACAATGAAAAAGATGACAAAAATGAAGAAGACTATGGCAAAGTGTCCCAGTAAGAAGGACAGACAAATAGAAGGAGGTAATGTAAAGTAATGTTAACCTGATATAATTGTGGCCAAAAAAAAATAAATAACCTGGCAAGTCCAGAGGACAGAAATGGTGCTGCACTTTTTTTTTTCCCTTCCACTCATAAAGATTCAAACTGGAGATGAAGAAAGAAAGCCAATGCAAAACAAACAACTGGCACTGAAGACAACACATTAGCATTCAAGATAGGTGAATTCTAAGTTTGCGGATTGAAACAAAGGACTTGTGGTTGATGTTAGGGCAATGTCACACATAATAACAGACATTGAGAAGTTTATAGACTTTAATGAGACCTTTAAACCATAACAGTATTTTCTGGAGTTTACTGGCAGAGCAAGAAGGACTGGCATTGCATTGAAGGGGGTGAATTGAAGTCATCAGGAACTCTGAGACAAGTGCTGTACAATCATTGTTTTCATATCCACATCTTCTTGGTCAAAGCAGCGATAGCCATTGCAGCTTCAGTCACTCTCTGTGAGGGGTGCAATGAACGGGTGCATCCACAAGAACAACTGTATGACAGACTTTACTATCTAACCACTATAAGTTTTGAAATTAATGATGGGTATCATTCTTGCAATAAAAAAAAAAAAAAAATGTGTAGTACAAACGCCACACTATACACTAACAGGGAGAATCTTTCAAGGATGAAAGTGTTTGGATCAGTTTGTTAAGCATACAAACGCAACAAGAAAAAGCTAGACTCGCAATGTGAAAAGTTTGTTTAATTTTTCTTAAACAAGGTCTTCAAATCCTGAAGGTTTAGTGGAGCCTTTCCATGAACTCTGAGCTTTAGTTCTTTCCATAGATTTTCAGTTGGATTAAGGTCAGGTGATTGGCTGGTTTATTCTAGCATCTTAATTTTCTGTCTCCAAAACCAACTGACAGTTTCATTGAATCTCTTTTTGGGATCATTGTCGTGGTGAAATGTTCACACTGGTTTCATCTTCATCATCCTGGTAGGCGGCAGCAGATTTTTTTTTTTAAATCAAGAATGTCTCAATACATTTTCCATTCAATTGTATAAGGCTTGCCAGTGTCATATGCTGAAAAACAGCCCCACAGCTTGATGTTCCCACCTCCAGACTTCACTGGGTGATATGGAGTGCCTTTTGATCTCAAAACATGGTGTGGCATCCAAAGAGTTCAGTTTTGGTCTCACATGATCAGACTTTATTCTTCTAGCATTTCACAGGCTTGTCTAAATGTTGATCAGTAAACTTCAAAAACACACTTCAACATGCCGTTTCTTCCGCTATGGAATCATGTGTGGTGAGCATTCATACAGTCGATGGTGGTTAAGTGCATTGAAACACTGATACATGCTGATTCCTTTCTACAGGGAGTGCAGAATTATTAGGCAAATGAGTATTGTGTCCACATCATCCTCTTCATGCATGTTGTCTTACTCCAAGGTGTATAGGCTCGAAAGCCTACTACCAATTAAGCATATTAGGTGATGTGCATCTCTGTAATGAGAAGGGGTGTGGTCTAATGACATCAACACCCTATATCAGGTGTGCATAATTATTAGGCAACGTCCTTTCCTTTGGCAAAATGGGTCAAAAGAAGGACTTGACAGGCTCAGAAAAGCCAAAAATAGTGAGATATCTTGCAGAGGGATGCAGCAGTCTCAAAATTGCAAAGCTTCTGAAGCGTGATCATCGAACAATCAAGCGTTTCATTCAAAATAGTCAACAGGGTCGCAAGAAGCGTGTGGAAAAACCAAGGCGCAAAATAACTGCCCATGAACTGAGAAAAGTCAAGCGTGCAGCTGCCAAGATGCCACTTGCCACCAGTTTGGCCATATTTCAGAGCTGCAACATCACTGGAGTGCCCAAAAGCACAAGGTGTGCAATACTCAGAGACATGGCCAAGGTAAGAAAGGCTGAAAGACGACCACCACTGAACAAGACACACAAGCTGAAACGTCAAGACTGGGCCAAGAAATATCTCAAGACTGATTTTTCTAAGGTTTTATGGACTGATGAAATGAGAGTGAGTCTTGATGGGCCAGATGGATGGGCCTGTGGCTGGATTGGTAAAGGGCAGAGAGCTCCAGTCCGACTCAGACGCCAGCAAGGTGGAGGTGGAGTACTGGTTTGGGCTGGTATCATCAAAGATGAGCTTGTGGGGCCTTTTCGGGTTGAGGATGGAGTCAAGCTCAACTCCCAGTCCTACTGCCAGTTTCTGGAAGACACCTTCTTCAAGCAATGGTACAGGAAGAAGTCTGCATCCTTCAAGAAAAACGTGATTTTCATGCAGGACAATGCTCCATCACACGCATCCAAGTACTTCACAGCGTGGCTGACAAGAAAGGGTATAAAAGAAGAAAAACTAATGACATGGCCACCTTGTTCACCTGATCTGAACCCCATTGAGAACCTGTGGTCCATCATCAAATGTGAGATTTACAAGGAGGGAAAACAGTACACCTCTCTGAACAGTGTCTGGGAGGCTGTGGTTGCTGCTGCACGCAATGTTGATGGTGAACAGATCAAAACACTGACAGAATCCATGGATGGCAGGCTTTTGAGTGTCCTTGCAAAGAAAGGTGGCTATATTGGTCGCTGATTTGTTTTTGAATGTCAGAAATGCATATTTGTGAATGTGGAGATGTTATATTGGTTTCACTGGTAAAAATAAATAATTGAAATGGGTATATATTTGTTTTTTGTTAATTTGCCAGCACAGTAATAGTCACCTGCAAACACAGATATCCCCCTAAAATAGCTAAAACTAAAAACTACTTCCAAAAACATTCAGCTTTGATATTAATGAGTTTTTTGGGTTCATTGAGAACATGGTTGTTGTTCAATAAAAAAATTATTCCTCAAAAATACAACTTGCCTAATAATTCTGCATTCCCTGTATAACTCTCCACAAGTGCTCCTTGGCTCTTGGACAACTATTCTGATAATGGATTGGAGGGGGTGTTACCCATATAGATAAAGAAAAGCAGAGATATTAGATATAAAATAGAAATAATGAAATGTATTGTTATCCTTATATATGAAATAGAAATAAAAACAGATTATTTTTTGTGCATACTGCCCAGCATTCTCACACAGTAAATTCAAAGAGTTCAGCATAACTCAGTGCAACTGCCCTTAAGATATGCAGCCATATCAAAACAAACCAGGTAATAATAAAATGTTAAACATTTGTGGTGAAAACAAGAGTGTAGCTATTCTATTGTTTAAAAGGGGCAACTGAATATTTTAAGACTGTTAAAAGAAGAGAAAACAAGCTGTAATATTTTCAAAATACTAAGCTAAGCAAGGAAAAGGTAAAAATTCTATTTTAAATATGTTGCATCTCAACATCTGAATTCTTCCATTGAGCTGTAAACTGTGAGTCATATGCGATCTTCTTTAAATGGTCTCAATATACTCAATAACCTGTTTTGTTACAGGCTTCGCTGTCTGAAGGCAGTCTAATGGATACTGTACTGTAGGTATCAGCGGTGCATAGACTCATGCCCCTGTGAGAGCAGAGGAAGCTAATTAGTTCACTGATACAGGACTGATAAAGTCATGTTGGCTTCGTGTTATGAGGTCTCACTGCTTTTCTAAACTGTGCCAAGCTGACAGGAAAGCTAAGAGCCAAGCTAAGTAATGGTATTTAAGGTCTACCAGAAGTCTCTATACTACAGTCAGCAGCTACGAACTGCTGGTTGAAATATCATAAGCCTGAATAACTTTCTGCACACAGCTAATGTTAGCCAGGAAAACATTACAGACTGCTAACATTACCTTCACACGGACACGATCATCAGACAGTAACCTCAGGAAGAAGAAACTTTGAGCAGGAAGGAAACACCTAGAGAGATTGCTGTTAGCGTCATCTCAGCTGCCAAGGAACCCGCCCCTCCTGATGATGATGATGCATTCTGTGTACGGAGGCACTCTTTCGTGGAATTTTCACACATGTAGTTCGTTTACTCTGGTCCGATTCACCCGACGAGTTTGTCAACTTATAGCTTTATCCTGCGGTTTTCACACGGAGAAAAATCTAAATGAACTCCAAGCGAACCTAAACGCGTCACTGCAAACCACGTGAGAATGTTCAGCACGCTGATTGGATGATGTAAATACAGGAAGCAGGTATTGTGTTCTGTGTTAATAGTATACAGATGTAAAAGAAGTTATAGAAGTAAAGTGGAAAATGATATAATTTCAAGAGTAAGATTTGATCATACAGGTTTAAATTTCTATTTGTACTTATTGCTTTAATCTGTGTTTGTTGTTGTTAGTGTCAAACAGGCAGGGTGACTGGAGAGATTACTGTACCAGCTTTTTGCTTCAGATCCATGAAGTAGCACGACAAGCCTCATAGTGTAAAATAGGGCAGCACTGGTAATCTGACTGAGATCGACTTGAAGTGTTCTGAAAGTTTACAGTTCAAGCTGTTCAGTTTGTGCAAAATATGGCTTGATCACAGTAAGACCCCAAGACACTGTTTGTGATTGGTTTTATTTACAATTTTGTATTTTATTTATTTAGTTTCTTATCCTGACAGCTTTCCAGCTGTCTCGACCTGTTCCTCCTTCCTCCCGGCGTCACGGTAAGAGGGAGAGCATAATTATTGAATTGCTTTCAGCTGCCCTGCCAGCCTCCCTGGCACTGCCCCTCAAGCCACCACCCTGCACCAGTGACTGAAAATCACCCATCCCCAGGTAGTCCTCCACAATGCAGTTCCTGTAATTATGATGATGTGCAGGTGCTCCTGTGTGGCTTGCACATGGCAGCCATGCAGTTGGTTTGCTGTTCCAGACAGCCCACTTCTCCCAGCTCAGTGTGCCAGTGGTTCCTCCGGTTTACACCTGTACTTAATCAGAACAGCAATGGCACAAACCTCGGACAGATGTAACTTTTAAAGTGGTGCACATGTGTATGTTTCTTACTGGATAGTTAATTTAAATGCCTGTCAAACAGTAATAGCTAGCTCTGAGCTACGTTTATTATATTGACAGTCCTCAAGTATGACTATAATGTATTTGTAAAAATAAAAATTACATTGCACCTAACCTTTACTCTGGATCTGTAGTTCTCAACTTCACTGGGTATAAAACCAGGTCCACATGCAAAGATGCTGGTAGTTAAGCTTGTACAGGGCCAAGTCTGTAGAGAAGGATTAGAGTAAATATTGTCAACACAGAAACTTTTTGCTGTTTTTCTGCCTCACACATTGTGGTGTCAATATAATACGCTTGTGTGATATGTTTTATTCAAAGGAACACTTTCTTTCTCTCTGTGCTTGTCCTGCTAGACCTTAGTGCAGCGTTCGATACTGTTGACCATAATATCCTATTAGAGCGATTAGGACATGCTGTAGGTATTACAGGTACTGTGCTGCAGTGGTTTGTATCATATCTATCTAATAGACTCCAATTGGTACATATAAATGGAGAGTCCTCTTCACACACAGAGGTTAATTATGGAGTTCCACAGGGTTCAGTGCTAGGACCAATTCTGTTTACACTATACATGCTTCCCCTAGGCAGCATCATTAGAAGACATAGCATACATTTTCACTGCTATGCAGATGACACCCAGCTCTATCTATCTATGAAGCCAGATAACACACACCAATTAGTTAAACTGCAGGAATGTCATAAAGACATAAACACCTGGATGGCCGCTAACTTTCTGCTTCTTAATTCAGATAAAACTGAGGTTATTGTACTCGGCCCTGACAATCTTAGAAATATCAGATCTAACCAGATTCTTACTCTGGATGGCATTACCTTGGCCTCCAGTAACGCTGTGAGGAACCTGGGAGTCATTTTTGACCAGGACATGTCCTTCAACGCACATATTAAACAAATATGTAAGACTGCTTTCTTCCATTTGCGCAACATCTCTAAAGTTAGAAATATCCTGTCTCAGAGTGACGCTGAAAAACTAGTTCATGCATTTATTACTTCCAGGCTGGACTACTGTAATTCATTATTATCAGGATGTCCTAAAAACTCCCTGTAGAGCCTTCAGCTAATCCAAAATGCTGCAGCAAGAGTACTGACAGGGACTAGAAAGAGAGCGCATATTTCTCCTGTTTTGGCTTCCCTTCATTGGCTTCCTGTTAAATCCAGAATTGAATTCAAAATCCTGCTCCTCACATACAAGGTCTTAAATAATCAGGCCCCATCTTATCTTAATGACCTTGTAGTACCATATCACCCTATTAGAGCACTTGCTCTTGCACTGCAGGCCTACTTGTTGTTCCTAGAGTATTTAAAAGTAGAATGGGAGGGAGAGCCTTCAGTTTTCAGGCCCCTCTTCTGTGAAACCAGAACTAGAATAAACCAGACACTATCTCTACTTTCAAGATTAGGCTTAAAACTTTCTTTTTTGCTAAAGCATATAGTTAGGGCTGGACCAGGTGACCCTGAATCCTCCCTTAGTTATGCTGCGATAAACGTAGGCTGCTGGGGATTCCCATGATGCATTGAGTTTTCCTTTCCAGTCACCTTTCTCACTCACTATGTGTTAATAGACCTCTCTGCATTGAATCATATCTGTTATTAACCTCTGTCTCTCTTCCACAGCATGTCTTTTATCCTGTCTTCCTTCTCTCACCCCAACCGGTCGCAGCCTGGTTCTGCCGGAGGTTTCTTCCTGTTAAAAGGGAGTTTTTCCTTCCCACTGTCGCCAAAGTGCTTGCTCATAGGGGGTCATATGATTGTTGGGTTTTTCTCTGTATCTATGAAGCACCTTGAGGCAACTTTTGTTGTGATTTGGTGCTATATAAATAAGATTGAATTGAATTGAAATTTCTTCAGAAGAATGATTAGCCCTCTTCCTGACCTGTCAGTGCTTCAGGTAGCAGAGGCATACAGTGACTTTGACCCGCTGCATATGCCACCAGTGAAAACAATGGGCATGAGTATGGAGAAACCACTTGTCGGATCTAAATTTGGACTAGTGCAGACAGGAAACGTATTGTCCTACAGCAGCCTGAACCCCTAATCTGATGCCTAGAGTTACATAAGAATGCTTCACCTTTTCCGTGTCTTCCTCTTAATACCCGTCATCTGTCACCAACGCAATGTGTGTGGGTATTCACTGAAGAGGGACATTTGCATTTGTAAAGTTTGCAGTTATATGGCCCACAAATTGATTCGTTACCATGAGCCATGTCTAGAACTAGCACATGCTGTGGAAATCAAGCATAACCTCCAAGCATAATGTCAAAATGTAAAAGGTTGTATCAACTGAAAGTATTTGCAGATGTCAAATTGGATTTTTTAATTAAGTCATGCTTACTACTGGCAGGTACAAGGCCAGCTTCATGTTACTGGTCTTCAGTGGTATGACTTGTGCAGAGCCTGGACTCAGACATGGAAGTTCAAAAAAATGATTAAACAAAAGTGTGATCACTTCTATTTTAACACTTACATATCAAAATACCTCTCAAAGAGACATGCACAAAAAATGTGTGAGCCTATCCTTCTATAAGCATAAGTACATGTTTCATGAAATGTTAAAAGAACATGCTAGCACATTTCCACACCTCAACTGAAATTATGTAAAGTAATCAACCAGTTATTATTTGTGTTGGGTCAAGTCAATTTTTAACAGCATTCATGAAAAAAAAAACCCAATAACATTCTGAATGTAGAAAAAAAGTTAGAAGAATATTTTGAAATTTACATAAATATTTCTTTCCAGTAAAATAACAAGTTATGTATATAAGGGAAACCAACCTGCACTTGTATCAGCCCTAACTCGAAATTAGGCAAGTCACTGTAAAAGATTCATTAATGCGTCCGGCAATTGATAAAGTAAAACAGCTTATTTCTTTAACCCTTCAGATTACACACTCCACATGCGCTCTCAGATGTGTGCTGGCATTTGGCTTCTTTTCCTCAGGAAAGGGGGACAGTAAAAACTTTTTTACCCCTATGAGGAGAAAAGGTGTGATAGCTGAATGTGAGCTGTTTCAATGGTTATCCCTCCCTGTCATGTTCGGAGGCAATAAGACGCAGGGTTCTCAAGCACGAACCACTTTTTTATTCAATTGTAGCAGCAGTGTACGTGGCTACATCAATTTCTGGAAAACACATATACACACCGGTCTCCTAGCGACCTCTAGTGGCTGCCCTCATGGTAGCCTTACTAGGACAACATAAACAGATTTCACAACATCTCCCCCTTTAACAAAAGTACTTTAAACATAAAACAGTGTTGTCAGAACGCAGGACATCACAGGGGTAGACTACCCTCAGTCCTGATAAGGGATTATTCTGCCCTTAGAACATAGAAAGGAGATAGTCCTCAGTCTCTGAATCTGAGAGGTACTTTAATCTCCCGCCCCCTGGAAGTCACTCTCACAGGTGTGGTAGGGTGGAGAGGAGACCCCGGGACAGGGATTGGCAATGTCTGCCTTACTGGTGGTTCTTGGGAAGCGGCCGCCCCTTTAGTTGGAGTAGTCGATGTAGCTGGAACAGTGCTCTGCTGCTGCTCCTCAGGATCAGCGGTGCCTGGGACAGGCTGAAGGTGTCGTCTGTTGCGGCGAGTCACGTTCCCATTCGCCATCTCCACCAAGTAGGATCTCGGCTCCTTAGACTTACTGATGACCTTGGCTGGAGTCGTCCACCCCTTTTCCCCGTCAAGCTTCACTACAACATCCTGGCCTGGGAGAAGCTCAGGAAGTGGACGAGCTGAATGTCTGCGGTTGTAGAGGAATCTGTAAGAGTCCTTAGCTGCAGCATCTCTTTGGCACACTGTGTCCCTATTGACTGGACTGGGCAGCAATGTCTTTTCGAGTACTGGGACGGTGGTGCGGATTTGACGTCCTGTCATAAGTTGAGCTGGGCTTGCTGCAATTGGTGTAGAGCGGTAACTCATTAAGGCTAAGCAGGGGTCAGGCTGTTTGAGAATGTACTTGGCCGTTTGGACAGCTCTTTCAGCAGCTCCATTTGACTGGGGGTAATGAGGGCTCGACGTAGTGTGGGTGAAGCCATAACTCAGTTTGAAGTCTTGGAACTCTGATGATGTGAACTGCGTCCCATTGTCACTGACCAGTTCTAACGGGATGCCCCATCTAACGAACATGTGTTTAAGCTTGTTAATGACCTGTCTGCTGGTTGTTGTAGTGAGGGAAGCAATCTCAATGTCTCTTGAAAAATAGTCAACAACGACAAGAAAGTTCTTACCCTCAAGCTCGCAAAGATCAGCTGCAATCTTTTGCCAGGGGCCATTGGGCAGAGGAGTAGTCACGAGAGGTTCCCGTCGCTGTGTAGGCTTGTGCTCTCTGCAAAAGTTGCATGACCTCACCTTATGTGTTATTTGAAGTCCAATGTTGGGCCACCACACTGTTGATCTTGCGCGCTCTCTACATTTAGTTAGTCCTTGGTGGCCTTCATGTAATTGGTCAAGGATACTGGGTCTAAGTGCTGTGGGAATTACGATGCGATCGTGGTAGAGCACTAGACCATCTGATTCTGAAAGGTGGCTTCTGGCTGCATAAAAGCCTTGGAGTGGTGAGCTCTTTGCCATTCTCCGAGGCCACCCTTGTCTGATGAAGATGATTGCTTTTTGAAGCTCTGGGTCCCTCTGTGTAGCTCTACGAATTTCCTCCAACTTATGTGACTTGATAGGTTTGCTTGTCACTACGTTGCTCACATATGCCTTGACATGGCTGTCTGTCTCGGACAGGTAGCATCCGTGCAGTGGATGTCTGGAGAGTGCGTCCGCCACCACTAACTGTTTACCGGGAACATGCTCAGCAGTGACATTGAATCGCATCAGTCGCATCAGCAATCTCTGACATCTCAGTGGCGTTTTATCAAGGTCGTATGAGTTGATCAAAGGCACCAAGGGCTTATGGTCAGTTTGTAGACGTACATGACCCATGCCTTGGATGTAGCGGGTAAAACGTTCGCAGGCCCAGACAGATGCTAAACACTCTTTTTCGATCTGCGAATATCTTTTCTCTGCGTCTGTGAGCGTGCGAGAACAAAAGGCAACAGGCCGGAGTGGGCACTCCACCCTTTTCCGGCTGAGAACCATGGCCTCAGATTTGGAGGTGCTGATCCTCATTCCCGCTGCTTCACACTCGGCTGCGAACCGCTCCAGTGCGAGCTAGAGGCCCTCACCCGATGAAGCCAACAGAACCACATCATCTGCAAAAATCAGAGATGAGATTCTGAGGCCACCAAAGCGAAAGCCCTCCGCCACTTGGCTGCGCCTAGAAATCCTGTCCATAAAAATTATGAACAGAACCGGAGACAAAGGGCAGCCCTGGCGGAGCCCATCACCCACCGGGAACGAGTCCGACTTATTGCCGGCAATGCGAACCAAGCTCTTGCAACGGTTGTATAGGGATCAAATAGCCCGTAGCAATGGGCCAGACACCCCATATTCCCGCAACACCCCCCACAGGACACCCCGAGGGACACGGTCGAATGCCTTCTCCAAGTCCACAAAACACATGTAGACTGGTTGGGCAAACTCCCATGCACCCTCAAGTATCCTGGAGAGGATAAAGAGCTGGTCCAGTGTCCTATCATCAAAGGGTAAAATCGTCTGGCCACAGCACAGCTCAGAAGCTTCCACAGCACACACATCTTAACCTGGTTCGGGAACAGCAACATGCAGGACAGACGAGCTCTACAGAGGGTTGTGCGATCAGCTGAGCGCACCATCCGCTCCGAGCTCCCTGATCTGCACTCAATCTACAGCAGGCGGTGCTGGACCAAGGCCAGGAAGTTCGTGAAGGACCTCAGCCATCCCAACAACGGACTGTTCTCTTTGTTGAGGTCAGGAAAGCGATTCCGCTCCCTGAAGACCAACACAGAGAGACTGAGGAGGAGCTTCTTCCCGCAGGCGATACGGTCTCTCAGTCACACCACCACACAGTACTGACCCACACATATAGCTCTTATACACACTGGACATTCTGGACATTGTTTTCACTTCATCACTTAAATCACTTTAAGCATATTTGCACTGCACAAGACACTAAATAATGTGGATTGCACAACACTGGACATTATATTCTTCATTTCCAGTTAATACTTGTACAGCTGCTGTTATTGTGTTATTGTGTGTATATATATATATATATATATATATATATATATATATATATATATATATATATAAGATGCTAGCAGGCAAGGCATACATGGAACGCCATAACCAAGTGGCCGGCATAGTGTACAGGAACATCTGTGCCGAGTATAATCTAGAAGTCCCGAGGTCAAAATGGGAGATGCCCCCAAGGGTGGTGGAGAATGACCGAGCTAAGATCCTGTGGGACTTCCAGATACAGACGGACAAAATGGTGGTGGCTAACCAACCGGACATAGTGGTGGTAGACAAACAGAAGAAGACGGCCGTAGTGATCGATGTAGCGGTTCCCAATGACAGCAATATCAGGAAGAAGGAACACGAGAAGCTGGAGAAATACCAAGGGCTCAGAGAAGAGCTCGAGAGGATGTGGAGGGTGAAGGTAACGGTGGTCCCCGTGGTAATCGGAGCACTAGGTGCGGTGACTCCCAAGCTAGGCGAGTGGCTCCAGCAGATCCCGGGAAAAACATCGGAGATCTCTGTCCAGAAGAGCGCAGTCCTGGGAACAGCTAAGATACTGCGCAGGACCCTCAAGCTCCCAGGCCTCTGGTAGAGGACCCGAGCTTGAAGGATAAACCGCCCGCAGGGGCGTGCTGGGTGTTTTTTATATATATATATATATATATATATATATATATATATATATATTAGTGCTGTCAAAATTATCGCGTTAATTGTTAAGATCAACGCGAAATGTTTAACGCATTAAAAAAATTTAACGCTGATTTTTTTTTTTTATTAATTTCCTGTAATCTAAGACCTTTAAATTCATGAGCACCTCTGGAGGAGGGGGCAACAGTGTGCTATGCTGGCGTTTGGCCTGACAGAAATGATTAGAAGAAGAAGAAGAAGTGACACCATGCTACTATCTAGCTAACACACGCAAGCATGGACGAGGGCGGACTTTTGGGTGGAAAGTTTCTCTTTAAGAAGTTGCCTGATGGCTTGTTGGACAAAACGAGAGTAAGATGCACAATTTGCAAAGCATAATTCAAGTACCACAGAAGCAGTTCATCACTGGTGTATCACCTGAGAGCAAAACACCCAACTGAATCCACCTCTACGGGACCTCGCCAGTCTACGCTTCAGGAGTATGGTGCTTGTGGACGAATAACAAAAAATGTGAGAGAAAAATTAACCAATTCCTTGGTTGTTTGGATAGCTAAAAACTGCCGACCAGTTAGCATAGTAGAAGATGATGGACTGAGAGAAGTCATTCGCGCTGCATCAGGAGATGAGTGTTACAATCTGCCCTTGAGAGGAACCATTGTGTCGAGACACTTTGTATGGGGACCAGAGGGCTCAGCAGTCCAGCAAGCTTGTGCAAGTAAGGAATGTCGCTCTCACCGGAGACCACTGGACTTTGGTGAACAACGATAATTACGAATGGAAAATCAAGGACAAGGTAACCACGCTTGGCACCGACAGTGCTCGTAACATGGTTGCAGCCGCCAGACTACTTCCATTTGAACACATGCCCTGCATGGCCCACATTCTGCAAAGAACGGTCACAGTTTCTCTTAATGACAGTGCATTTGAAAGGGTTCTGGCCAAATGTCGCAAGATTGTTGGACATTTTAAGCATGGTCCAGCAAACGCTCAGGAATTAAAGGCACAGCAAGCTGCACATGGACATCAAACAGAACCGCTTGTTCAGGACGTTCCAACAAGATGGAACTCCACCCTAGAGATGATCAAGCGGATCCAGAGAAATAAATCTGGGCTGACCACCATCCTGACTCAACAAAACAGCAAGGTGACCATGTTGACTGACCAGGAGCTTGACATACTGCAAAAGCTGGAGGAACTACTGGAACCTTGCAGGTAAATAATTTTGTTTCTCATGATTGTGTGTCTATCTTTGCATTCTAGCTTTGTTTTCAAGTATGTTCTCCACCTCCACCTCTCTGTGTATTTTCATATGTGGTATTTATGTTTGTCTCTGTGTGATTAATAGAAAAATACAGACTTGATCTTTCTATTGCAGATATGTTACCGAACTGCTGGGGGGAGAGCGGTATGTCTCCTGTTCCATGGTGTTGCCAGCCTTGTGTCATTTGTTCAGGATTATGGAGCCCTCAGATGATGACCCAGTCTACGTTTTGAGGTTTAAGAAGATTTTTACCACAGACCTAGCTCAGCGGAGGGACAGCAGCAATCTCACATGGCTGAAGATCGCTACTGCCCTTGATCCCAGGTTTAAAGACCTTAAATGCCTTTCCAAAGATGAAAGAAGAGAGGTGTGGGCATCAGTACATGACCTTCTGATGTCAGAGACGGATGCACACCAACCATCTGCTCAGACAACAGAGGAACCCTCACCAAAGAAGAGCAAGATGTCCATCTGCTTGCTGGGTTCTCCTGATTCAGATACAGAGGAAGATGCTATAGACTGCTGTTTGAATCTGTACAAAGCAGAGCCCAAAATTGACATAGGAGAGTGTCCACTACAGTGGTGGTTAAAGAGAGAGGAGCACATGCCAGGCTGGCACCTATTGCACGCAAGTACCTGTCAACCCCTGCAACCACAGTGCCTTGTGAGAGATTATTCTCACTCTCAGGTCACATCATTCAAAAGAAGCGTGCTTCTTTGTCATGAGACAATGTAAACAGAATAGTTTGCCTCAGTAACTGGCTGAGTGCAAAGAAGGACTAAGCCAGATTGCTCCTTTGAAGTGAAAAATGTTCAACATTCTGGGTTTTCAGCCGTGTCTTTTTGTGTTTTAAATACTGAGTTTTGTGCACCCTTTATTGTTATGATATTCACTTTAACCTGTAGGCCTGGGTTCGGTCACTGTTGATGGCCTTAAAGGTTTTTTGTAAGTTTTCACTGTGTTAAAGATTGATGAAAACTATTAAAATTCTCTTTGAATTTCAGCATACATTCTTTGTGTTTACTCTGCATTTACTTCATTGTGTTGCATAAATGTCTGTTACAATCTTAAAATATAAAGAATAAAAAAAATGTAATTGGAGCCAGGCTATTAATAAAGTAATTGCGATTAATCGCAATTAATAACAGAAAATTGTGAGATTAGTTAGTTATTTTTTTTAAATCTATTGACAGCACTAATATATATATATATATATATATATATATATATATATATATATATATATATATATTAGGGGTGCAACGATATTCGTATCGATATTGAACCGTTCGATACAGTGCTTTCGGTTCGGTACGCATATGTATCGAACAATACAACATTTGTAATTTATTTTATCAACTTTCCTTCTGACGATGCTGTCTGTGTGGAGCGCTCAGTGAATCTGCGTTCGACTACTCCGCCTAGGCTGCACTGTCGAGCGCAGATCCACTGAGTGCTCCACACAGACAGCATAGTCAGAAGGAAGAGTGCAGGGCACCTCCCCCACCCTCATTCAGATCTGGCGTTTGGAATTATTTTGGTTTTCATGTGACGTATGACCCTGAAGGTAAGCGAGTCATGGACTAAAGTAAAACAGTATGTTGGATGTGCCATGCAATGCTCAATTACATGGGTGGGAACTAGTGTGTTAGCGCAGTTAGCTCGTTAACGTGTTAGCCGTCTAGCCCCATGCACGGGGCGATCGGCGGTAGCTCGTTAACGGAGATTTGCCGTGTTGTGGTGTTAAGGTCATTTCAACGAGATTAACCTGAAAGCACTAGTGGGAACACAACGAATATGACTGCACATTTACGCCGACATCATCCTAGTGCAAAGACAAAAACAACAAGCATGCTACTAACTTTAGCCGAGTCATTTAGACAGCTGTTAGCACATGATTCTCCTTATGCTGCTGAGAACATAGCCCAGAAGAAGCGGATAGTATAGCTTTTATTTTGGAAAGAGACATTTCTCTGTAATAAACTCTCTTTTCCAAAGATGAGTGATTCCTCAATCAGATATAGGGCTTGCAATATTGCTAGCCTGACGTCCTGGGGCTAGCGATTTTTTCAGTCGGGCTACAAAAATCTCTCTGCCCTGCCCGTCGGGCTATTGTAGGAAGGAAAAATATATGTCAATGCTTTTGCATTCTTTCAGAAATGTAGCTGGGTAATTATGTCATTGGCATCGGTGAGCCACTGTCAATATGTGACATATTGAAATCGCGTTTGAATTTGCGCTTGTTTTTTTGCTTTCACTTTGCAATCGTGCGAACTGTGTATAGAGAGCGACAGCACTGATCTGTGAGTGATGATAATTTGCGCACCAATTCCTCTGACATCGTCTTATTAATCGTTAGCTTACTATGCAAACATGACAAGTGAAATCTCCCGCAGCAAGCTTAAACATGTGAGAGGTTGATCGCGCAGAGAATCGCTGAGCTTATGTGAGTGAGCGTGCAAAAGCATTTCAGTTCTGCTGAGCCAAATAAGACAGGTCAGGGTGAAGAAGTGACAGCCAAAGAAAAGCTTACCACAAAACGGAGAAGTTATGACAAATCAGACTATAAGGCAAAAAGAAAGTGCAGCTTTATGGTTTCATGGACAAAATAATTTCTGTGGCTGCAATATGACGAGCTAAATAACCAGGGCTGCACATAAGTGGTCCGCAGGTGCGCATTCGCTGTCAAAATAAAAAACACGCACAAGGGTTAGGGTTAAATTTAAAAACTGTACTTTTGAGTTAAAATATATATTTATAATTTTAATAAATGACAAATTAAAAAGGCATGAACATTTTTTTTGTATCGAAAAAATATCGAACCGTGACACCAAAGTATCGAACCGAACCGAACCGTGAATTTTGTGTATCGTTGCACCCCTAATATATATATATATATATATATATATATATATATATATATATATCATGTCTCACTCTGTATATTTTATTTTATTTATTTTATATATTTTATTTATTGTTTACTCTATTTAATTTGTAAAATATGTGTACACACACACACACACACACACACACACACACACACACACACACACACGTAGAAAAATATTTAGTATACACATCCAGAAATGCATATACTATTATATATTGTACATATATTTATTAGTTTCAGATGTAGCCATTCTTGTATTTTGCTTGTTTACATTATTGTATTTTGCACAACTCTGTTGCTTGTGAAGCTCGCACACAAGAATTTCACTCACATGTGCTGTACCAATGTACCTGCACATGTGATGTGACAATAAAAGTGATTTGATTTGATTTGATATATATATATTAGGGGTGCAACTAGGGCTGGGCCATATTATACCGTTCACGGTAATACCGGTATAATGTTAGGCAACGATAGGAAAATGAAATATCGCGATAGAATGGGAGTAAAACGCGCATGCGCAGTGCCTTTGTTTTCATACGCACATGGCCGATTGTTGAGTGAAACAGATGAACCAGAATTGGTTTGTAAAAATGGTGCAACTTCCGTGATGTGGAACTGGTTTGGTGTTTGTCCGTCAGATACACAACAAAGCACATTTTTTTGCAGAACATGCAAGCGGCCGTTGTTATTGTCGTATTTGTCGGACTAAGATGCTCTTAAATCTGGGAGTAATCTGGGTCCTAAACTCCGTATTCTTCAGGTCAAACAACACTGCAGCATCACTAACGGTGTGTTCACACCGAACGCGATGGACGCGAATAGAGCGTCAGGTTTACATGTAAAGTCAATGGAAAGGCGCGATGACGCGCGATTGCGGGTCCCGCGAAAATTCGGAAGCAGATTTGCGTCGCGAAAACGCGAAAACGCGTGAAACGCGCGTCAGTGTAGCGCGTCTGACTCGCGAATAAAACCACGCGCGTGAGTTTTTGTGTTGCATTTTGTGCATACGCGCGTTTCGCGTCTACCGCTCGAGTTGGAAAAATATGAACTCCAGCGTCAAATCGCGCCGCGACAACCAATCAGGAGCCTGGTGACGTGGCTGTTACCTAGGTCAAAGGGGCAGATCCAGCCAAAGCCTTTCATACTTCAATGGAGGGGAAGGCTAATCAATGCGGTAGCAAACAACTCGGAGCTGTACAACACCAGCTGCTTTCAGTACCGAGACAGGAATAAAAAGGACCGAGCTTGGAGGAAGATATGTGAAGAGATCGGGCAACCTGGTAAGTTCATTCATTTCTCTTTTGAAAGTTTTCACTGACCCGGGGAAGTCGCACAAAAGCTAGCAAGCCACCGCTATTTTCCCACTGACGTACAAATACCGTTCTGCTTTTATGCATGTTGTCATTTAGGAATATATTTTATTGTTTATTAATAAACAGCACACAGTGGTCCCGCTGTTCATCCGTCACTGCTTTGCTTTTTCGCTGATTTTTTATTGCACAGTACAGCATTGCATTCTGCAGCCTGATTGACAAATCTCCTGCGCTTGCCAAATTTATCACGTTTGGTTTTGATAACCATCACGTCCAATAGAAAAAACAGCACAAAAACACCCATAACTATGAGCCTCATTCGGAAATAGACACCTGCACCGTGAGGGAAAAAGGCGCACGAAAGTGGCGGGCAGATGAAGACAAACCGCGGCATATTAATACTTTTACGTTTTGCAATCTACAAAGGTTTGCACTTTGAGAACCAATTGTGAGAACTGTGACCAGGGGCTAGTTATTCTGAGAACCCCTGCAATAAATGAGGGACCACTGTCTACTCTATGATTATTATATTCAACCTGTTAACATTTAATACTGTATTGATAGAACCAACTGATTCTGCAGCAGAGCATCCCCAGTCCCTGAGCTCCTGCTGCTGCACCCACAGGTATGTACAGCAAGCACTGATACCTTTTTAGTCGGTGGGATTCCCTTGTGATCACCTTTACTAAATATCTACAACCAATCTGATTATATCCTGTTATTGTTTTTTTTTTTTCAATGTTGAAATTAAAATCTAGTAGCAGCCTTCTCATTTCTTTGTGTTTTGTGCTGTTTTACAGGCCCACAGAGGAGGACGGCTCCGAGGCAGATGAGGGACGGGTCCCAGGACGGTCCATCAGCGGTGGAGCTGGCCATCCTGGAGTCCCTGAAGAGGCCACACCAGTCTCCAATGGAGCATTTCCTCCTCAGCCTTGTTCCTGCTCTGGAGAGCAGCTGGTCCTTTTTATTCCTGTCTCTCTGTAAATACTTATATATTTATGTTTAATGTTTTTCTGTTTGAGAATTTTAATATTATTTCAAATAAATGTTTATAATGACTAATGTCTCAGTTCTACTACACAGCAAATGTTGGCACACAACTTGACACATGTAGAATTTATTTCATATTATACTAATGACAAAATATACTGATACAGTGGGATGCAGAAGTTTGGGCAACCTTGTTAATAGACATTATTTTCCTGTATAAATCGTTGGTTGTTACAATAAAAAATGTCAGTTAAATATCATACAGGAGACACACACAGTGATATTTGAGAAGTGAAAAGAAGTTTACTGGATTTACAGAAAGTGTGCAATAATTGTTTAAACAAAATCAAGCAGGTGCATCAATTTGGGCACCACAAAAAAGAAATGAAATGAATATTTAGTGTATATCAATGTGTGTGTCTCCTATATGATATATGGGGTGCCTTTGTCTGGACGTGCTTCCCATCCAGAGCTGCACAGCACAGAGGAAAGTTCCAGCGCTCCTGGAATCCCTCTGTGATGGAGCGCCAGTCTCCAGGTGAAGGCACAGCCATGAAGTCGTCCACTAGACAGTCCCAGATGGACGTCGCTGCCTGGGGGGTGATCTGGCTCACCGTGGACACACCGACTCTGAAACTGAACGCGATGGTCCTGAAGGAGTCCCCGGTGACAAGGATCAATAACAATTTAAAATTTATAATTTACAGTTTGATGATTTAAAGTCTCACACACAACCCGTCGAAAGGGGAGAGGGCCGGCTGCTTCCAACAGAAGATAAAGTGGAGGGTCTCAAACTGGCAACCTTATCCACAAACAAATTAAGAAACCTATTACACATAACCTCAGAAGATTGCAAAAGAACATGATCCTCTGCATTCAGTACAGAATTAATGGTATTATACAGAACACGAGGGTTATGTGAATTAACAGCAATAAGTTGTGAAAAATAGGAGTTTTTGGCGGTCTTTACTGCCCTCTGATAAGCTTAATATCTGATCGGTCCATCTCTAGTTCAAAGATGACGCCAGTGTGTACGGCAGGCCGTCCTCATCTCTGTTGTCGATCTCTTTTCCTTGATATTTGTTTATTTTTTGTTATCTTTCTGGCACCAGGGCTGGACTGGTACAAAAAATCAGCCCGGGCATTTTGACTAGAGACCGGCCCACCAGGTACTATAGGAAAAACCATAAAGCCTTTGAATGAAAACAAACGTCGTTGTGACAGTGATGTACACTGACTTGTTGGTACATATGTATCCATCTAATAAACTTAAACCTACACCATCCTCCCTATTCTGGTATTCTAAACAGTACTTAGCCGAAACCCAAAGACTGCTTGGTTGAGTTAACCTCCTGAACTATCTACAACATATGGTGGAAACCTGAAATTAAGACAGAGAAGACTAGAGGTGAGACATGACCATTACTGAATATTAAAAATAATAAATGACAGATTTAGTGATATTTTCATAAACTATTTATTTACCACATCAATAAACAGCATGGCAGGGCAAAATATTTTTTCTAACATGGCAACCTTTAAAAAGTGAAAGGAGACAGAAAGACAGGTGAGAAAGATCGCTGGTGAATAAAAACCTTCATCTTAAATGACCTCTTCCTCACCTCTCGGCTTGATGCTCTGTTATTGACTGAAACTTGGATTCGTCCTGGTGAGTCCTCTTCCTTTTCAGAGCTACTATCTCTGGACTGTGTGTTCTTCAGTTCACTGAGACCCTCGGGAAGAGGTGGAGGCATGGCCTCTGTTTTTACCGCATCCAATTTAAAATACTGCTGCTCACGTTTAAAATTACCAACAACACAGCACCGAGCTACCTTAAGGAACTCCTTAAATCGTATGTTCCTGCCAGAGCATTAAGATCATCTACTCAGTTACTCTTGGTGCAGCCTAGATCTCGGCTGAAGTCTAGAGGTGACCGAGCGTTTGCCCTGGCTGCACCAGAGTTGTGGAATAACCTTCCAATTGTGATCCGGGCGTCTGATTCCATCCAATCTTTTAAATCACGGTTAAAAACCTATTTGTTTAATCTCGCCTTTCCTGCTTGTTAATGCTCGCACCTGACTTTTAGACTTACTCTATTTTTTCTTATACATATTTTTTTATGACTTGTGCTTTTATTATGTTTTTATTTTGATATGCATTTTATATTACCCCTGTTTATTAGTGGCATTGACCTGTGAGTATATTTGATACTTTGCTAAAGCGTTATAATACTCGTGTTACTTCTCCGTCTCTTATGTTAAGCACTTTGGTATACCGCTGTTTTTAAATGTGCTCTATAAATAAAGTTTGTTGTTGTTGTTGTTGTTGTTGTTAAAAACAAACTTAAAGTTCGGCAACTGCCCTCTCCTACCTATTCTAGTTTTGAGGTTCAATTATTGGAGCTTGCTGGACCCCCAACGATTCTATGTGCTATGATTTATCGACCACCTAAATATAATAGGTCTTTTATTTGTGAATTTGCTGACTTCGTGGGTTCATTTTTACTAGGTTATGACCAAGCTCTTATTACTGGAGATTTTAACATACATATTTGTTGTGCTGATGACCCCCTAGCCAAGGATTTTCTTGCCTTAATTGACTCTTTTAACCTTACACAGTGGGTCTGGGAACCAACTCATCGTAAAGGCCATACTTTGGATTGGTTCCTCTCATATGCTTTGGATATTTGTACTATGGACATTGATAATGCTGGTATTTCTGACCATTTTTTGGTCATGTTTGATGTTGAGCTGTGTGCAATTGATTTAAATTCTAAAGGCTGTCATCGCCCTGTACGTATCATTAACTCTGAGACTGTGGCTAACTTCATTACGGCATTTCTAAACTTTGCCTTTTTTGATCCAGATTTCACTGATATTAACTGTTACACACCTCCCTTGGTTGATGATTTTGCCAACGCTATGCTATCCACCTGTTGTTCCATCTTAGATACTGTGGCCCCTATAAAGATGAAACGTCCCAGAACTTCTTATCAACCAAGCCTAAATGACACTATACGAGCCTTACGTCGTGTCTGCTGTAAATCTGAAAGGATTTACAGCAGACACGACCTATGACATTCTTTGTAGGAGCCGCTTTCTATACCAGAACTCCGTAAAGGCAGCTAAAGCAGCTTAAGATATTATTGAGACTAATAGCCACAACCCCCAAATGTTATTCAAAATTTAATTCAGTGATAAATCTCTGTCCGGACTCTTTGAGCTCGGCCTCTCAGGCTCTCTGTGAGCAATTTCTTAATCATTTTAGTGGAAAAGTTTTATTACTGAAGGCTTCACACTCTCACTGTCTTGTGCTGAACCCTGTTCCGGTTTTAGGATGCATGTCCACCTTTTCTCACTTTGAGCTGTTATCACTCCCCACTCTTAAGGGAATAATTGAACAATTGAGAAACTCAAATTCTGTGCATGATATCCTTCCATCCTGAATTATCAAGGAAGGTCAAGCTCAACTCAGCACAGACACATTGAGGAACCAGACCAGACATAAAAACCAGGATAAAGAGGTTCAGTGAATGTGGTGTTGAAGGTGTGGAGGTGGATCAGAATGTCAGAGGAGACTCTGTAAAAGGACAGCGTGCCAGCAGGAAAGTCCACATACACTGCTACTCTGTTAGGGACAGAGGACGAGAAGGAGGAGGAGATGGATGTTTCTTTGTTATTGTGCCAGACAGAACGAGGACCATCACCAGAGCAGAGCAGATTCCATGATTGATCATTCCATCCAAACACACAGTCATTACTCCCTCCTTTCCTTCTGATTCCACTGTAACTCACTGATATATAAATGTCTCCTCTGCACTCGACCTCCCAATAACAGCGACCAGTCAGACCATTTCTACACAGCAGCTGAGGATGAACATCAAATCTGTCTGGATGATCAGGATATGACTGCTCCTCTATCACACGTGTCACCTTCCTGTTGTTGTCAGACAGTTTAAGTTCTCTGTGTACTGTGTTTGTGTCGATTGTGAGTTGACAGGAATCTGATGGAGAGAACAAACACAATCCAGCTGCAGTTATTGATCCATCATTTGTTCATTGATTGACACTTTAATGATGACTCCTGACATCACAGATGTGAATGAGTGATGTGACAGTTTGAAGATGGTTGAATGTGTACTGCTTTGTTTTCATGAATCACATTAAATACACACTTACACTTCTTCAGCCCTGGTGTCAACCATTGGACTCCAGCAGGCTCCACCCTGAAAGGAGGAGGGGGGTCAGACCAGCACAGTCTCTTTCAGCATGCACACATGGACATTGCATCGCTCTCATATACATACTGTTAGATACTGATAAAGGAACAGTCCAACATTTTTACAACTACACTTAAATCCATATGTGGATCAAACTGCTGATGATCTGGATCTATAAGTATCAGTATGAAATATGACTGATTCATTGGTAAATGGCCTGTATTTGTATAGCGCTTTACTAGTCCCTAAGGACCCCAAAGTGCTTTACACATCCAGTCATCCACCCATTCACACACACATTCACACACTTGTGATGGTCAAGCTATATTGTAGCCACAGCCACCCTGGGGCGCACTGACAGAGGCGAGGCTGCGGGACACTGGCGCCACCGGGCCCTCTGACCACCACCAGTAGGCAACAGGTTGAAGTATCCAAGCTGGGGCTCGAACCGGCAACCTTCCGATTACAAGGCGAACTCCCAACTCTTGAGCCACGATCGCCCCCATCTTTATATTCCTCTTCTCCTGGAAAGGACACCTCCCTGCCTTTGCTGCCAGCTGTTTTTCTTCTCTTGGTGTCAGTGTGATTACTGTGCATGACCTCTGACCTCTGAGTGGGTGCAGCATCCCCATGCAGCATAGCATGTATTTATTTTATTTCCATTTTATATTAATCCATATTATATATTCTATATTTATATATGTGCATATTTGTATATATGGTATATTTTTGCTTATATCCTTACTCTCATCCCCCTTTATTGTATCTGTAACATGTAATTTCTGTCGGTGCTATGCTACTGGAAACTGAATTTTCTTAAGGAACCCACCCGAGGGATTAATAAAGTTTCATCTAATCTAATCTAAGAGCAGCAGAACATTCAGTCTTTCATCCCCTAACTGCTTCATCATGATTTAACACACTTGATCCTTCTAGGGGAAGTACGTTTTATGCATTTATGAGCTGCTTTGAATTCACACTTTACAAAATTAACATTAGATCTATCATCTTCTCCAGGATTTTCCTGATTTTACATTTCAACATGATTTGTTTTTGTTCTCTCTCACACCAATCTTCATCAGTTCAATTATTTCCACAAAGGATTTGATTAACTTTTTTAGCCAGGATCTCTGCTTTTTTGAATTCATACTTCCTATTGTTCCTTGACCTACTAATACTGGATTCTGCAGTTGTTTCCTGACTCCACACATTCTCAATAGGTGTGCTTCTTCCTAAATTACTGCAGTATTCCTGCCAGTATGTTCTTTTAATTTTCCTCTTTCCTCATTACTGCTGAGCCTTCTTTATATTGTGTTTCTTTTAAGCTGCCTGAATGCTCTTTCTGTCCTTTACTGCTGCATTCGGTACCATTGTCTTCTGTACTGTTCCTCTACTCACTTGGACAGCTTCTTCAACTGCATTTATTCTAAGATCAGTCAGCTTTTTATGGATATCATCTCCGTCCTCCTCCATCCTAACATCATCTTGATAATTTTGTTTGAAATTTTCAAAAAATAAAACAAAAACAAAGACAGACACAAACTGGCTCAGATGCATTACAGGAAAAAAAACAATTAATTCAAACAAAATTGCACTTCACAATACAGAATAAAATACAAAAAGCTGAAGTTGATAAAAGTTTACAAATCTGAGTCTAGTTCAGCCCAAGCTGGATTTTGCAAAGTATTCCTAAAAGGGGTTCCAAACTTTCAGAAGAGAATCTTTTGAGTCTTTGCTGAACCTTTCCATTTGTATTATGGACATCATGTCTGTTACCCACAACTGAAAGGAAGGAGGGGTGGGGGACTTCCATTCCCTCAATATTAATTTCTTGGCGACAATCAAACCTAGCTCCAGTGGCTCCTGCAGTTGGGAGTAGCTCTGACGTCAGAGAACACCCAAAAATTACAAGTTCAGGTTCGGGCTGTAGAGGATTCATATATGCCTTGGAGTACCAGTCAAATATTTTAAACCAAAAGCCTGTTAATGAGGGACAAGACCAAAAGGCATGGAACAACGTACCTTCTGTCTGTCTACACCTGTCACATATTGGGGAGACAGAAGGAAAAATTTTGTGCAGTCTGACCTTAGAATAGTGTAACCGGTGGAGGATTTTAAATTGAATTAATTGGTGTCTGCTGTTTATAGAGCAGGAGTGGATTTTGGACAGACACTTCAGGCACCTTCATCCCCGATTCTTTCTCCCAAGCCTGCCTAGTCCCAACGGTATGCACTACAATAGAGTCACCAAATAATTGTATAGTTTTTGTGATAAGATGTCTGGAATCAGGTCGGCTCTTGAGGATTTCATAGATCCCGTGCTCCGATGGTAGAGTTGCAAAGTCTTTAAACTTGAATGGGATGTAATACTTGACCTGCAGATATCTATAAAAGTTTGAATGTGGCAGATTATATTTCCCTTTTAGTTGACCAAATAAAAAAGATTTATTATCAATATACATATCCTTAATAGACAGTAAACCCTTTTCTCTCCAGTCATGATAAGTCTTATCTTGCCAAGGAGGCATAAAGTCATGATTGAAACATATTGGCATCTGTACAGATGTGTCTGGCAGTTCCAAAAAACGTCTAATCTAATTCAAGATTCTAATGGATTGTTTTAATACAAAACCCAGACATTTATAAGAGTCCAATTTTTCAAACTTGGTAAATAACATAGCCGACAGGGAGGAATTGTTCACTTATTCAGCTTCCAGTCTAACCCACAATGGGGGTGTTGATGCCTGGTCATCAGGGGAGTCCTGCTGCCAGAACACTAACACTCTGATATTAGCAGCCTAGTAGTAATGTTTAAAACTGGCAGGCCCAGCTCTCCTTCTCTCTTGGTTTTCTGCAAATGCACTTTAGAGATTCTAGCCCTTTTACTATTCCAAATATTGGACTGAATGACTGAGTCCAAATGTTTGAAAAAGGCCGCTGTAAGATAAATGGGGAGATTTTGATATAGATATAAAGATTTGGGAAGAGAAATCATCTTAATTGAATTAATGCATCCAATCATTGACAGAGGTAGTTTTTTCCAGTATTCAATGCTTTGCTTTAGACCACAGGTACTCAGTGAAATTCAATTTAAATATTAATTTGGGATCTCTAGGTATGATCAGGCCAAGGTAGCTTAGATGATACCTAACTACTTTGAATGGAACTTGCTGCAGGAATTCTGGCGAGCTGTTGTTGGAAAGAGGCATAAACTCACTCTTCGACCAGTTGATGGTATATCGTGATAATTTACCAAAAGCTGTAATCAGGCTGAGGAGCAGAGGAACTGATTGTTCAGCATCCTGCAAGTACAGTATTACATCATCAGCATACAAACTAATGATTCAACACCTCCAACCTGGAGCCCCTTGATATCTGGATGCTCTCTTATAGCCACAGCGAGAGGCTCCTAAACGATGGCAAAGAGTGCTGGGGATAGTGGACAGCCCTGCTGCACCGAGCGCTGCAGAAGGAATGGGGCAGACCGGTTGTTATTTGTCAAAATAGAGCACATTGGTTCTGTGTAAATCAGTTTCACCCAAGAAATGAAAGATTCACCAAATCCAAATCTGCGCAGTGACTCAAACATGTAAGGCCACTCGACCTGGTCAAATGTTTTATGTGCATTCATGGCTAGAGCAGAGGCTCCCTTAGAATTTTTATAGTCGGAATAGATGATATTGAGTCTAACATTGAGCCTAACATTGAAAAAGGAAAGTCTACCAGGGATAAACCCCATCTGGTCAGGATGAATAATGTTTGCCAAATGTTTGTTCAATCTAGCAGCCAGGATTTTTGTAACTATCTTACGGTCAAAATTTTGAAGTGCTATCAGCCTAAAGTTAGCAGGGTCAGTGTTACGTTCCCCTAAAAGAGTCAAGGCGATGAGAGAAAGTAACAAAAAATGTCGGAAAAAGGAGACAAGGAGGCAAAAGGGTTAAATTAAAGAGTTTTATTAAAGTTTCTATTAATAACTCAAGTGAAAGAAACGGACAAGCCGCTATCACCATTTAAGGAAACAAACAAAACTCAAGCGTTGGTCAATAAACTGAAAAGTAAGTCAAAAAAAGAGTTTAGTCACCAAACACTGGCAGGAGTAAACAGCCACCGAACGCAGCTCACTAGCTGCAAACACACAGCTCACTAGCTGCAAACACACAGCTCACTAGCTGCAAACACACAGCTCACTAGCTGCAAACACACAGCTCACTAGCTGCAAACACACAGCTCACTAGCTGCAACCACTAACATGGCACTCTGGCCCAGAGCTCACCTTTCTCTGGGCTTAAATACCTTTAATTGCTGATGTGAGTCAGCTGTACAAAAGAAAAAGGTGACACCTAAGGCATTAGAGCTGGTAGGACACGCCCACACAGGCTACTTCAGGAAGAGGCCCTGCTAGGGCCGTAACACCCCCTCCCATAAATACAAACCCATGGTTTGTCAAATGGTTCTACCCGTTACGATAACCAAAACAATTAATCAAGTCCATAACCGTTGCACCACCAAATTTGTAGGCTTTTCACCTGCCAAACCCCACAGCAACAGTTAGGCATTGCCTGCGGAAGCTGCCAACCCCATCTCAGTGGGTTTAAAACACTGACTGAGGGTGGCCCCAGACCGTCAAAACAGTCTCCCATCTGGTAGCCAGGAATTTTTTTAGCCATCACATGTGGAGAACCCAGCAGGCAACTAGAAGACCTTACTGGAACAGTTTTCAGATGATTCCTCAGGTCAGGGGTACAGGCATGTTTGTTAGCCAGGTGTGCAGGTCTGAGTGGTGGTGTTATACACAATCTGTCACACTGCAGGTTATTTTGAGGTCCTGAGAAATGGTCAACCAGTGGCAGCTCAGGGTTAGTTCACCTCTTACACTGACCACATGAGCCCCTTAAGCAACTATGCCCCAAGTGTGGTCTTTTGCTGGGCCTGACAACCTTGTCAGTTTGGGAACCACGACTGACTGTTTTCAAATCAGGACTTCTTCCCTTCGGATGCGTTTTCCGCTTAAGTGCCAGTTTCACACAATTAGCAACCACATGGCCAGGCTTGTGGCAGAAGAAACACAGTTTGGCCCTAGATCTTAAAACCACAGTTACATTAGCCTTGTTAACTGGCCCACTCCTAGCTCTCCAAGATGTACTACGGCACAGAGGGATATCATGTCATACAGCATTGGCTTTATGAGTCAGCTTAAACTTATCTGCCAAGGTGGCAGTTTGCTGTAAAGTGGAAACCCTCTGTTCACCTAAATAAAGAGCAATACACTCAGGAACAGAGTTTTTAAAATCCTCCACAAGCATTAGCTCACATAGCGAACTCAAATTATTAGCCTGGCTTGCAGAGCACCAAATAGTTTTGAGGATGGTGTTTCTGACACTAGTTGTGTAGAGGATATATGTAGGAAGGGGTCGAGATAACAGTTAAGATCTAAAGCCACTATTATATTAGAATCGTTATCTGGGAGCAGATAAAAAATTCTCTTAACCCCTTAAAGCCGGTCGGAGCGGGCATGCTCCGTTTTGCATAACTATTTTTAAATCCCGGTAGCACTGCAACCACTTAAGCTAGCGCAATAATTTTTTTTGCATATGAAACCGGAGGAGTTGTACTTACATCTTATGCCATCACCTTGTCCTAAGTCACAGTTTCCTTCCACATATAGTTTTGCAAAAATTGCATAAAAAGCACTTGCAGCAACAAAAACATAATATTCCAGAAACACGCTTTGCTGATCCGATCAGCTGTTTGTAACACTTCCTACATCCATCAGCGTGAACTATCGCATGTCCGCCATGACCTGCCTGAAACTGGAAGTGATGTCATTTTGCGGAAATGTAGTTTTTTACCATCGTGGCCTTATGAGCCTATACTGGTGTTTTTAAAAGTTATCTTTGACTTTATGACTTTCTGTGTCGTTTCTGGGATGCTTAGGACTCATATTGCACTGCTGGAAATAGTTTACTTTGATGCACATGCTGTTTATTTGCAAATTTGCATTATAATATTTATTTTCGTTTTTCCTATAGTATATGAAAATTGGTGTATTTCAAAAATAAAATTATGAAGACACTTAAAATAAATTTCCTGTGGTGGGAAACTATTTTGTGCAACTTTTTTGTATTTACAGTTTTGAGGGATAAGCCTCTTAAATTTCTCTAACTAGAAATATATGTAAAAAACAAAACAAAAACGATTTTCAATTTTTTTGTAGTTTATTGCACTTTTTTTGCAATTTATGTAATTACTATGCACTTAATACTTACATATTATTAAAATGTGGGCTATAATGGTTGTATTGATGTAAATCAACTTGAAATGCTCCCAAAAATGGCACTACAGCATGTAAAAATATAATATAAGCTCTGGCGGGCTTGGTTCTATGGCAGGTCTTAAATGGTTAAACAAACTCATTTCATATGTGTTTGGGCCATATATATTTAGGAGTGTTAATGGGTGAAAATTTGTGGTACCAGAGACCATTATATATCTACCTAGGGGATCGGTAACCACAGAAGTAATCTGAAATGGGACATTCTTCCCAAATAGTATTGCGACAGCACGTGCGTGTGAGGTGAATGGTGACAGATATATCTGAGATACCCAGTTGCACTTTAATCTATGTTGTGTATCTTTTTTAATATGAGTCTCTTGCAGAAAGATAATATCTGCAGATAAGGATTTCAAATGCTTGAAAACTTTTTCCCTTTTTATAGAACTACCCAGCCCCTTCACGTTCCATGAGATCAACAGCAGATTTCCCCCCTCTGCCTTCACACCACCCTGGACATCAGTCATTATAAATATAAGTGATCAAATTCAGCAGTTTAATCTTGCATAACATAGAAAAATAGAATACACGCATATGAGCCACAAAACAAAAAACAATAAACAAAAACCAAAAAACCCACCCAACCCGTCTCCCAAACATGACGCACATCTACCCTAAGTAAACAAAACCGAGGCTGCTAGGCAAATTACGAACCTCACTTGTCAATGTCACAGTGCCCTCCACCGCAACCAACCACTTATTTAACTAATATAAATATTGTAATATTTTGATATATTACAGAACTATGACACATTACCAAATGATTTTAATGAACCATGCATTTTTTGGAAGAGCCGATTAGCGCCACAATGCATTGATAGTTAGCATACAAATAATAGCTGCAACACAGTGCAGTCTGATAGTCCACAGAGTGATGCACGACACAAACTGAAAGCTTGCTCACCTTATTAAACAGAGAAAAAAAAAGGAAGATGTGCAATCACAGCCAGTGAGCACATTACTCCTCCCTTTGTAGCACTGTGTTTCTTCTGCTGGTGAGCCGCCTCTGCTCGTGCCGGATGGTTGAAAACCTCTGGAACAGTACAGGTGACCTTTCCAGTACAGGTGAGTCCAAAATTTTTTTTAGCCCAAAATAACCCATTATTTTGGGCTAAAAAAAATTGTTATGCAAGATTAAAAAATTTAGACCAAAAAAATTTTGGTCTAAATCTAAAATGAATCGAAGCACCCTCAAAGATTTCTTACTTTTTTTTGGACAATATTTGCTGTTTGTGTGACACACTACTAAAAATATAAAAAGCATACAGAACTTGATTGAGACGTAACATTTTAACAACAAAAGTATAGATAACCCCCCTCTCCCAAAATGGTTTGTTCCAGCTCATCTTTCCCCTACTCTGGCTCTAGCGCCCTTTCTGCCAGAGCGATGGTGGCTGAGACTGTGCCTGGCTTAAAACAGGACATATTAACTACATTTAACCCTAGGTTACTCTTTATATAGTTAGGTAGGAGTCAGACCATGTTTCTTTTTAGCTGAAAAACATTACACCCAGGTAACCTGCAGTGTTGAAAAGGTGTTTTCCGACGATGTTTGCTAACCTACAATCCATCCTGCTCTGTAGTAAAATCAGCGACATTTGACCACCCTGTGACCCCCATTGAAATGTATACAGCCTATTTAAAATCTAAAACTTATAATTGTCCGTAGCCTACTGTTGTTACCACTGTCCTGTTTGAAATGGATACTAACTAGCTAACTGACTGAATGCCCATTAACCTTATAACTCCTGTTGTGTGTGTGTGTGTGTACAGAGAGACAGCCAGGTTCATAATGGATATGAGGAAGTTTTTTGAAAAAGAGGAGCCACATTCAGGTAAAAGTGTAAAATCAAACGATCCGTTAATCAAGAATAATGTTGGATCAGTGTTTCAATATTTATATTTTTATTAGATGTTCATGTGGTTTGGTTATTTGCCTTTTGGTTGAAAGCACACTGAGAGAGGACTTTTTGTTAGTGATCTTAATAGTATTTTTTTCATATTAATGTAATTTTTTCATCTAATTGAATACAATTTATTTGTGTATGATTGTCAGTCCAAAGAGGGAGAGAGGAAAGAGGGGAACGTGAGGAGAAAGTACAAGGTCAGGAAGAAACAGGTAAGAAAACAGACAGGGAACAGTGACAGGCAAAACAGAAACTGTTAAACTGACAAAGAGAAAAACATCTGATTTTACTCATACAATCTGGAAGTTGTGTTCTCCCTATATTAAAGCTGCTATACAGAATCTGCAAAACAAACTGTGTTGAAACATTTTTGACCCTTTAACCACAACATAACATTTTCCAACATAACATTATAATTGATTGGGGAGATTAAAATTAATGATATATTTTTATGTGGTTCAGCCACAACTCTACTAAAACCTCAGCCAGTAATAGGTAGGCCAACTTTTGGACCGTCCAGTTGTCTGTATGACTGCCGCAGTACATACATCACATTTGCACTCTATCAGAAAGTGCCAAACAGCCCTGGTGGAGTGAGGAGCTGTAAAGAGAAGCAAAGTGCTCTGTTTATATTCTAAAAATGTTGTAAGCTAGCTAGTTTCAAAGATTCTGTACTGCAGCTTTAAATGTTTTCCAGAAGCACACATACACTTCTCCAAAAGTTGATTCTGTTCATCTGGACGTAGCATTTTGTGGGAGAAACGTTTCATCACTCATCCAAGTGACTTCTTCGGTCTCAGCTGACTGCAGGTTTCCCCAATCTTATAAACAGTACATTTGCATAATGACTGAAACCAGCCCACTGAAGGAACAATGGGCTGGGAGGTCAGTTCCTTAATCTTAATCACACATACACTAATCAGTGTTTCTCAAACTTTTTACAGTGTGTACCACCTGATAAAAAGTACCACTATGAAAGCATGAAACTTATAAATCTTACAACACAAAATTAGTATTATTAAATTAGTAAAATTAGTATCTGCAGTAAAGATTTACTTCAAAAAAGTGTTTTGCTTTTCTTTCACAAATGTGGGATTAAATTGTCTTAAAATGTACAAAACAGCGATGTCATGTTTTGAGACGAGGACCCAGGCACAGAGAGACTTGATGAATTTAAGAATCTTGTGATTTAATTAAGAAATTTGCAGACTTGCACAGAGATGGTAAAATTATGATGACTGATAATGGAGACGAAGACAACAGACGACGAAGACAGGGAGGATGCAGGGGTTTAAATGCACCAAGGAGACAGTCAGAGGGAACTCAGGACAGCTGGAGACATTTAAGGATGCAGGGACTGACAGAGACAGGGAAGAAGTCTCATAGTGACGTGTAAAGTTTATTTTGCCTGGCTGGGCAGCTCTCTGGGTGCTCAGCACCCTCAAAGCTCTAATCCTAGAATCGCCCCTGCAATGCAATAATTAATCCACAGGTACGAGCCAATTCCAAATCCTAACATCATCTAACTCTTGCTTAACTTTAGACTTAAATATACTCCACTGAGCCATTTCTCCACACTCTTTGTTTATCAGTTTCAGTTCTGTTTTCCAAGTAATGGGATAGTGATTTCATCCCATAGTTGAAGTAAACTTCCAGCCTATAACCTCCAGTAACAATTCAAAAAGCCACCAATCCTCAAATATACACACCAGCCAATCAGCTCATTTCTCACTATCTTTGTGCTTCATCTCTGTCCTCCTCCTCCCAGCTTGCTCAATAAATCATTACAGGTTAAGAGCCTACAAATGCCATGTAGCTATCAATTAAAGGACAGTATTTAGCTCCTTTCATAAAGGATGCTCCAGTGTCTCCCCTGCTAAAGGAGGCAATAAAAGAAGCATTGAAGCACCTTTCCTTAGCATTTGGAGAATTCATGCAGCTCTTATTGTTTTTCATTTTTCCTGTGCCTGCATTGGATTTCTGTTTTATTGACAGTTTTATGATTTTGGAGTTTTGGCCACTAAATGCTCATTTTTGTCACTTCCTCACCTGTCTCTGCATCTTTCACCTGCCATTAGGATTCATTTTGAAATCATCACCCTTTCAGAGCATTTTACGGTCAGGCTCCAGTGAATGTAGTCCATCTCCACCACCACTCTTTATCTCACATAGTTAATTCAAACATGCTAAATTTACAGTCTGTCCTCCTTTGCTCCACATCTTAGCCCCTACCACCAGAGATATGAGCAGAGGATGCAAGGAAGGGATACAAGGAGAGAGGAGTCAAGGCAACAGGGTGTGTTAGCACAACTACAACTTGATTTTATGGTCTCAGATTTAAAAGTATTTTTTAGATTCTACTTTTAATAAAATTCTTAACAGGCTATGTCTCTGTGATTGTCAGGTCCTCTCACAATTAATTTTTATTTTTTATTAACTTTAAGTATTTTAATTAATTAATTAATTTGAATTAATTCATTTTTTGATCAACAGTTTTCACGTCTTCCAGTGTTTGTGGGACAATAGGATAAATATGTTCTAGCCCTGTCTCTGTATAGATAATTATCTGACCTGAATGAGGTCAAAAGGGAGGATTTTTCTGAAAATGACTGCGCCAGACATACAACTGCAAGCATACAGAGATCTATCCAAATGGTGAATATATGGTAAGCAAAAAACTGTTATCATTAATGATCTGGCAAAAGGCCTCCTTGAAGACCCCTTACACTAATATCTGTCTTATAATAATATATTTATTAATATATTTATTATCCAGCTGGACTAGTTTTTCTGCTCCTGAAAATGTTCCAGTATCTGTGATTCGCTCTCGCACTGCAGGCTTACTTGTTGTTCCTAGAGTATTTAAGAGTAGAATGGGAGGGAGAGCCTTCAGATTTCAGGCCCCTCTTCTGTGGAAACAGCTTCCAGTTTGGATTCGGGAGACAGACACGATCTCTACTATCTCTAGATTAGGCTTAAAACTTTCCTTTTTTTAAAAAAGCGTATAGTTAGACCGAAAGAACGAGATCGCAGATACAAGCGGCAGAAATGAGCTTCCTCCGAAGGGTGGCTGGCCTCTCCCTTAGAGATAGGGTGAGAAGTTTGGCCATCTGGGAGGGGCTCAGAGTAGAGCAGCTGCTGCTCCACATCGAAAGGAGCCAGCTGAGGTGGTTCGGGCATCTGACAAAGATGCCCCCTGGGCGCCTCCTGGGTGAGGTGTTCCAGGCATGTCCCACCGGGAGGAGGCTCCGGGGCAGACCCAGGACACGCTGGAGAGATTATATCTCTCGGCTGGCCTGGGAATGCCTTGGTGTTTCCCCAGATAAGCTGGAGGAGGTGGCTGGGGAGAGGGAGGTCTGGGCCTCGCTGCCCCCGCGACCCAGCCTCGGATAAAGCGGATGAAGATGGATGGATGGATGGATGGTATAGTTAGGGTTGGATCAAGTGACCCTGAATCCTCCCTTAGTTATGCTGCAATAGGTGTAAACTGCTGGGGTATTCCCATGATGCATTGAGTATTTCCTTTTCAGTCACTTGTCTCACTCAGCATGTATTAATAGACCTTTCTGCTCAATCACACGTGTTATTAATCTCCGGCTCTCCTCCACAGCATGTTTTTCATCCTGTCTTCCTTCTCTCAACCCAACCAGTCGCAGCAGATGGCCGCCCCTCCCTGAGCCTGGTTCTGCCGGAGGTTTCTTCCTGTTAAAAGGCAGTTTTTCCTTCCCACTGTCGCCAAAGTGCTTGCTCATACGGGGTCATATGATTGTTGTTTTTTTTCCTCTATATGTATTATTGTAGGGTCTACTTTACAATATAAAGCGCCTTGAGGCGACTGTTGTTGTGATTTGGCACTATATAAATAATATTGAAGTGAAATTGAAAACAGTCAGATAAGTCAAACTTTACTTGACTCATTCTTCTTGCTTCCTCCACTTCTGTACAATTGATTCATTAATGTCAAATTCCCTCACAGCTGCTCTATTCCCATGCTGTTGCAATATATTAATGACTACACCTTGTATTGTGGATGGATTATCTCAGTTGTTCTCCTGACTGAAGTTTGCATTTGTCCCAAACCATTGGGAACTCTCACGTTAACT
Source organism: Maylandia zebra (assembly GCF_041146795.1). Lineage (NCBI taxonomy): Eukaryota > Metazoa > Chordata > Actinopteri > Cichliformes > Cichlidae > Maylandia > Maylandia zebra. The sequence goes on along the minus strand of NC_135188.1, from coordinate 18,103,988 downwards.
TTTATCGAGTGAAAAAAAGTTAGGGTTCATCCTCCAGCTTCACTGTGTTTATGTTATGCTACACTGTTCCAAAAAATAGTTATGTCAAATTATTTTACTGTGTATCTTACAGTTGTGTACTGTTTTTCTAGAATAACATTACATTTACATGGATGTGGATGGTGGGGTGGGTGCAGTTTTCTCTGTGGTGGGGTTGGGTGGACTGTCCCGGGCTCTGTGGGGCCGGGCGGCGCTGCTGCACTGGGCCCGGTCTGGATGGGCCTGGGCCCCCTTTCCCTGGCGGGTCGCGGAGTATGGGGGTGCCTACTGGGGTCAGCGGGGGAGCTGGCCCCAGGGAGGGGTCACCTGCCCCTCCCTTCCTTCCCTCCCCATCTCCAGCTGCCTCCCTCTTCCCGCTCCACCACAACCACCCACACATGCAGGGCCTTGGAGTAGGGGTATGTCACCAGGGTGCAGAGGAGGCTACCCCCCCCCCCCCTCTGTCCCCTTCTGGCTGCCTCTGCCTCAATTTTATCCCACAACTTAGACATTCACATTACTCACACTCTCATTACACATACATATAGGATCTTGGGGGTGGGCACGATACACGGAGTCCAAAGTACCATCAGGGTGTACACCCCACCCCTGGCATTGTTGCCCACCTCTCAATTTTAAATACACGTAGACATTGAGGGCTAGCAGGAGGGACCATGCGCTTACCTGCTGCTCTCTGGCAGGTAGGTCCAAGCCCTCCTGGGTTTTAAATGCACCTTAGAACACACATGCATCAACATTACAATGAGCGGGTGGAGGGAGGTTCGGAGTCTTCTCTCACCCCCGTTCTCTGCGACCTGCTGGAGCAGGGGGGCTAGGACTAGGAGGAGGAGTTGGCCGTCCGACTGCGGTCTGGAGTGTGGAGCCTTCCTGCTGCTGCGGAGTCGGGGCGGTCTGCCTCCCCCCACCGCAGGGAAAAGGGAAACACCACCTGGGTCTGGGTGCAGCTCCCCCCTCCAGGGGCGGGGGCACCTAGACCCGGTTTGTAGAGTACGCTTGGGGAGTGTGATCGTGTGTACAACGTCTCTTTATGTCTGTCTCCACGTTGGTTGAGTGTGGAGTAAGTGCATTTGAGAGCATGAGGGTGGGAATGGATGTTTGTATCTGTGTGTGCCTGTATGTCTGTGTCTATATGTCAGGTTGGGTGTCAGGCGCCACCTCTCTGGGGACATCTCAGGCCCTCCAAGGTTTGGAGGCCTATCTCCCCCTACCACCACTTCCCCTGCCAGTGGCGGACCCCCTCAGACATCGGTGCGTTGGTGGTTCTTTGTGTCCGGGGATGCGCGTCCAGGTACACACCGGCTCACTCCTTGGCGGCCGCTTATCGGGGCCTGGAGCCTGGGGCTCGCCCGGGCCACTTCGGAGGTGGGGTGCCCCCGGCCTCTCGGCCTGGGGCTCGGTCACTCAGGCGCGGCTGGCTGCCGGCGGAGCTCACGGGCGCGTCACTGCAACTCCCCCTGGCTTCTGCTCCGCGGCTGCTGAGTGAGCCCTCATCTGGGACTCTCCTCAGCTCTTTCCGGGACAGTGGCGCAGCTGCCCCTCTGTTGGTCTTCCTTGGTCTCTTGTGTTCTGGGGGCCTCTGGATGTCTGGAGTTTTGATCTCCTCCATACCTGCTTCATACCCTGGAGGACGGGGCTGTGGCCCCCCCACACCCTCTAGCAGATTATTACATGAAGGAACCTTTTAAAAAACAAAAAACAAGCGCGTCCATGCTCACAGGTGTACACACGGGTGGTCACACCCACAAACTACACCCTTTTTGGCTCCTACCTCAAAGCACACTGTGTTCTGTTGATCTTATGTGCTGCACAATGATGTTTAATATTTGGTATTTACTGTCATATTCCCATATATCATTGTGATGTTGTTTATTCTATTACTCTTGTTCTCTTCTGCTTGCTTTCTTTTTTTCTTTCTCAGCAGGTGACCCAGGTGATTGATATATGCATTTTTTTTCTCTGCCCGTTCTGTTGGTTTTTGTCTTTTGCCCTTCTCCCCCGTCCCTCTTCTCAGCTGTTTCTCTTTCCCTCTTTCTTTCTCCCCTTCTTTCCCCCAGTCAAGTCTGTCCCGTATTCAGTAAGTGAAAATAAAATAAACAATAAAAGGTGAATCAAATGGACCATTACGGCAAGGCTGGGATGGTCAGTTTGGTAAAGTAAATCCGTTGGGCATCTTTCTTTGCCTTTAGACAACAATTCTGATGGCAAAAGAGCCAAACGGGACAGGCCAAAAAAAAAAAAAAAAGAAAAAAAATGCATATATCAATCACCTGGGTCACCTGCAGAGAAAGAAAAAAGAAAACAAGCAGAAGAGAACAAGAGTAATAGAATAAACAACATCACAATGATATATGGGAATATGACAGTAAATACTAAATATTAAACATTATTGTGCAGCACATAAGATCAACAGAACACAGTGTGCTTTGAGGTAGGAGCCAAAAAGGGTGTAGTTTGTGGGTGCGATCACCCGTGTGTACACCTGTGAGCATGGACGCGCTTGTTTTTTGTTTTTTAAAAGGTTCCTTCATGTAATGATCTGCTAGAGGGTGTGGGGGGGCCACAGCCCCGTCCTCCAGGGCATGAAGCAGGTATGGAGGAGATCAAAACTCCAGACATCCAGAGGCCCCCAGAACACAAGAGACCAAGGAAAACCAACAGAGGGGCAGCCGCGCCACTGTCCCAGAAAGAGCTGAGGAGAGTCCCAGATGAGGGCTCACTCAGCAGCCGCGGAGCAGAAGCCAGGGGGAGTTGCAGTGACGCGGCGATGTTTTTTTCTGAACAAAACAGTGGTGTTTACGGCAGGAAGAACGGTAAAAACTGCGTTTTCTACAGACAGCGCTAGCAAACACTCTCCGCTTGCGAGTGAAAAAAGAAAAAGAAAGAACAACCCTTCCATATTGGTGTTAGATTTTACCATGTCAGTCAATCAAAAAAATGATATGGCAAACATGTGACATTTGGTTGTTTAGGGAGAAGGGGAAGTTTTTAGGAGTGACACCGGCAACGGAAAGCGGGCGAGCAAAAGACAGAGAGAGAGCGAGTTTTCATATGTGAGACATTAGTGACGTTTAGCGTGTTTGGAGGCTATAGTTAGTGTGTTGTGTAGTTATTGTTTTGTATTGCGTGTCAGTTATACTGCTGAATTTCATATTTTCTCCAAAAAAAGCCGTCAAAGGCAGATTCCAGTGTAAACACTGTTCCCGCATGGAAAACTGGACTGATACACCACCTGCTGTCAGACCTGCAGGGTTTAGGCCTGTGGTGTTCTCCGCTGTCTTATACTGAACACAAACTACATTTTTTGGACTGGCACAAATAATTTGTGTGCCTTCTTATTTGATGCAGAACACCTGATTGTTCTGTAAATAGATATAAATGGTTATATAAAAAACGCCTGAGGCCTTGGCTGCATTTTTAGGTAAATAGTACCATATAACTTTGTTGTTTGCAAAACTTGTGCACAATTTTTAGAAATGTACAATTTCTATTTGCATTTCAAGTTATGAAAATGATTCGTTAAACATATTTGTGGGTTTTACAGTAAAAAATATAACCTTTTTCTACTCTGATTTTGAATTTGCTGTCTGCATTTAGATCAACTGTGCTAATATAGTATACCAAAATGAATAAATAACTCAAATTTCAGATATTTGAGGTTGTGCTGAAAATAATGATACCAAACAAGGCAAGAAAAACACATTTTAAAGGTAAAATATAGAGGTAAAATCAAAAGTAGTCAAAAACAGCCAATTATACCCTGGACCCCAGAGGGTTAAGCAGTGCAATTTGAGTTTTAAGCATCCCAGCAACTATTCAGAAAAGCATAAAGTCAAACATGACTCATAAAAACACCAGTATAGGCTTTTAAGGCCTATAAGTAAAAAAACTAAATTTTCCGCAAAAATGCCGTCACTTCCGGTTTCGGGCAGGTAATGGCGGACATGCGATAGTTCGCGCTGATTTCTGTTTCAATGTGGGAAGTGTTACAAACAGCTGATCGGATCGGCAAATATTTCTGGAATATTATGTTTTTGTTCCTGCAAGCGCTTTTTATGCAATATTTGCAAAGCTATATGTGGAAGGAAACCGTGACCTAGGACAAGCTAATGATTTCCTGGATGGTTGAGATGCATCAAGACATGAAAGATATCATTAATGCACTAGTATTGTCTCATTTGGAGTATTGTTCAAGCAGCTAATAAGACAGAGCTTAACAAACTTCAGTTAGTCCTGAATAAGGCGGCCAGATTATTGTTGAGATGTTGATACTATACCAGTATCAATCGAATGCATAATAAACATTTTTGGCTTCCTGTAATTTGGCTAAATTATACTATGGCTTACTTTTATTTATTAAGAAAGCAATACCATTAAACACATTTTATTTCTGCTCAGCTGCAGTATCCAGGTGAAATACATAATCATGCTACACAAAGCTCGGAGTTCTCAGAATCGGCTCCTTGAGCACAAGAAATGACAACATCACAGAACGCAAGTATGGTGAAGCTCGCGACTCTCCAACGGGAGATTGAGAGACCAGTGTTGGACTGTAGAACTGCTTTGAAATTCATATGAGCTGTTCGCACTAAAGTAAAAACCACCATCACTTCATGCGGATACCCCTTTGGCGCCAGCTGAACAACAACACCCTGATAACGACTGTGTTTAGTCTGTTCCTTCCCATTCCATGCAAGGCCAGCTGGGTTGCCTGGATGACTGTTTACTTAGCCTAGCAGGGCGAAGGACACTGTCTCAGCTGAACTCTGGACACACACACACATACATATACACTGATATGCACACACTCATCCCCCCTCCCTTTCAAATCAAATCAAATCAAATCACTTTTATTGTCACATCACATGTGCAGGCACACTGGCACAGCACATGCGAGTGAAATTCTTGTGTGCGAGCCCCACAAGCAACAGAGATGTGCAAACACAACAACACAAACGAGCAAAATACAAGAATGGTCAACCTGAAACTAATAAATATATGTACAATATATAATAGTGTATGCATTTCTGGATGTGTATACTAAATATTTTCCTACGTGTGTGTGTGTGTGTGTGTGTGTGTGTGTGTGTGTATACACATTTTTACAAATTAAATAGTAAAAATAAATAAATAAATAATAATAATAATAATAAAATATATAAAATATACAGAGTTGAATATGTGCAAAACAAGTGGCATTTATATACAGTGTGGAGTGCATAATGTTGAAAATGCCTTCGATGCTTATTCCCTTCCGATGCTGCACCCTTTACCCACCCCTGTTGCTTGTCATGTGTTTCTTTGGTTTATTAAGAGTTTTTTCCTGTGCTATGTGCAGAGGTGTTTTTTTCTGTTCTCAAACTGATCTCCCTGTTGGAGCTCAGTCTGGGGCGAGTCATTTTTTCTCCTTGTCTTTCCTCATGTGGTGCATTTTTCATTGTTATACCTCTCTGACCTGTCTTCCCCATGTGATGTTTTGTGTAATGTATGTATGGTCGGAGGGTAAGATGGCGCCGCCATTGCGTGCAATAGGTCGGCAGCCTCATGAAATTTCCCCTTGTGGGACTAATAAAGGTATGTCAATCAATCAATCAATCAAAAGCCTGTTTACACTTTTAAATGTTTTTAATTATTGTAAATATTGTAAGAAGGCAATGTTGTGATTTGTTTTGGATTTTTGTGTACTGTGCCTCAATGTTTTTGATATTTATATGCATATATTTTAACAATTGTAAAACCTCACTGTGGCTGTAAGAGCCAAATTATGTGGATATTTTTGCATCGACGTTATTGTGTAATGTTTTATTAGATTGTATTTGATGGCTTGGGCCCCAGGAAGACTAGCAACCACTATTGTGGAAGCTAAAGGGGTTCCTTATAAATAAATAAAAATAAATAAAATAAATCTTGCAAAAGTACATCCCCCCACCCCACCCCCCAGTGTTCCTTGCAAACTCTAAATGAAATAAACAGGGATTAAAGGACATAATATGTTTCCAGCTCTTCCTCCTTTATCAGACATTCTCTCCATACCTGAGAGTGTCCAGTCTCCAGTGTGGATCCTTCAGTCCATCCGACAGCACATTAATTCCTGAGTCCCCTGGATGATTGTAGCTCAGGTCCAGCTCTCTCAGATGGAAGGGGTTGGAGCTCAGAGCTGAAGCCAGAGAACTACAGCCTTCTTCTGTGATCAGACAGCCTGACAGACTGTACAGACACAAAATAAAAATTAATCTAAAAAGCTTTTCACTGAAGATCTCTCTTTGCTGGACCCTCATTCATTCCATCCATTCAATTCAAGTTAGGATTGTAAAACAGCAACTGAAAAAAAAAAGAATAAAAACACAAAACAAAAACAATACTGTGACCTCTTCTAGTTTAGCAGTAGACTACAGCAAAGAACATCTGAAACGGCTTCAGTGTGAAGAAGAGGATTGTGAAAGCTGCAGATTCTGCCACATCGGTGTGTATTGCAGGAGTTTTAAATCATGAGGCTTTGCGGGTAAACCTTTGAAAAAACACAATGCAATGTTGTTTCTTCCAGTTACTTCTTCAAGTCATGTATCTGTGGTAATCTAACAGTGGAAAACACTTATCATTTGGGGAATATCACAGTGGCTATCTGCATCTTAAGCGGGAGGCCATCACCCAATGAAGCCAACAGAACCACATCATCTGCGAAAAGCAGAGATGAGATTCTGAGGTCACCTAAGTGATAGCCCTCCGCCACTTGGCTGCGCCTAGAAATCCTGTCCATAAAAGTTATGAAGAGAATCGGTGACAAACGGCAGTCCTGGCGAAGCCCACCACCTACAGGGAAAAGGTCCGACTTATTGCCGACTATGCAAACCAAGCTTTTGCAATGGTTGTATAGAGATCGAATGGCCTGTAGCAATGGGACAGATACCCCATACTCCTGCAGCACCTCCCACAGAACACCCCGAGGGACACAGTTGAATGCCTTCACCACATCCACAAAACACATGTAGACTGGTTGGAGAAACTCCCATGCACCCTAAAGTATCCTTGAGAGGATAAAGAGCTTGTCCAGTGTTCCACGACCAGGACGAAAACCGCATTGTTCCTCCTGTATCCAAAGTTCGACTAATGGACAAATTCTCCTTTCCAGCACCCTGGCATAGATTTTCCCAGGGATGCTGAGGACTGTGATCCCCCTGTAGTTGGAACACACCCTCCGGTACCCCTTGTTAAAAATTGGGACGACCACCCCGGTCTGCCAGTCCAGGGGTAGCGCTCCTGATCTCCACGCAACATTGTAGAGGCATGTCAGCCAGGACAGCCCTACAACATCCAGAGCCCCTGCCCCTGGCTGCCGCCAGGCACACCATGCACCCGACCCCTATGGCGTCCCCTACGGGTTGTGGGCTTACAGGAGGGTGGGCCCATGTCCCCTTTTCGGCTGTGCCTGTTGAGCCCCATGGACTGAGGCCCGACCACCAGACGCTCACCCTTGGGCACCCTCCCTGGGCCTGACTCCAGGGCGGGGCCCTGGTAAACATATCCCGCGCAGGGTAAAATGTTCCCTCGGTGATATTCAACAGGAATTAAAACTATAATGATAATATGGGAGAAATATATTCTCTGAATGGATATAGTCTCTCTTTACAGTCCTTGTTACTACTTGTCATGGTCCAGGATCAGATGACTCTGCGTTTAAGTTTTGTTTATTCAGTGTTCTGGGATTTTGTTGGGTTTTCATAGTTTTGTCTTTCGTATTTCATGTTCCTTAATTTATCTTTAGATCACTGTGATTTTCCAGCTTTTAGGTTTTGTCTCTGTGCCTCCCTAGTGTTCCTTGTTTCTTGTGTTCCTGGTTTGATGTTTGTGTTATTTCATGTTCCCATTCCCTCATTACCCTCATTGTATATTTAAGCCCTGTATCTTCCATTGCCCTTTGTTGCATCGTACCCACTTATCTGTATAAGTCTCTTCCTGTGTTTCTAGTTTCAGTGTTAGTTCCTCCTTTCTGGATTCCTGGTGTTTGAGTTGAAACAGTATTTTTAATTGTATCTTTAATGTCCGTATTAGAGAACATAACATGAACAAAAAGGACTTTGGGATTTATTGCAGGATTATAAAAAAAAAAACTCTAAAGAGTAATTTAAAATAATCCAACCAAAGGTATATAAAAGGCTCATGTTAATACTATAACCTTCAGACATATATTCAGTAATGCAATACAGATTCTAAATAATGCTCAGTGACAAAGATTGAATCCTGACCTCAGAGTTTCCAGTATACAATATGTACTGTTCAGTGCAACAGACAGAAGCTTAACTCCTGCATCCTCTATGTCGTTTTCACTCAGGTCCAGCTCTCTCAGTCTACTGGACTGGGAGCTGAGAGCTGAGGACAGAGCTTCACAGCTTCTCTGTGAGAGGTTACAGACACTCAGTCTGAAAAATAATCAACACAAAGACAAAAATAATAAATTAATAAAAACACAAAACAACAACACTGAAATTAAAATGCATTGATGGTGTAGTTATAAGTGACTATATCTGGCAATATTTAATGTTCCTCAAGGACTGGTTGGAATTACTATTGTCTGATTTTAAACACATCAGGAATTGACTGTCATTTACAAATCATGAGAAATGATACACTACAATAACAAATGCATGTAACTGACCTTTATTAGCTAAAAGTTTAATTGGTTAATTATCTCATTTGACATAAATAAGAATCCTTGATCTGACCTCAGAGCTGCCAGTTTACAATGTGGACTTTTCACTCCAGCAGACAGAAGCTTCACTCCTGAATCTTGTAGGTTGTTGTTACTCAGGCCCAGATCCCTAAGGCTAGAGGATTGGGAGCTGAGAACTGAGGACAGAGATTCACAGCTTCTCTCAGAGAGGAAACACCCATATAGTCTAGAAAGCAAGAACACACACACACACACACACAAGCTGAAATTACAGTATATTGATTGTACAGTGATGAGTTACTTGATCTGGTAATGTCTCTTATGCTCCAGGACAAGGTGGGTTTGCTATTTCCTTATATTAAACACCAGAAATGTGTCAATTTAGGCAAGGCAAGGCAAGTTTATTTGTATAGCACAATTCAACAACAAGGTGATTCAAAGTGCTTTACAGAGACATTAGAAACAAAAACAAATAAAAAGTATGATTTAAAATTGATTAAAACAAGCAAACAAACAAACTAATTAACAAACAAACAAAACAGTATATAAAATCAAAACAGATACAATCAGAACAATGGATAAAATCAGTAGTTAAATGTAAGTTTTGAAATTTAATCTTAAAAGTGTGGATTTGGTGCTTTATTCAAATGCAGCTGAGAATAGGTGAGTCTTCAACCTGGATTTAAATAAACTGAGTGTTTCAGCTGATCTGAGGCTTTCTGGGAGTTTGTTCCAGATATAAGGAGCATAAAAGCTGAATGCAGCTTCTCCGTGTCTGGTTCTGACTCTGGGAACTGATAAAAGACCAGATCCAGATGACCTGAGGGATCTGGAAGGTTCATGCTGGGTCAGGAGGTCACTGATGTATTTTGGTCCTAAACCATTCAGAGCTTTATAGGCCAGCATCAGAACTTTAAAGTCTATCCTCTGACAGACAGGCAGCCAGTGTAAAGACCTCAGAGCTGGACTGATGTGGTCCACTTTTTTGGTCTTAGTGAGGACTCGAGCAGCAGAGTTCTGAATGAGCTGTAGTTGTCTGACTGATTTTTTAGGTAGACCTGTAAAGATGCTGTTACAGTAATCAAGCCTACTAAAGATGAATGCATGGACTAGTTTTTCCAGGTCCTGTTGAGACATCAGATCTTTTATCCTTGAAATATTCTTGAGGTGATAGTAAGCTGACTTTGTTATTGTCTTAACCCTTTAAGACCTACCATAGAGCCAAGGCCGCCAGAGCTTATATTATATTTTTACATGCTGTGGAGCCATTTTTGGGAGCATTTCAAGTTGCTATACATCAATACAACCATTATAGCCCAGATTTTAATAATATGTATTCATTAAGTGCATAGTAATTACATAAATTGCAAAAAAGTGCAATAAACTACAAAAAAATTGAAAATCGTTTTTGCTTTTTTAACATATATTTGTAGTTAGAGAAATTTAAGAGGCTTATCCCTCAAAACTGTAAATACAAAAAAGTTGCACAAAATAGTTTCCCACCACAGGAAATTTATTTTGAGTGTCTTCATAGTTTTATTTTTGAAATACACCAATTTTTATACACTGCAGGAAAAACGAAAATAAATATTATACTGCAAATTTGCAAAAAGGCAGCATATGCATCAAAATAAACTATTTCCAGCAGTGCAATATGAGTCCTAAGCATCCCAGAAACGACACAGAAAGTCATAAAGTCAAAGATAACTTTTAAAAACACCAGTATAGGCTCATAAGGCCCTGATGGTAAAAAAGACTACATTTCCGCGAAAATGACGTCACTTCCGGTTTCGGGCAGGTAATGGTGGAAATGCAAAAGTTCGCGCTGACGTCTATTCCAACGTAGGAAGTGTTATGAACAGCTGATCGGATCGGCAAAGCGTGTTTCTGGAATATTATGTTTTTGTTCCTGCAAGCGCTTTTTATGCAGTTTTTGCAAAGCTTTATGTGGAAGGAAACCGTGACCTAGGACAAGCTGATGGCATAAGATGTAAGTACAAGTCCTCCGGTTTCATAGGCAAAAAAAATTATTGCGCTAGCTTACGTGGTTGCAGTGCTACCGGGATTTAAAAATAGTTACGCAAAACAGAGCGTGCCTGCTCCAATCGGCTAGTTACCTATTGATACAAAGTATTTCCTGTTTTCTAAGTATGTTTTGAACCAGTTTAGTACAGTTCCTGAAAGACCTGCCCAGTTCTCCAGTCGTTTGAGTAATATGTTGTGGTCAACTATATCAAATTTACTGTGATTTGAAAATGATGAAAAATACTAAGATGCAAGAACAAATAAATAATACCTCCCTTTAGTGGCAAAAGGTTTTAATTGATTAAATATGTTATTTGATGTAAAAAAAATATTATTTGATCTGACCTCAGAGTTTCCAGTGTACAATGTGCGCTCTCCACTCCAGCAGATAGAAGCTTCACTCCTGAATCTTGTAGGTTGTTGTTACTGAGGTCCAACTCTCTCAGTCTACTGGACTGGGAGCTGAGAGCTGAGGACAGAGCTTCACAGCTTCTCTGTGAGAGGTTACAGGTGCTAAGTCTGAAAAATAATCAACACAAAGACAAAAATAATAAATTAATAAAAACACAAAACAACAACACTGAAATTAAAATGCATTGATGGTGTAGTTATAAGTGACTATATCTGGCAATATTTAATGTTCCTCAAGGACTGGTTGGAATTGCTATTGTCTGATTTTAAACACATCAGAAATTGACTGTCATTTACAAATCATGAGAAATGATACACTACAATAACAAATGCATGTAACTGACCTTTATTAGCTAAAAGTTTAATTGGTTAATTATCTCATTTGACATAAATAAGAATCCTTGATCTGACCTCAGAGCTGCCAGTTTACAATGTGGACTTTTCACTCCAGCAGACAGAAGCTTCACTCCTGAATCTTGTAGGTTGTTGTTACTCAGGCCCAGATCCCTAAGGCTAGAGGATTGGGAGCTGAGAACTGAGGACAGAGATTCACAGCTTCTCTCAGAGAGGAAACACCCATATAGTCTAGAAATCAAGAACACACACACACACACACACACACACACACACACACACACACACACACACACACACACACGCACACACACACACAAGCTGAAATTACAGTATATTGATTGTACAGTGATGAGTTACTTGATCTGGTAATGTCTCTTATGCTCCAGGACAAGGTGGGATTGCTATTTCCTTATATTAAACACCAGAAATGTGTCAATTTACTGTGATTTGAAAATGATGAAAAATACTAAGATGCAAGAACAAATAAATAATACCTCCCTTTAGTGGCAAAATGTTTTAATTGATTAAATATGTTATTTGATGAAAAATAAATATTATTTGATCTGACCTCAGAGTTTCCAGTGTACAATGTGCACTCTCCACTCCAGCAGATAGAAGCTTCACTCCTGAATCTTGTAGGTTGTTGTTACTGAGGTCCAACTCTCTCAGTCTACAGGACTGGGAGCTGAGAGCTGAGGACAGAGCTTCACAGCTTCTCTGTGAGAGGTTACAGGTGCTAAGTCTGAAACACACACACACACACACACACACACACACACACACATATGTAATGGATTTGATTTAATATGTTTTTATATGTTGATCTGACCTGAAAATATACAGAGTGCAAGAAAATCGAATGTGTCAGTGTACACTACAATTAATGATTAACTAAAAATAAATACAGTTAAAGTTTAGAAAAAACAATGCAGTTAAATTTGTGATATATATATATATATATATATATCACACACACACACACACACACACACACACACACACACATATATATATGTATATATATATTACTAATATACATATTAATAATATAATAATATATTTAGTCAAATATTAAAACAGTCTTATACTTGACTGAGTTACTGAGATACTTTTTGTTAAATAGGATCAACATTTATTGTTTAAAGAATGCATGGCCACATATTTACTTACAATGCTTTGTTGGAGGCTTTGACCACTGGCAGCAGCCTCAGAAGAGACTCATCTGAAGCAGAGAATTTCTTCAAGTCAAACACATCCAGATCTTTTTCTGATGACAGTAAGATGAAGACCAGAGCTGACCACTGAGCAGGAGACAGCTCATCTGTGGAGAAACTTCCTGATCTCAGAGACTGCTGGATCTCCTCCACTAGAGAACGATCCTTCAGTTCATTCAGACAGTGGAACAGATTGATGCTTTTCTCTGCAGACAAATTCTCACTGAGCTTCTCCTTTATGTACTGGACTGTTTCCTGATTGGTCTTTGAGCTACTTCCTGTCTGTGTTAGAAGACCTCTCAGGAGAGTCTGATTGGTCTGCAGTGAAAGACCCAGGAAGAAGCAGAGGAACAAGTCCAGGTGTCCATTTGGGCTCGTTATGGCCTTATCCACAGCACTCTGGAAAAAAATTAGCATGTCGAGGGATTGACTTCTTTTGAACTTCTGGGAGGTTGTTTGTTGTTGTTCTAGCACATTGACCCCAGAGTTGATGAAGGTCAGATGGACATAAAGAGCAGCCAGAAACTCCTGAACACTCAGATGGGTGAAGCAGAACACCTTCTCCTGGTACAGTACTCTCTCCTCTCTAAAGATCTGTGTGAGTACTCCTGAGTAAATTGAGGCTGCTATGATATCAATGCCACACTCTGTCAGGTCTGATTCATAGAAGATCAGGTTTCCTTTCTGCAGCTGATCAAAAGCCAGTTTTCCCAGAGACTCAATCATCCTTGTGCTCTCTGGACTCAAGTGTGGATCATACTTTAACTTCCTAATTTTGGCCTGAACCACCAGGAAGTTGATGTACATCTCAGTCAGGGTCTTGGGTAGCTGTCTTCCCTCTCTGGTTTGCAGCACATCCTCCAGAACTGTAGCAGTGATCCAGCAGAAGACTGGGATGTGGCACATGATGTAGAGGCTTTGTGATGTCTTGATGTGGGAGATGATTCTGCTGCCCTTCTCCTCATCTCTGAATCTCTCCCTGAAGTACTCCTCCATTTGTGGATCAGTGAACCCTCGGATCTCTGTCACCATATCAACATATTGTGGAGGGATCTGATTGGCTGCTGCAGGTCGTGTGGTTATCCAGATGCGAGCAGTGGGAACCAGTTTCCCCCTGATGAGGTTTGTCAGCAGCACATCCACTGAGGTGGGCTTTCTAGGGTCAGTTAGGATTTCATTTTTGTGGAAGTCCAGAGGAAGTCGACACTCATCCAGACCATCAAAGATAAACACAACCTGGAAGTCTTCAAAGCTGCAGATTCCTGCTTTTTTGGTTTCAGTAAAGAAGTGATGAACAAGTTCCACCAAGCTGAACTTTTCCTCTTTCAGCACATTCAGCTCTCTGAAAGTGAATGGAAATATAAACTGGATGTCCTGGTTGGCTTTGTCTTTAGCCCAGTCCAGAGTGAATTTCTGTGTCAACAGTGTTTTCCCAATGCCAGCCACTCCCTTTGTCAGCACTGTTCTGATTGGTTCATCTCTTCCAGGTGAGGCTTTAAAGATGTCTTCTCGTCGGATTGTTTTTTCTGGTCTGTCTGGTTTCCTGGATGCGGTTTCAATCTGTCTGACCTCATGTTCATCATTGACCTCTGCAGTCCCTCCCTCTGTGATACAGAGCTCTGTGTCGATCTGATTCAGCAGGGTTGGGTTTCCTGCTTTAGCGATCCCCTCAAACACACACTGGAACTTCTTCTTCAGCTTAGATTTAAGTTTACGTGGACAAACTGTAACAAGATTTTCTAAATAAAATAAAATAAAAGATGAATCATTTTTTAAGTAGTGCAAATTACAGTTTTATTTTCTAAAGCGTTACCCTTGAAAATATGTCTGTCCCTCTGCTGAGCCATAAATAAATACTCCATTTATCACCAGCAGTTTAACTCTTTAGATAAATCCTCTTACTTCTATGCAGACAGTCAGCCAGCTTCCCCTGCTTCTTCCTCCTCAGGAAGTCCAGTGTGATCTTCACAACTGACACTCTGCTTTTGCTCATCTGCTCATCATCCTCCACCTGACTCTCTAAGCCTTCTGGGTAATCTGAACTCAGAACCGTTTGAATCTTCTTCAGCTCGTTCTTCACAAAAGTGATGATGTCTTTCTCCAGCAGCTGGAACAGAATATTTTATGAATAACCCAATCAGACTGAAATCATGAGCCAAACATCCGATCCATATTGGACACACTGACAATCCACTGGTCTACAAAGAGCAGCATGGAGGTGCTGAACAGAATAGATGTGAAAGTAGTTGTACATGTACAGACCATAAATATGGAGTCCAGGTGTGTTTCAGTCTGCTGGGAGACCTGACCACTGGGAACCTCTAAGCTCTCCTGGTCCACTCTGTGGAGGAATCATGAACAATTAGTTCAAGCACAAGATATCGGTCAAGACGTTATCTGCTCTGCACTGTTTATAAGAGAACTTCATCTTAAGTGTGTAAAGTTTTGTCTCTGATATATCAGGAAACATTATTTAGTGTAAATATTATTATGTTTGTTTTAAATCCTTATGGATGTCTCTTGAATCTTGGTTCTCTGGGCCCGGGGCTCAGTCTGGTCTGGCGTAGCTGGCTGCCGGTGGAGCCTGCAGGCTTGTTGCTGCGGCAAACCATGGCAACTGCACCATGGTTGCTGGGTGACCCCCATTCAGGGCACTCCTCAGCTCTAGGTGAATGGTGAGATAGCCTTTGTAGTTGGCCTCCCTGGGCAGTCGTGCACAAGTAATGATAATAATGGATTGGATTTATATAGCGCTTTTCAAGGCACCCAAAGCGCTTTTCAATGCCACTATTCATTCACTCTCACATTCACACACTGGTGGAGGCAAGCTACAGTTGTAGCCACAGCTGCCCTGGGGCATGCTGACAGAAGCAAGGCTGCCATATCGCGTCATTGGCCCCTCTGGCCAACACCAGTAGGCAAGTAGGGTAAAGTGTCTTGCCCAAGGACACAACGACCGAGACCGTCCAAGCCGGGGCTCGAACCGGCAACCTTCCGATTACAGATGTGATTCCCAACCCCCTGAGCCACCGTCGTCCCTGAGCCACCCAAAAATGGTTTGGGAAATCTCCCAACTTTTTGTCCAGTGTGAACATGGAGTTGACGTTAGATGGATTTTAGTGATCTAGAATATTAATTGTACTTGTTTTAGTGACATTCTTTTACAGCCCACATCATAAATATTGTGATAAAATGTAAAGTGTGTAATTATGTAAATGTTCACAGTGTTTTCTCCATGTAAGTAGACACTTACATGGAGAAACCTGAAGAATACAAGCACGCTCACACACACAGACAGGTGTGCACACAAGTGTACACACAGGTAGTCACAGACACACACTATTTTGGTTTGCTGCTGCCTCTAAACATATCATGCAGTACTAGTACTGTATGCAGCTCAGCAACATTCAATATGTATTATTTACTGTTACTTATGCTTATGCTTATGTTGGTTGTTCCTGTGGCTTCTAGTGATGGGTCGTTCGCGAATGAAATGGCTCTTAGAGCCGGGTCTTTGACGTGAACGACGCGAGCCGGCTCCTTATCGCGAGCCGTCACGTGGGTTGTTTTTTTTTTCTTTCTCTCAGCCTCTCTCTCGCACTTTTTTTCTGCTTCACTCAGCAAGCGAGCCTTGTGCTTTACGCTTGGCAGAGGGGGGAGGGGCAGTAATTACACTCAGTAACACAGGAACAGAGCCAGAGGGGGAGAGAGAGAAAGAGAGCCAAGGACAACAACGTCACATTAGAAAGGTATAGTAATCATCCACAACTATTTTCGGTTGCAGATGATAAAGGATTCATTAAGTTTATTCATGCAGGCCCATATGACAGATAATGTGCATGTTTCTTTTTGTTTTCATATTTTGAATCGCTACCTTATCGTGGTGGAGGGGTTTGTGTGTCCCTGGGATCCCAGGGGCTATGTTGTCTGGGGGCTTTTGCCCCCTGGTAGGGTCTCCCATGGCAAATTGGCCCTGGGTGAGGGACCAGACAAAGAGCGATTCATAAGACCCTTATGAAAAGGACACCGAGGGAACAGTTTACCCTGCCCGGGATAGGGTTACCGGGGCCCCGCCCTGGAGCCAGGCCCGGGGAGGGTGCCCGAGGGCGAGCGTCTGGTGGCCGGGCCTTAGTCCATGGGGCCCGGCCGGGCACAGCCCGAAGAGGAGACATGGGCCCATCCTCCCGCAGGCCCACCACCCGCAGGAGGCGCCATAGGGGTCGGGTGCATTGTGTGTCGGGTGGCGGCCAGGAGCGGAGGCCCTGGCGGACTGACCCCCGGCTGCCAAGACTGGCAATAGGGACATGGAATGTCACCTCTCTGGTGGGGAAGGAGCCTGAGTTAGTGCGCGAGGTTGAGAGGTACCGGCTAGATATAGTCGGGCTCACCTCTACACATGGCTTGGGCTCTGGAACCAGTCTCCTGGAGAGGGGCTGGACTCTGTCTCAGTCTGGAGTTGCCCCTGGTGAGAGGCGGCGGGCTGGGGTGGGTATCCTAATATCCCCTCGGCTTGCTGCCGGTACGTTGGGGTTTTTCCCGGTGGACAAGAGGGTTTGTTCCCTGCGCCTTAGGGTCGGGGAATGGGTCCTGACTGTCATCTGCGCTTATGCGCCGAGTGGCAGTTCAGAGTACCCAGCCCTCCTAGAGTCCCTGGGGGGGGGGGGGGGGGGTGCTGGAGGGTGCTCCACCTGGAGACTCTGTTGTCCTGCTGGGAGACTTCAATGCTCACGTGGGTAACGACAGCGAGACCTGGAGGGGCGTGATTGGGAGGAACGGCCTCCCTGATCTGAACCCGAGCGGTGCTCTGTTATTGGACTTCTGTGCTAACCACAGTTTGGCCATAACGAACACCCTGTTCGAACATAAGAGTGTCCATAAGTGCACGTGGCACCAGGACGCTCTAGGCCGTAGGTCGATGATCGATTTTGTAATCGTATCAGCAGACCTGCGGCCATATGTTCTGGACACTCGGGTAAAGAGAGGGGCTGAGCTGTCAACTGATCACCACCTGGTGGTGAGTTGGATCAGGTGGCGGGGGAGGACGCTGGACAGACCTGGTGCACCTAAACGCGTAGTGAGGGTGTGCTGGGAACGTCTAGCAGAGGCCCCAGTCCGCGAGATCTTCAACGCACACCTCCGGCAGAGCTTCAACAGCATTCCGAGGGAGACCGGGGACATTGAGTCCGAATGGACCATGTTCAGCGTCTCCATTGCCGAAGCTGCTGCATTGAGCTGCGGCCGCAAGGTGGTGGGTGCCTGCCGTGGTGGTAATCCCCGAACCAAATGGTGGACACCAGAGGTGAAGGGAGCCCCCAGGCTGAAGAAGGAGTCCTACCGGGCTTGGTTAGCCTGTGGGACTCCGGAGGCAGCCGACAGGTATCGACAGGCCAAGCGGAATGCGGCTCGGGCAGTGGCTGAAGCAAAAACTCGGGTGTGGGAGGAGTTCGGAGAGGCCATGGAAAAAGACTTTCGGACTGCCTCGAAGAGATTCTGGCAAACCGTCAGACGTCTCAGGAGGGGAAAGCGGTGCTCTACCTGCACTGTGTATAGTGCTGGCAGAGCGCTGCTGACGTCGACTGAGAAAATTGTCAGGCGGTGGAAGGAATACTTCGAGGACCTCCTTAATCCCACTGACACGTCTTCCGAAGAGGAAGCAGAGTCTGGGGATGAGGGGAATGACCCGCCAATTTCCGGGGGCGAGGTCACTGAGGCAGTTAAACAACTCCTTGGTGGCAGAGCCCCTGGTGTTGATGAGGTCCGCCCCGAGTTCCTGAAGGCTCTGGATGTTGTAGGGCTGTCCTGGTTGACACGCCTCTGCAATGTTGCGTGGAGATCAGGGGCAGTACCTGTGGACTGGCAGACCGGGGTGGTGGTCCCCATCTTTAAGAAAGGGGACCGGAGGGTGTGTTCCAACTACAGGGGGATCACACTCCTCAGCCTCCCTGGGAAAGTCTATGCCAGGGTGCTGGAAAGGAGAGTTCGTCCGTTAGTCGAACCTCGGATACAGGAGGAACAATGCGGTTTTCGTCCTGGTCGTGGAACACTGAACCAGCTCTTTATCCTCTCCAGGATACTTGAGGGTGCATGGGAGTTTGCCCAACCAGTCTACATGTGTTTTGTGGACTTGGAGAAGGCATTCGACCGTGTCCCTTGGGGTGTCCTGTGGGAGGTGTTGCGGGAATATGGGGTGTCTGGCCCATTGCTACGGGCCATTTGATCCCTATACAACCGTTGCAAGAGCTTGGTTCGCATTGCCGGCAATAAGTCGGACTCGTTCCCGGTGGGTGATGGGCTTCGCCAGGGCTGCCCTTTGTCTCCGGTTCTGTTCATAATTTTTATGGACAGGATTTCTAGGCGCAGCCAAGTGGCGGAGGGCTTTCGCTTTGGTGGCCTCAGAATCTCATCTCTGATTTTTGCAGATGATGTGGTTCTGTTGGCTTCATCGGGTGAAGGCCTCCAGCTCGCACTGGAACGGTTCGCAGCCGAGTGTGAAGCAGCGGGAATGAGGATCAGCACCTCCAAATCCGAGGCCATGGTTCTCAGCCGGAAAAGGGTGGAGTGCCCACTCCGGGTCGGGGATGAGTTCCTGCCCCAAGTGGAGGAGTTCAAGTATCTCGGGGTCTTGTTCGCGAGTGATGGGAGAAGGGAGCCGGAGATCGACAGACGGATTGGGGCTGCAGCTGCAGTAATGCGGACGTTGCACCGGTCCGTCGTGGTGAAGAGGGAGCTGAGTGTAAAAGCGAAGCTCTCAATTTACCGGTCGATCTACGTCCCTACCCTCACCTATGGCCACGAGCTGTGGGTAGTGACCGAAAGAACGAGATCGCGGATACAAGCGGCAGGAATGAGCTTCCTCCGAAGGGTGGCTGGCCTCTCCCTTAGAGATAGGGTGAGAAGTTCGGCCATCCGGGAGGGGCTCAGAGTAGAGCAGCTGCTGCTCCACATCGAAAGGAGCCAGCTGAGGTGGTTCGGGCATCTGACAAGGATGCCCCCTGGGCGCCTCCTGGGTGAGGTGTTCCAGGCATGTCCCACCGGGAGGAGGCCCCGGGGCAGACCCAGGACACGCTGGAGAGATTATATCTCTCGGCTGGCCTGGGAACGCCTTGGTATTCCCCCGGACAAGCTGGAGGAGGTGGCTGGGGAGAGGGAGGTCTGGGCCTCTTTGCTTAGGCTGCTGCCCCCGCGACCCGACCCCGGACAAAGCGGATGACGATGGATGGATGGATGGATGGATGGATATTTTAATTTATATTTAATTGTGTTGTGGTTTGCAGTGTTTTGTGTTGTTTCACTTTAAATTTGTAAAAGGAAAAAGCTGAAAATTTAAATAGTTAAAAGTTGAAATGTGAATAGTTGATTTTTGTATTATATGATTTATTTATTATATTTTATATGGAGTGAATAAATAAAAGTATATTTACAGTGGCCCCTAGAGACAAAGCACATACAAACTTCAAATCACGTACGAACTCTGAAGCATGTACAAACTCCAAAACACGTAAAAACACGTAAAAACTCCAAAACACGTAAAAAGACGTACAAACTCCAAAACACGTAAAAACTCAGAAGCACATAAAAACTCAAAACACGTACAAAAGACAACAGAAGTGCTCCAGGATGCTAGGGGCAGTGTTGAACTTTTGTTACCGAGTGGCTACACAAGCCAGCAAGTACCAACGACCGAATCTGGTGTGTGGTAATAACCGGTAAATGAACATTTTTTTTTAAATTATTTGAATATATATGAGTGCCTGTGTATAAATACACAAAGAATACACATATGCTTTCAATTGTGTAATTTAAGTGATCTAGTAGCTCTGCTTTGGAAGTTCAGTTCATGCTAGAAATGTGTCTTGGAGTTTGTACGTGTTTTGTCTCTAGGGACCACCGCATATATTTATATATAAACATATATATATATAAAACCACGTTTTTTTACGTTAGTAATTCCTTTTGTGCATAATTTTATAATATTGTTAATAATAAATTAATTAAAGCAACAAAACAACCTGAAGAGCCGGTTCGGAGCCGAAAGAGCCGGCTCTGTTTAGTGAGCCGAACCGAAAGAGCCGGATCTCTAAAAAGAGCCGGAAATCCCATCACTAGTGGCTTCCCTACTGTGTTGTTTTCTTTTTGCAGTTTTTTTCAGCAGATGATCAGATTTTCCATTTCTTTTCTCACTATCTGTTGTTTCCTCTATTTTTTCCTTCTCATCATGTTTACTCTCTTCCCAACTTCTCTTTCCTTCTTTCTCCTTTGCCATCCCATTGTCCGTTGTGATTGTAATAACTTAAAAAAAAAACTCTGATAAATCAATATGATTTCTGTTTGGTTATCTCCACACAGCAGATAAAAACTCTGTGTATAATAAATCCTAACATGGAACACAGATAATAATAATAATATATTTTATTTGAGGGCGCCTTTCAGAAACCCAAGGTCACCTTACAAAAAACACAATTAATAAAAGGAACAGTAGTCAAAAAATTATTATTAAAGCGAATAAGCCAGTTTAAACAGATGTGTTTTGAGCTGTGTCTTAAATACGGAGAGGGAGTCAATATTTCTTAGTGCAGGAGGAAGAGAGTTCCAGAGCCGGGGAGCAGAGCGACTGAAAGCTCTGTTCCCCATAGTAATAAGGTGTGAGGACAGAACAGTAAGATGAATAGCAGATGATGATCTGAGAGGGCGGGAAACAGTGGTGACATGGAGCAGGTCACACAAATATGAAGGAGCAGATTTATGGATACACTTGTATGTCAGAAGTAAGATTTTAAAATTTAGCCTGGCTTCTATGGGCAACCAGTGAAGCTGCTGAAGAACTGGGGTAATATGAGCACTTAACAGTGTATGGGTTATGATCTGAGCTGCAGAATTTTGAAGAAGTTGGAGTTTATGAAGGGACCTTTTAGGGAGACCAAATAGGAGGGAATTAGAATAGAATAGAATTCAACTTTATTGTCATTGCACATGCACAGGTACAGGGCAACGAAATGCAGTTTGCATCCATCCAGAAGTGCTTAGTGATATAGATATATTACAATATATATTAGCAATAATATAGATATGTAAGTATATTACAGAAATGGGTCTATTATGTTATAATGTACACGGTATGAAGTATGTTGTGAATATTCTATAACTATAAGTATGTACAGGCTGTAGTGAGTACAAGCTATGTACAGGATATGGACAGGATATAAATATGAAAAACTATACAGAATATGAAATAAATAACTTTACAGGAATCTGAGATATACAGCTATACAGAAATGGGAACTATGCAAGTTGTAAACAGTTGTAGGGTTAAAAATTATCGTATGTACAGAATGATTGTTTACACAGGGCTATACAGTAGTGCAGTTAAGGTAAGTGAGGGTGTGGATAATTTCTACAGAGGCTATATAAAGTGCTAGTGGTTGTGAGTGGTGGTTCACTCCATGTTATTATTGTGTGTTTGAGGGTACAGTTGTCCATTGTGTGTGTGTGTGTATGTTCAGTCCATGAGTTAACGTGGGTCAGATGTCAGGAGGCAGAGTTCAGGAGTCTGACAGCTGTGGGGAAGAAGCTGTTCCGGTACCTGGTGGTCTTAGTCCGGAGGCTCCTGTAGTGCCTCCCAGAGGGCAGGAGGGTGAAGAGTCCATGTGATGGGTGACTGGGGTCTCTGATGATTTTCCCAGCCCTTTTCAGACACCGCTTCCTGTAGATGTCTTTTATGGCAGGAAGTGGTGCTCCGGCGATGCGCTGGGCAGTTTTCACGACCCTCTGCAATGCTTTCCGGTCCGAGGCAGAGCAGTTCCCGTACCAGACTGTTACACAGTTGGTCAGGATGCTCTCGATGGTGCAGCGATAGAAGTTCACCAGGATGTCTGAGGACAGGTGGTTCTTCCTCAGAGTCCTCAAGAAGAAGAGGCGCTGGTGAGCCTTCTTGACCACCCATATGGAAAAGAAATAGTAAAAACTTATATGTGATTACTCATGAAAGTGGCCACTTTCATGAGTAAATCATATAAGGCTTACATGATTTACTCATGAAAGTGGCCACTTTCTCATTACTTTCATATATTGTTTTAGTAAGTATCCAAAACATACAAGTTTCATTATATAATTTTTCAAGGGATCTTATATGTGTTTTCACTCTTATATGCTTTTCATACAAGTTTCACACAAGACAGATACAAACTTTATAAGATTTATATATATCTTTTCCATATGGGCAGCTTGGAGCAGTTGGTCGTCCAGGTGAGATCCTCGGAAATGTGGACTCCCAGGAACTTGAAGCTGCTCACACGCTCCACAGCCGTCCCCTTAATGTGGATGGGTGGATGTGGGTCAGCATTCCTCCTGTAGTCCACGATGAGCTCCTTGGTCTTACAGTAATCAATATGGGATGTAATAAGACTATGGACAAGGATGGCAGCAGCGTGGGGAGTAAGGAAGGGGCAAATGTATTTAGCAATTTAATTAATAGTTAATCTCACATTTATTTACATATTAGTAATTCTAAGATGCTTTTTTTTATCTTCTTTCCCAGGATTCTTTTATATTTTTTGATATGTATAGCAATAGCAAAAAAAAATCCCCCAGGGGCATCTCAACCATTTTCTATTGTACAGAATTCTCCTTTGGAGGTGACCAAATAATAAGATTTTCATTCTATTAATTACTTTTTAGTATGTGTTGGAATACATTTTTTGAAGATAATTATAATATAATAATATATTAATGGGAAAACTCTCAGTATGTTGTTCTTGGAATAATAGTTTTTTTTTTTTATTTAACTGCAGAGTGTTTTCTTCACTGATGTTTGTTGAGACTGATCACTTCCTGTTTGGTAGTGTTGATTTTCACTTGTTTAGAAACCAAGGGTTTGTTTTCAAGAGACAGTTAAAATGGGATTGAGGGAATGACATGTTTGCACTGCACTTTATATCCAACAACATCAAGCAGTTCAATCAGCTCTCAAAGAGTTCATGTTACTAATAACTCACTTGTCTGCAGCAGACGGTTGCTGGACTTTAAAATCAATGTAGCGATCATGTGACTCAGCACTCTTAAAGGACACACTGGAACCTGAATCTGAATCAGATTCAAATTCTGATTTAGGTTCAGTTTCAGGTTCAGGTCCAGGTTGGTTCCTGTGAATAATGATGGAGCAGTGATGTGAGTGCTGAGCTGTGACATGTTGAAATGTCATAGACAGTTAGAGATGGTCATCTCACCTCTGATCTTTGGTCTGGCTCTCATGTTCCCCACATGGAGTGGTTTTAGAGGGAGGGACTCCCTCCTCTCTGTCCTCACACTGATCCATGCTGCTGACACACACCAGCTCACACACACTTTCTACCTTCACCTGCAGAGGAAACACAAATCATTCATGTGCACATCAACTGAGATGTGCACATCAGAGTTCATGTCTGATTTGTTGGATTAACATCCACTCCATCTGAAACAGCTTTCATCAGTTCAGTACAAAAAGTGTCACAGAGCCGATTTCCTTCCATTACTGTAGTCCTACAAAGCAACAGATAAAACATGTCTTTAGAAATGACAGAGAGCAGTTTTTTTTTTCAATAACAATGCCCAGGACCAAGCTGACTGCTCACAGAGAGTGCATACTCTAACTGCTAGCAGCTCTGCTAGCTAAGCTAACTAAGTAACAGTTAATCTGACAGCAGTTACTGTGGACGCAGGACACATTTACTGTGTTTAGTCTGATTCCAGATGGTTCAGATTAACTCGTGTCAGTCAAACAGAAGTGTTGTAGATTTATTTTTCAGGAGCTTCTAGCAACAAACACAGAAGTGAATCATATGAAGATCATGAATTTACACTTACATCCTAATTTTACATTTGATTTTAAATGTACTCATTAAACTGTAAACCGAGAGAAATGCTATGTAGGAGACAGGAAGTGAAAAAGTCAGAGAAACAGATCAGAGACTAAATAAAACAAAATAGAAGAGAAGAGAAATTTCCCTTATTGTCCCTCATTGAGGGAAATTTGCAGGCTCCAGCAGCAAAGTGACAGGCAGGTGGAGCATGCAGATTCAAACAAAAGTAACAAACAAGAAATAAGAGACTGCACATGGTAAACTTACAACATCAGAAATAAAAGTAGAGTTGTACAGTTATTAAAAAGAGGGATACTCAGACTCAAAGAAATGTGCAGCTGAGTAAGATTTTTTTTTTTTTTCAAAAAAGATGTGAATGACCCAGCAAACAAGCCACAGTGTACGCTTCACAAATACACACCATCCTGGCAACAAATCTATACCAACCAAACCCAAAATGGCCACGAGCAAATCAAATTTAAACGAATGAGCCCTGACTTGTCACAAACCGGGCCACACAGCCATGACATAATCCCAGGGATGCATGCAAATTGTATCCAAACAACTATCTTATTTCAAGAAAATAAGATAGTTGGCTTAGGCTGCTGCCCCCGCGACCCGGCCCCGGACAAAGCGGATGAAGATGGATGGATGGATGGAAAACAAAAAAAGAAACCTTACACAAACTATGGCTTATGGAGTCAGTACAATTAGTGGTGTAGAGGAGTGTATGGGTGAAAGAATGCAATGTTGTTTAATGCAAAACCAAACTAAACCAAAGGCCACCAAAATCCACATCCAAATCAAATGTTATCTCAGGGGAAAGCACCACACAGGAGTAGGGATGGGTACCGGTATCCGGTGCCATTATGGCACCGGTTCTGACATAAACGGTAGTAACCAGACCGAAACGCAGCACGCATTTCGGTGCTTTATTTCGGGGCTTTCGGGGCTTTATTTCGGTGCTTTTTTTTTTTCCTGAGAAGTGATACACTTCAGATTCTAGCCAATCATTTTACGTTTCCAAGGATAGTAGGCGGGCCCAGGTACGTACGTTCTTTTAGAGCAGCGCTAAAAAGGCCCAAGGCGAAGCGGTCAAAAGTCTGGCTGTACTTCACAGGCAAGGCAATTTTAAATCATGCTTTTTATTTGTTTTTGTTTTATTTAAGTTTATTTATATAGCACAATTCAACAACAAGGTGATTCAGAGTGCTTTACAGAGACATTAAAAAACAAAAACAAATACAAAGCATGATTTAAAATTGATTTAAAAAAAAAACAAAAAAAAAAACAGTAGGTAAAATCAGAATAAATCCACACTTGCTTAAAAGTGTGGATTTGGTGTTTTATTCAAATGCATCTGAGAACAGATGAGTCTTCAACCTGGATTTAAATAAACTGAGTGTTTCAGCTGATCTGAGGCTTTCTGGGAGTTTGTTCCAGATATAAGGAGCATAAAAGCTGAATGCAGCTTCTCCGTCCTTTTTTGGTCTTAGTGAGGATTCGAGCAGCAGAGTTCTGAATGAGCTGTAGTTGTCTGACTGATTTTTTAGGTAGACCTGTAAAGATGCTGTTACAGTAATCAAGCCTACTAAAGATGAATGCATGGACTAGTTTTTCCAGGTCCTGTTGAGACATCAGATCTTTTATTCTTGATATATTCTTGAGGTGAGAGTAAGCTGATTTTGTTATTGTCTTAATATGTTTTTCTAAGTTTAGGTCTGCTTCCATCACTACACCCAAATTTCTTGCCTGGTTTGTGGTTTTGAGGTATATAGATTGAAGTTCTCTAGTGACCTGTAATCGTTTTTCTTTGGCTCCAAAGACTATTACTTCAGTTTTGTTTTTGTTTAGCTGGAGAAAATTGTGGCACAACCAGTCATTAATTTCCTCAATGCATTTACCAAGACTCTGTACAGGGCCTCGGTCTCCTGGTGACATTGTGATATATATTTGTGTGTCATCTGCATGGCTATGATAGTTTATTTTGTTGTTCTTTATAATCTGTGCCAGTGAGAGCATGTAAATGTTAAAAAGAAGGGGTCCCAAGATGGAACCTTGGGGAACTCCACATGTGATACTTGTCTGCTCAGATGTGAAGTTACCTATTGATACAAAGTATTTCCTATTTTCTAAGTATGTTTTGAACCAGTTTAGTACAGCTCCTGAAAGACCTGCCTAGTTCTCCAGTCGTTTTAGTAATATGTTATGGTCAACTGTATCAAATGCTGCACTGAGATCCAGTAAAACTAAGACTGACATTTTTCCACTGTCTGTATTCAGACATATGTCATTCAACACTTTGGTCAGAGCGGTTTCAGTGCTGTGGTTCTGTCTAAAACCTGACTGGAAGGCATCATACCAGTTATTCTGTTTTAAGAAGTAATTGAGCTGTTGAGAAACTGCTTTTTCAATGATCTTAAAAATGGGAGATTTGAGATCGGCCTGTAGTTGTTCATTTGTGTCTTGTCAAGATTGTCATTTTTCAGTATAGGTTTAATTACAGCAGTTTTTAGTGGTTCTGGAAACACACCTGACATTAAAGAAAAGTTGACGATCTGTAGCATGTCTGACTCCATAGTCTTTGAGACCATTTTGAAAAAACTTGCTGGCAGGACATCAAAACACCAAGAGGAGGAGTTCAGTTGACCTAAGATGTCCTCCAGGTCTTTGCTGTTAATAGGGTGAAACTGTTTGATGGTGTTGTTAAGGTTCATAAATTGAGGTGGAGAGTACAAACAACCATGGTCCAGAAGAGCTTGGTCAAACAATTGATTTTAATGAAATACACGCGTGGGGGGACCAGTGCAGTACTCAGACAGCGCTGATCTCCGACTAATCAAAGCATAAGCAGATATTTTATACTGTTACGGCCCTAGCAGGGCCTCTCTCCTCCTGAAGGTGCCTGTGTGGGCGTGTCACACTACCTCTTCTGCCTGAGGTGCCACCTTTCCCTTTTACACAGCTGACTGACGTCAATAATTAAGGAGATTTAAGCCCAGGGAAAGGTGAGCTCTGGGCCAGAGTGCCAGTAGTGTAGTTACAGCTTGTGAGCGGAGTGGTTGTTGTGTTTGCAACTAGTGAGCTGTGTGTGTTTTTGGTGATTTTCAGCTAGTGAGCTGCTCTTTCTTTTTGACTTACGTTTTACTTTATTGACCAACGCCTGAGTTTTGTTTGTTTTCTTAAATGGTGATAGCGGCTTGTCCGTCTCTTTTAGTTAGTATAAATTGAAACTTTAATAAAACTCTTTAATTTAACCCTTTTGCCTCCTTGACTCCTTTTTCTGACCCGGTCACTTTTGTTACTCCCCCCCTCCCTGCCTAGACCCCTCAGGGGAACGTAACAATACGATCAGGGCTTGAATTTAATGACGCCCCTTCAACGTCACAGATACATTTCATACATAGGTTCCCAGACCACAATGACTTTTAACTAGGGCTGCCACAAACGATTATTTTGATAGTCGACTAGTCACCGATTATTTATGCGATTAGTCGACTAATCAGATCATCATCCACTGGACATAAAACTACAGCTTATTGCACCAGCAGCATCTGCTCTTATATAACTATCATTAGCTTACAGCTTTAAGCTTTTAAGGTGCTAACTAAAAATAAAGACAAGATGATAGTTTATTCAATTTTAATGAAATTTGCAGATTGTTTCGGTAAAGTTTAATAAACTCCTTGCTATCTAAAATATAACAGGACACCGGAGTATATTCTCCAGCATCTCACAGTTCTGATAATCAGCTGTCTGCTTGACGTTTATTCAGCTGTGTAAAAACTATAACTTTAATCTCAGCCAAACCGATTTACTCAGGAACAAATAAAATACAAAAAAAAAAAAAAAAAAGCCAAACAATAACATTTTTAATTTATCTAAGTGACTCATATATATTTAACCTGAGTCGCGAAAGACGGCGGTGGGTTTGAAAACAATTTGCCGGGAGTCCGGTGTTCTCACGGCGCTAGTGACCTAGCCCCCGGCTAGCTATCGAGCTAGTGGGTAACAGACGTCTCCGAAAACGTCGGAGCGCTTTTGAAAAGATGTGGTGTCCTGATAAACTGAGCCGATATTTGAGGTTTACACAGCTACATTCTCGCCTGAAAATATGTTAAACGTTTATTTTGTGACCCAGAAAGAATAATAAGAGTAATATTAAAACTAACTAGTTACCGCCATTGTTGGAAACTAAGCTGGGCCGCGCTATGAATTCTGGGACACAGCTGCTTCTTCTTCTTCGGGGTTTAACGGCAGCTGGCATCCTTGTACATGCTGTGCTGCCATCTTCTGTTTCAGTCCGTTATTACACTCTTAAATCCTGCTATTATTCCTGCGTCTTTTGCGATCTTACAAAGCTTCAAACGACACGTCGACTATTAAATCAGTCGTCGACGATTTTGATAGTCGACGTAATCGTGACTAGTCGACAAATCGTGGCAGCCCTACTTTTAACACAGTTTAAAAGAACATTATCTCTATCTTCATGGCAGATGTTTCCTGTCAACCTTTTGACTGCCGCTTCTTCTGCAGTGAGATAGCACTTCTTCACGCCCGCAGTTAAAAGCAAACATGATATGTCACGACCTCACTTGGTACTCTGTGTCACCTCTCACCTACTAACGCTCGCAGTCAGAGGCCACTCTCAAATGTGTCAGCAGTTTACTAAACCTATATATGTAGTATATTGAATAAATGTTTTAATCAAGAACCTCTACTAAAAGCTTGATAAAAGAATATAAAAGATAATAATGAACAACCTGGTTATTCAATTAGCATCATCCAAACAGCTCCTCAGAATAACCTGCTCTTAGAATCTGCTTTTGGTTTCACTTCTGCAAAAGGCACACTCTGCAAACCTGCAATTTCCTGTCAGCCTGCAACTTAGTCTTTCTGAAAGACACACACTGTTTAAACATCTGAATGCACTATCAATGCTGTAGATTATATTATTAATGCAATGGTAATGATGATGATTATTAACAATAGCAGCAAAATAATTTCCCTGATCTCCACAGTGTTTAAACAGTTTTTCGGTGGACACAGTACATATCCTGAATCTGCTGTTGATGTACCAATTGTTTGTCTAATCTTTTGGATTTTTTCTGTGAAGAATTTGGCAAAGTCATTGCAGGCCATGGTCGAATGAATTTCAGCTGCCACTGACACAGGAGGGTTTGTTAGCCTGTCAACTGTAGAAAATAAGACCCGAGCATTATGACTGTTTTTGGTGATGATGTCAGAGAAGTAGGACCTCCTTGCACTCCTCATTTGTAAATTATAATTGTGAAGTTTCTCTTTATAGATGTCATAATGAACCTGGAGGTTTGTTTTTCTCCATCTGCGCTCAGCTTTCCTACACTCTCTTTTTTCATTTTTCACCAGTGTGGAGTTTTTCCATGGAGACTTTTTCCTTCCAGAGATAACCTTCACCTTAATGGGAGCAATAGTGTCCATTACATTTAACATTTTAGCATTGAAGCTATTGACGAGCTCATTGACTGAACCCCTGGACAGGTCAGGTGTTAATGGGAAGACCTGGTTAAAGATCAAGAGTGTAGGTCAAGAGTGTGTCCTTTATTATGTGTGGCCTCTGTTACATGCTGAGTCAGCCTAAAGTTGCCCAGAGTGTTACTCTTTGCCCTGAGGGTTGACCACATGGATGTTAAAATCCCCAACAATAATTACACAGTCAGAATAAACACAGATCACAGACAGCAGTTCACTGAGCTCATTAAAAAAGTCTGTGCAGTATTTGGGAGGCCTGTAAACATTAAGAAACACAACTTTGGATGGGGCCTTCAGCTGTAAAGCCACATATTCAAAAGACTGAAAACTTCCAGGAGATAGCTGCTTACATTGAAATGAGTCATTAAATAAGACAGCAACCCCTCCTCCTCTCCTGCTCACCCTGGCCTCACTGATAAAACTGTAGTTAGGAGGGGTCGTCTCAATGAGAACAGCTCCACTGTTACTTTGGTCCAACCAAATTTCAGTTAAAACATAAAATCAAGGCTGTGCTCAGTGATTAACCCTTTAAGACCTACCATAGAACCAAGTCCGCCAGAGCTTATATTATATTTTTACATGCTGTGGAGCCATTTTTGGGAGCATTTCAAGTTGCTATACATCAATACAACCATTATAGCCCAAACTTTAATAATATGTCTGCATTAGGTGCATAGTAATTACATAAATTGCAAAAAAGTGCAATAAACTACAAAAAAATTGAAAATCGTTTTTGTTTTTTTAACATATATTTCTAGTTAGAGAAATTTAAGAGGCTTATCCCTCAAAACTGTAAATACAAAAAAGTTGCACAAACTAGTTTCCCATCACAGGAAATTTATTTTAAGTGTCTTCATAGTTTTATTTTTGAAATACACCAATTTTTATATACTGCAGGAAAAACGAAAATAAATATTATAGTGCAAATTTGCAAAATAACAGCATATGCATCACAATAAACTATTTCCAGCAGTGCAATATGAGTCCTAATCATCCCAGAAACGACACAGAAAGTCATGAAGTCAAACATAACTTTTAAAAACACAAGTATAAGCTCATGAGGCCACGATGGTAAAAAAAACCCTACATTTCCGCAAAATGACGTCACTTCCGGTTTCGGGCAGGTCATGCGGTCATGTGATAGTTCACGCTGATGGACGTAGGAAGTGTTACAAACAGCTGATTGGATCGGCGAAGCGTGTTTCTGGAATATCATGTTTTTGTTGCTGCAAGTGATTTTTATGCAGTTTTTGCAAAGCTATATGTGGAAGGAAACTGTGACCTAGGACAAGCTGATGGCATAAGATGTAAGTACAACTCCTCCAGTTTCATATGCAAAAAAAATTATTGCGCTAGCTTACGTGGTTGCAGAGCTACCGGGATTTAAAAATAGTTACGCAAAACAGAGCGTGCCCGCTCCGATCGGCTGTAAAGGGTTAAATCATTAATTAAAAATGTTTTCCCAGCTAAAGATCTAACTTTTAATAAAGCCAACTTAAGTGTTTTAGAGGTATTATTTGTCCCCTCGTGCTCCTTTGGGAGCAGTCTGTGGCACACAAGATATGTTTACTATATTTAAAGATCTTTTAGAGTGCACCTCTCTGTGTTTTGACCAGGCCACATGTCTCCTTCTGTCACCTAAAAGTACAGAAATTTTAAAACCTTCTAGTAAACAGGGTCCCACAGCAAAAGATGCAAACTCAGCAGCCTGCAACAAGTGCTTTAAGGTGATACTGTGCAAAGGAGGTAACACCTCGAATCTGATGAAACACCTGGCGACGCATAGCGTTTTTTTTTAAAGCCGAGAAATGCATCGTACCTACTACGGGTGTGGTGCCTGTTAACGGACCCGGAGTTAGCAACATTCCCCAAGAACCCGAAGAGTAGAGTTCTGGCCCCTAGCCCTGCCAGTGTAGCAGAAATGATGACGGATGATGATGGCAGCAGCCGCCGTTCTTCTCTGCGTGAGTAGCTTAATGTTGTTTGTGTGTAATTTACTTTGAGTAGGCTAACCACGTTATCACATTAATGCATGTAAGGTCAACTAGCAACGTTTTGGACAAAGTTTGTGTTTTTTTCATTGAATTGCTTACAGCCAAGAGTGATACCATATATGCCCTATAGCTGCAGAAAAGACTAATATTGTTATCTTTTTACAAAAAAACAGCTAAACATGAGAGGTTTTTGGACAAAGTTTGTGTTCTCCATTCTTTAAGCACCGGTTCGAGCACCGTTTAAGCACCGGCACCGTTTCAAAAGTACCGGTTTGGCACCGGTATCGGATAAAACCTAAACGATAACCATCCCTACCCAGGAGCTGAGCTCTGAAAGCTTTCATACAGTAAAACTGTTCATATGTTACTAATTGGGAATGGGAACTCCACCCCTCCAATGCCTGCAGATGAGACATGCAAACAGGCCAAAAGGAAGGCAAGGTGGAGTAGATCATCACAGAGACGAACACCGAGTCGCGTTTGTGTCCAGCTTCACTGTGTTCATGTTCCATGTGAGTGTTACTGTGAAGCAGTTTGATGGGGCGTTGATGAACAAACACAGCATTTGCTCTCTCACACAGTCTGGAGGACGCAGATTTTCAGATTTGATTGTGACAGTTTGTGTTGCCAGATATAAAGTGGATTTAAACTCGTCTCATTTCACAATGTTTTTCTAGAGCAGATTCGGCTTTTATTAAAATAAAATGACTTTTTTGTAAGTCAGCAAAGTGTTATCTATCATTAAAAGTGTTTATTGTTTCATTGTAATAAGCAACATGAATGTGGTTCTAATAAAAAATAATAACAATCTCTTTTTAACTGCTTTCACTTCAAGTGTAAACTACAAACTCTGGAGAACAATTGTCTATTCAGAGATTTAACCGTTTCTTCTCAACGCAGCACATGGAAATAATTTTCAACTCTTCAATTTAACTGACTTAAATTAACTGAGTTTTTCTAAAGTTCAGGTTTGAGAGTGCAGAAATCATTTAGAGATTTTTAATGCAGCAAATTCAGTTCAAATATTTTTAGACAGGAAAGAAGTCTTTAATGCTTCAGCTGTTTAGCAAAAATATATTTATTTTATAGTTTTACAGTAAAAATGAGCTCAGTACAGGCTCTCAGCTTTAATATTCGGTTTTGCGGAAATAATATTAAATCATAACAGCACTGTTACATACAGTGAAAAGCACCAGAATTTTTTCAAATATATTTTTGTCCATACTGTCAACGTTATCTCTCAGCAGATCCAGATCATTCAGCACAACTTGTTCCAAAAATCTCTGAGCCAATCATACATTAAAACAGAGCCTTCAACAATATTTTAACATGTGCAGTTCAGATTAGACACAGAGGATCTGTTCTGTAATAAGTAAACATAAGAGCACGAGAGATTTATAAAAATAAAATTTCTAAATGACTTGTCAGAATTTTTTTTTTGTCCTTAAGTCATCAGTTATGACTTCCATCAGCACTATATCATTTTAACTAAGAATATTTATAAATACTATGGTCAACAAGAAAAAAAATGCAAAAGGGTATTGTGAGTTCGATTGAAAAATAAAACTGATTACTGATGTGTAATTATCTTTGAATGGTTCGAGTGATTAAGGAACAACTAATTGAGCCCACCTGAGTGACATTTGAAATGTAAAACCGGTTCCACCATCAACAGTCTGTTGAAGCAGAGCCAACAGTTTGTGATGCACTGATCTTAGGCAGAGTCAGACATGTTTAATCTATATTTGAATTTGCAAGTATGCGAAAAAAAAAAATCCTAATTTTCCACTTTCTCTATCTGAGCTCAAGACACATAGCTGCAAGTGTTAGCCAGGAAAACATAACAGACCAACTCTAATGAAGAGACGACGGGTTTGGGGAAAAAAATGATTGTGGAAATGCAAAAAATGTAAAATGTTGTAAATGACTTGTTGGGATATAATCTGGCCTCAAATATATGTGAAACATGAGCCAAAAAGAATATTCCTATTGCATTTACCAAGTAAACATAAAAAAACACAATAGAAACATTCGAAATCACTTTTTGGCACAACACTAGAAGTAAAAACACACACAGAAATGAAACATGAGCTGAACAAACAGTAAAGTTCCTAAAGACAAACTGTTGAAGGAGGAAAGCAAACTTACAGTTTCTTCAAACACACACGAACAACAACAAGCTCCACTCCAGACCTGGACACTAAACATGGACAGACAGGTGAGCTGCTTTCTGGGAGGAGGCGGGACTCCACCTGATGGTTTCGAAATGTGATCCTGTCTTGACTTGTGTTATTCTAGCTCTAAACGTTCTTTGGGTGTGTTTCTTGCTCCACCCATAAGAATGCATTGAGAAGATTATTACCACAAGAGCAGAGATATCTTACATAATATTTTAACAATTTAAAGCTGGTCGGCGCTGGCACGCTCCGTTTTGCGTAACTATTTTTAAATCCCGGTAGAACTGCAACCACGTAAGCTAGCGCAATAATTTTTTTTGCATATGAAGCCAGAGGAGTTGTACTTACATCTTATGCCATCAGCTTGTCCCAGGTCATGGTTTCCTTCCACATATAGCTTTGCAAAAACTGCATAAAAACCACTTGCAGCAACAAAAACATAATATTCCAGAAACACGCTTTTCCGATCCGATCAGCTGTTCGTAACACTTCCTACAGTGGAATAGATGTCAGCGCAAACCATCGCATGTCCACCATTACCTCCCCTTTCTGTATTGTTTCTGAGATGCTTAGAACTCATATTGCACTGCTGGAAATAGTTTATTTTGATGCATATGCTGTTTTTTGCAAATTTGCATTATAATATTTATTTTGTTTTCTCCTGCAGTGTATAAAAATTGGTGTATTTCAAAAATAAAACTATGAAGACACTCAAAATAAGTTTCCTGTGGTGGGAAACTATTTTTGTGCAACTTTTTTGTATTTACAGTTTTGAGGGATAAGCCTCTTAAATTTCTCTAACTAGAAATATATGTTAAAAAAAACAAAAATGATTTTCAATTTTTTTGTAGTTTGTTGCACTTTTTTGCAATTTATGTAATTACTATGTACTTAATGCAGACATATTATTAAAATGTGGGCTATAATGGTTGTATTGATGTATAGCAACTTGAAATGCTCCCAAAAATGGGACTACAGCATGTAAAAATATAATATGAGCTCTGGCAGACTTGGTTCTATGGTAGGTCTTAAAGGGTTAAGAGTCAATATATCTTAAAATCTTTTCTGCCTGTTAAAACCTTTGTTCAAGTTCAATCTTAAATACTATTTATTATTCTACTCCCAGATTAGTGAGCAAGAAAGGAGACTCAAAAGCTGAGATGAGAAATAAAATAAAACAAATCTCTCCAGATTTAAAAAAGTTACAATCCCATATTTTTCATTTCCCAGATTCCACATGCTGGATTCACCTGCTCAGCAGCAGCATTTACCAAAATGAGATGTCCTTCAGAGCTTGATTTTAAAGTGCTATCAATCAAATATGACATTTGAATCAATGGCATCATTAATAGTTTTGTTACACCATAACTAACTGATCATGATTTTTTAATTAAATTAACAAACTGGCCTCAATAAAGGGCAGAAATCTGTTAATCATGCAAACTTTCTGAAAGAAGTTCCTTAACTTTTAATTACTTAATTTCATAAATTGTCACTAGTTCAATAAATGCTCACTTATAGACATTAAAAATGCGATGTCATTCAGGGGTAAAACCGCAAAGGATTCTGGGAACGCGTGGCAAGCAGTACTAGCGCATGCAGGCTTTCAATTGAAATCAGTTACACAGCGATAAAAAGAAATACAAAAAATGGCAAGAAACTGTTGTATTATTAACTGTAATTGCTGGTCGCATGACAGCCACGGGAAGCTGACGGGTAAAGAGATCAGTTGTTATCGGATTATGTCGTTGAAGGGAAATTGTTCAAGCCAAGTTTCCGAAGTAACAAAAAGCCACGGATGGCCTGGATTGCAGCCATTCGAAGACTAAATATAACGTCCCAGAACACTCCAGCTCACATGTTAGTCTGCTCCAAGCATTTCCACAAAGGTAAGTGTTTTGTGGTAGTTAATACGTCATTTTTCATAACATAATTGGTGATATGGTAAATGGTAAATGGCCTGTATTTGTATAGCACTTTTCTAGTCCCTAAGGACCCCCAAGCACTTTACACAACCAGTCATCCACCCATTCACACACACATTCACACACTGGTGATGGCAAGCTACATTGTAACCACAGCCACCCTGGGGCGCACTGACAGAGGTGAGGCTGCCGGACACTGGCGCCACCGGGCCCTCTGACCACCACCAGTAGACAACGGGTGAAGTGTCTTGCCCAAGGACACAACGACCAAGACTGTCCAAGCCAGGGCTCGAACCGGCAACCTTCCGATTACTCTCAACTCCCAACTCTTAAGCCACGATCGCCCTTTATATAGGGCTATATAGGTTACAAGCAAGTCTGGCACTGAACAGAAATGTCGGGCTATGCTCCTTTTTTTATTGTACATAAATAGTGAATTGTCCTGACAGAATATTGCGTTTCGCTTCTGTTATTACCATGATACATTGACAAAAACATATACTTTTATCCACAGGATAAAACAGTTTTTTTGTATCACTAATTGCCCAGTACGATTACAGCATACAATATTATTGTCACTGCTACATTTCTGTAATGCCTACCAGAAATTATTTCCACTACTAATTAATTACCGTGGACTCAAAGGTCCTATTAATAAACGGTTAACGAATGTGTATTTATGAAGACGATTTGTAAGACTGGTAAACTTACCTTTGTTCGTTCAATGGTCTGTCGTACACGGTGCATTTCAAGGTCCAGTACCCATCCGTCGGTAAACTGTACCTGGGCTTGTTGCAGTGACCTGAAGTTACTAAAAACTTCATGAGTGTATGCACTCACTCCAAGAACCGTATAATTATAAATATGAGCGTGGTGAAAGTTGGGCAGCACGCTAACGTCTTTTGTCCACTCTGTGTGCTCGTAAGGGACTAACCCTTTCATTCCTTTGATTTTTTCCTCGTATCTTTTCTTTGACTTTTCATCAAGTCTGTCTTTGTACGGACCGGCATTGTTCTCCTTTATTTTGTACATACCTTTTTTGAGGGGCAAAGAAAAAGCAAGAAGGTATTGGAACCGGAGAATGAACATTTTGCGGTGCTGCAAATGCTTGCGTTTGATGCATTGCTTTGATTGTTTTGCCACTAGTACCTGGCATGCAATGCGCGAAAGTCACGTGGTCTGTCAATCTCTATTTCCAGCAGTGTGTGTTCAGTAGTTTGGATTGAATGTCTCCCTGAGTGCACACGAGAAGAATATTTCACAGATTACCTCATTATAAAAGTTACATTAAAATATTCTTGTTGATGCAGTTTTCAGGTTTTAATTTCTGAACTTCTTTAGATTAAATTCATAATTATTCTATAAATGTTACTCTAAATAAATAGTTAAGAAAAGTGACCAAAGTGGGTCCTGAGTGATTTCATGAAAAGAAAACACACAGAAACCTGTCCATGTAAACACAAACTGTCTGCTATAATAAAATATTTTTTGAACTCTGATCTGTTTGTTCATCTCGCTGATACTGAAAAGGTTTCTGTTTCTCTGTGTTTGATGAGCTCTGACTTCTGTAAATATGTATACCGTATTTATGAAAAAGCAGATGGAGTTTGTGTCTCACTCATGTAGTGACTGTTGTTGTTAAACAGACACCATGACAAAGATCATAAAGGTCTCCTGGGCCCTATTTCAGGAAGCCGGTTTAGAAAACTCAGAGTGAAAAACGATACTCAGGGTTGAGTAACCCCGAACTGTCCATCTCGGAATATTCGGTTTCAGAAAGGCTGATAACAATTAGTTCAATCAACGCGGAGTTGCTTTAACCCCAAATTAAGCGCGCGCACGAGGATACATAAAGCCCTGATTAGTGGAGCACAGATTAAGCGAGTCACCATGGAGACGGAGGGAAAGAAGGCGCGGTCAATGTATTTTACAGCGCTTGAGGCCGAAATTCTGATTGCAGTATATGCCGATAACATGCAAATTTTGCGGAAAAAAAGTAACACAGCCTCAGCTGCAAAAGAAAGGGAGCATGCATGGCAAAACATAGCCGACAGAGTCAATGCGTGAGTGTTAATTTAAACATTGATCTAGGGATTTCCACCCATTTAACACGTTATTTTATTTTATTTTTTATTTCATACATTTTATTTTGTGATGTGATGTGAGCGCAGGTGCAACCCAACAGGCCCCAAACGTTCCTGGCAGCAAGTAAAAATGAAATATAAAAATATAGTCCAAACAGGTAAGGTGTAATTGTATTATGAGCCATAGTGCTTGGTCTGTTTGTCCGATGTAAATCAATTGCAGTTAGAGGCTACATTAATTTTCTTTCTGTAAGCACTTATTGAAATTATCTGAGCACATTACAAGTACATATTTGCTTACTCTGTATGCTCAAATGTGACCCGTTATGGCCACTAGAAAAAAAGCGGAGGCCCGAAAAACAGGTGTAGGTCCTCCACCACCACCACTCACAGAGGCTGAGCAGTTGGCTTCCACATTTGTGATAATGTTGGCAGCATCACATATGATCTTCACAGTGCAGAGAACACAAATTAGCATCCATTACTATAATGAAATAATTTGTTAGTTTGAAATGCTACAGGGAACTATGTACCTGTACATTAATGCTGTGGAAAGACTTCCTGTTCACATAGTCTCCTTCATTTACTGAAGGAGCAATGATTGGAATGTGAGTGCCATCTATACAGCCAATCACGCCTGGGAACCCTGAAAATAAATGTAAAATTTAAGTAGTAGTTCAAGTATCACCACATCATGAATTAAGTTTTGTTCATCCTGCTACCTGCAATTTTGTGGCATCCCTCTTTGATGAATCTTGTGGGTCTGTGACCGGGGAACACCACAAACGAGTACAGGAGACGTTTCAGTGCAACTGTAACATTCCTGACTGCCCGACAGACGGTAGCCTTGGAAACGTGCTCAGCGTCACCAATATTATACAGAAAGCTCCCGTTTGCAAAAAACCGAAGTGCAATACAAATAATATGTACAGAACTGAGAGGATGTCCGCGATGTGTCACATGAGCAATATTAGACCTGAGGATGTTATTCAAATAAATTATAGATTGTGCTGAAAAACGGTAACATTCACACAGAAAATCATCAGGAAATGATAAAATGTCCAAACGCGCTCTAATCACTCTCTCCCGGCGGAGAGCTCTGCGGAGAATTTGGGCTTCAACATCTACTGGCTCTTCAAGGAAGGGGCAGGTCATGTCTGACACTTCCTACAGTCAGGTTTCTGACAAAGAGGCGGAGAATGTCAGGGTTAGTTGAAGTAAACCTGCTAGGGGGCAGGTTAGCTTCACGGAGTGTGTCGTCATAGTAACTCACTCAGAATTAAT
Source organism: Maylandia zebra (assembly GCF_041146795.1). NCBI lineage: Eukaryota > Metazoa > Chordata > Actinopteri > Cichliformes > Cichlidae > Maylandia > Maylandia zebra. The sequence goes on along the minus strand of NC_135188.1, from coordinate 18,064,468 downwards.
CTAAACTCGCTTTGTGAAACAGAAAACCCAGAGTTTTCGTTAACTCAGCGTATACTTACTCAGAGTTTGCACTAAACCGGCTTTCTGAAACAGGGCCGTGATGTTAGAAATGAGAGCAGTGGTGGCATTTGTGTGTTATTGAAATGTCTGAAGTGTGTTTATGAATGCTTAGCTCAATATAGTGATGTGCTGATCTTTACCATGTTGTTCTGTTGTTTTGATCACTCTGGATTCAAATGATGAAGTCCCATGTTTACAGTGACAGTGATGAGTGAAGACATTCATTACAAGTCCAAACTTGCTGCACTTGGTAATTAGAAAAATGTGAGCTGTTACCTGGGATCAGTCAGAGTTCCAATCTGAAAAACTAAACTTCAAGCTATAACAGAGATGATGAACAGAGATACATTTTTATTATACAGAAGAAACTATATAACACAGACTTAAGAGCTGCAGCTATAGGACACTGATTTTGCCCTGAGAAAACCTGTAGATGACAGAAATGTACATGTGAGTGTTTGTGTGTGCACGCTGTATTTGCCTGGTAATGGCAATAACCCAACCCAACAGAAACTGACAGTTTGTTAAACCTGAGTACAGGTGTGAACTGTACAATTCACTTTACAGTGTGTCCGACTCTGTGGCTTTGAAAATTAAAGCCGAGGTTATGTTTCTCGTAAAGTAACGTGAAAAACTATCATCATAAAGTTTGATGTGTTTTCATAGCAGCTGTTTACTCCTTGTCTCCACAGCCTATTTACTGTGGAGTCCTGGCCTGTCCTTATGTTTTCAGGTTTGTTTATTAGTTTTCCCGGTCTAGGTTTTATTTGCTCCCTGTTCCTTATCCCCTGTTTGTGTACTTTGCCATCACTTTAAAAAACGCTCACTCACACCCCAGGCAGTACCTGCATTTTGGGTTCTTTTCTCCCACACACCACACGACTGCTACCTCAGCCGTGACAGACACTCTTTCAGTGATGAGGACATACACAACATGGACAGGGAGGAACGCTGGTTTGAGCGGGCAGTCAAGGAGGCCATTTACGTGAAAAGGGAATGACCATCTCTGAATCGAGGAGGGGGCTTAAGGGTACCTCTTTCACTATCTTATAATGCTGAGATTGCAGCCATTCCCCAACCCACTTTGGGTCATTGATTAGTGTTTGTTGATCAGTGGTTGTTAAATGGTTATGACAATTTGCATATTAATGATCAAGGAACTGACTCAGAGCCCATTGTTCATTCAGCCATCTAGTTTCAGTCAATGTGCAAAGGTACTGTTTATTAGTTATATCATGTTCAGCTGTGTTCCCTCCTGCAGTTCGTTCCCTTTTTTGCCCTTTTGTGTATTTATGTCTTCATCTCCCTCTGTCCTGCATCATGATCTCGCTCATTTCCGTGCTGTTTGTTCTGCTTGCCCTGTTAGTTTGTGTCATGGTCCTGGGCCATGTGGGCCCAGTATTCTTAGTTTCTTGTATTTTTGTATTTCGTTCCTTATTTAGGCCATGTTTCCTAAGTTGTCCTGTTGTGGTGTTCCTTATTTGACTTCCCCTTGTGACTTTTATCCCCTGTGTGCCCCTCTATGTATCTGTGAGCCCTCATCTCCCCTCCTTGTTTCATTCCATGTTTCCCCAGCCCACTATGCCCGTGCTCTCTCTCTCCTCCTGTTTGCACCTGTGTACTTCCTGTTTTACTTTGACAGTCTCCCGTCAGTGTTGTTTACTCCTGCCATGTCTTGTTATGTTTATCTGTGTCAGCTGTGTACCCATGTGTGGCCACTTCCCCTGATCATCCCTCTTGTGTATTTAGTCTCTGTGTTTCATGTAGTCTGTGTCGCGTCGTCTGTGTTACCACCCCCTGTGTTCCGGATCTCCAGCCATAGCTTTTCCTTAGTTTATGTCCAGTTTAGGTTTCTGTTTGAACTATTACTCTTATGCTGCCCTCACTCTGTTTTGTTCCTTTCATCAGCCAGAATAAAAGGCTCGCTTTTGTTTAACTCCACTCCTGCATCCTTGCTTGTGTTCGCTCCTGGGTCCACCACACACATTTCCGCACGGTCTGCCTCTGCAGACCGTGACAGTTTGTGTGTTTTTCCAGTTTGTTTTGTATTACTAGATACAAGCAAAGCTTTTTTGAGTTAAAGTTCTGCCTTTGAGTCTGCGTTTGGGTGCAATCCTACCTGCTTCACGCAGCTAATTCATGCCACCTATCTCCTTCAGATAATGTAGTCCACCTGTGTGCACAGTCCTCCACTCTTATACATGGCCCTGTGTTCCTTCCTCTTCTTAAAGTCAATGTTTCTCACAGCTTTTTGCATCCTTTTCATAAAACCCACCACCATCTGTCCTTCTACATTTCTCTCCTTAACACTGTACCTATTCAATACCTTGTCATCTCCTCTGTTCCCTTCACCTACATGTCCATCCAGCGGTCTCCAAACGCCGGGCCATGGACTGGTGCTGGTCCATGAGTCGTTTGGTATCGGGCTGCGAGAGTTGAGGCCCAGGTGTGAAATTGAGGTTTTTCAGGGTTTTTATCATTAAGTCGGTTTCCTTGGGTCTTTTCCCGTGTTGTAGTTGTGTGTCTTTTTTTGAAAGAAATATTTACGCATTACCATAGTGACCAGAGAGCATTAAGGGGCAGAGAGGAGGATGTTACTCTGAACGTTGTTGTCACATTTCAGGAGGACACTGCTAATAAAGTTACACAGTGAATTCGCGTTTATTTTTATATTTACAAACTACCACAGTTTTTTTCTTGGTCATATAATTTTATTTCATTGTATTTATCCACAACACCTTTGTGAGGAGAAAACTCTTAGGAGGCAAGAAACACAGAGTCATTAGGACAGAACTGCAGAGCCTTCTCTGGTATGAGACTAATAGGAGTGATTACTGACACGCCCTTCTACTCCACGCTATTCGTGGAGCGGTGTCAGTTTTATGACTACAATCTGGAAATAATAAATATTTAGGTATTAATGTTTCTCCTAAGCTTTCAGACTTAACTAAATTAAACCACATCCCACTTCTAAAGAAAGTAGAAGGCGATCTGACTAGATGGAAATCTTTACCCATATCACTCATGGGAAGGGTCGCCACTATAAAAATGATGATCTTGCCAAAAATAAATTACTTATTTTTGATGATCCCTAACAAACCATCACAAGATTGGTTCAGATCTCTGGATACATATATTTCCAAATTCCTTTGGAAAGATAAACCCCCACGTATCAGCTTAAAAACGCTACAAAGAACCAAGGATAGAGGAGGATTAGATCTGCCTAATTTTCACAAATACTTCTTAGCCAACAGGCTTCAGTTCATCTCAGAATGGTTAAAACATACCTTCTTAGATGAGCCCTGGCTAGATGTTGAACAGGCACTATGCAAGGATCTAGAGATTTCAGACCTACCATTTATTAGCTCAAACATCAAAAGACATGAATGTTTTAAAAGTATCAACATCAGCTTTTCTCTGACAGCATGGTGGGAGTTTCTAAAAATAACGGAGTCCTCATTAATCCCATGCAAACGTACACCTATCTGGAATAACCCTGACATATTACAAAACAACAATATGATTAATTTCCCAGAATGGAGTTGTAAAGGAATTAAATACTTAGAACATATATTAGAGGGAACAGAATTTATTCCATTTGACAGACTAGTTGCACAATATGGGATCAACAAGAAAAGATTTTTTAGAATATCAACAAATTAAATCCATAGTAAAAAAGAAATTTAACCTCAGTCAAGTTGAATTACAAACACCACTAAGTGCGGCACATTTTCTTACTCTTAAATCCCCCAAATTATTATCTAAAATATACAGAACACTTTCTAAATTAGATGAATCAATATCCCTTCCTATTGCAAAGTGGGAAGTAGATTTATCAGTCAGCTTAGACCAAAACTTCTGGTCTCAGGTATGCTTAAAAACCTTTAAATTGATTAAAAATCCCAGTCTGCAATTAATACAATACAAAATACTACATAGAGTGCACTATACAGGTCATCGGATGTTCAAGATGGGCTTTACATCTTCCAACAACTGCTCACACTGTCAAGGCAATACACCAGACAATTACATTCATGCTCTTTGGTTCTGTTCACCAGTGCAGAAGTTTTGGCACGAGATATGTGAAGACTTAACAAAGTGTCTGAAATGTAAAATTCCAACCTCCCCTTTAGTATGCTTGTTGGGAAAACTGGATGAGGTCACTACAGAAACTAATACAGTCCACATGGTTTTTACTGCCCTATGCATCGCCAAGAAAACGGTCCTCATGAACTGGAAAAATAAAAAATAATCTTAATTCTAGCCAATATAGAAACCTTCTAATAGATCACATTAGTCTCGATATAGCCTCTGCCACCACATTAGATCAATCCCTCTGGGCTCCTTTGATCGGCTCCATCACCTAGCGGGGGTAGGGGATCGTGGTTTGGTGCCGCCTTAGCTACTGTGGTTGATATGGAGTTGGGACGGGCTTAGGGCGCCTGGAGGACCCCTAGAGACGTTATCCCTGGAGGGCTTAACCCGGGGGCTGTGTTCATAACTTGGTTAGGGGCTCTGGTCGCTCTTAGAGGTTGTTCTCCTCGTGGCTGCGTGCAGCGGGGCTGGAGGATGGTCTGTACTGGTGGACGTAGGTTACTGGCCTGGTGGCCTGGCTGCCCCTGAGTGGATCCGGGGCAGGCGTGGGGGTTTGTGGTTCGGGGGTGCTTCGCCTCCGTGCTGGGGCTCTGGCTGGGCCTTGGGGGCTTCGGTCCTCATCGGTGTGTCACCGAGGTTGTGAGCGGGTGGGTGCACGGGGGCTCAGCCCTGGCGCAGGGGGCCTCTTGTGCATCGGCCTAACTGGGGGGCTCTTCAACTGGCGGGGAGGTTGTTCCATCCTTGCAGGAGTCCACTCTGCAGGTGGGGGAGAGACATAGGAGAGGTGGAGAATAAACTTAACCTGGTTGTCTGTTGTCTCATGTAGTCTGGGAGACGATTGAATGTTGGGGTGGGTACAGTTTCCTCTACGGTGGGGTAGGGTGGGCTGCCCCTGGTCCTGTGGGGCTTGGCAGTGCTACCGCAGGCCCCGGTCTGGATGGACCTGGGCTCCCTTGCCTTGGTGGGTACCAGAGGACGGGAGTGCCTACTGGGGTCAGCGGGGGGAGCTGGCCCTAGGGAGGGGCATCCTCCCCTCCCTCCTTTTCCTCCCCATCCCCGACTACCTCCCTCTTCCCGCTCCACCACACTCACCCACACAGGTAGGGCCTTGGGGTGCTGGTGTGTCACAAGGGTGCAGGGGAGACACCCCCCCCCCCCCCCCTGTCCCCTTCTGGCCACCTGTGCCTCAATTTTATCTCACAACTTAGACATCCACATTACTTACACTCTCATAACACACACATATATATAGGGCCTTGAGGGTGGGCACGTTAACGGCGTCCAGTGGACGGTCTGTGTACTCAAACCTACCTCTGGCGCTGGTGCCCACCTCTCAATTTTAAATCCATGTAGACATTGAGGGTTCTCGGGAGGGGCCGTGCTAACACCTACTGCTCTCTGGCAGCAGCACCATGCTCTCCCTTGTTTTAAATGCACTTTAGAACAACACGCAGCAACACTATACATGAGCGGGAGGAGGGAGGTATGGGGTCTTCGCACACCCCCGTTCTCTGCTAGCCATTGGGGCGGGGGGGCTGGGAGGAGATGTTAGCTGTCCGATTGGCCTCCCTGCTGCTGCGGACCCTGGGACGGTCTGCTTGCCTCCACCCCGGGGGGAAGGGTAACATCTCTTGGGTCTGGGTTCTGTTTCCCCCTCTGGGGGCGAGGGCACCTGGACCCGGGGTATAGAGTATGTTTGGGGAGTGTGATTGTGTGTACATGTCCATTTATGTCAATCCTTACGTTGGGTGAGTGCTGAGTGTTTGTATATTTGTGCATGAGGGTGGGAATGCATGTTTGTGTCTGTGTGTGCCTGTTTGTCTGTGTCTATATGTCAGGTCGGGTCTTAGACTCCACCTCTCTGGGAACTCCCAGGCCCTCCAAGGCCTGTCTCCCCTCACCACACTCCCTGCCGGTGACTGATGCCCTCAGGGGTCGGTGCATTGGTGGTTCTTGGTGTCCGGGGCTGGGCACTCAGGTATGTACCGGCTCACTCCCGGTGGCTACCTGGCGGGGCCTGGCGCCTGTTTTGGTCGGTCAGGCCTCCTCCGGGGTGCGGGGGGCCTCTGGGCCTGCGGCTCAGTTCACTCTGGCACAGCTGGCTACCGGCAGAGCCGGCGGGCACGCCGGTGCAGCCGCCTCTAGCTTCTGCTCGGTGGCTACTGGGTGACGCCTCGTCTGGGGATCCTCAGCCCTTCCCATGAGGGTGGCACGGATGCCCCTCCGGTGGTCCTCCTTGGGCTCTCGCACTCTGAGGCGTCTGGATGTCTGGGGCCTGGATCTCCTCCATGCCTGTTTCATGCCCTGGGGGACGGGGCTATGGCTCGCTACATCCTCTTGCAGACCATTACATGTGGAAACCATTTGAATACTAGCGTGCTGATCCACACAGGTATGCACACGGATGTTCACTGCTCGTAGACTTAAATTACACCTTTCTTGGCTGCTACTTCAAAACACATTGTGCGCTGTCTGTCCTGCGTGCTGCACAACAACATTGAATATTTAGTATTTACTGCTGTTTACACTTAGCTAGATTAATGCGATGGTGTTGTGTTTAGTATGTTGCTTTGTTTTTTTTGTTTTTTTGCTTGTTTTCTATTCTTCTTCTCTCAACAGGTGATCCAGGAGATTTTTTTTCTCCCCCCCTTTCTCACTGTCCCTCTCCCCTTCTGTTTTTTTCCTTCCTCTTTCTCTCTCCCTTTCCTATCCCTCACTCATGTCTGTCCCGTCTGTAACATCTGAAAATAAAATATAATAAATAATAAAAACAAAGGTCGATCAAATGGACCAATACGGCAATGCCACGATGATCCATTTGGCAAAGTAAATCCATTGGGTATCCTTGTTGGTCTTCAGACAACAATTCTGATGGCTAAAGAACCAAATGGGACAGGCAAAAAAGAAAAAAAGATGAGAGAGATCATGTGGAAGATGATGAAAGGGAAGAGTTTTCAGAACTTGAGGTATTCACTTTTGTCTTCACTGTATAGGATAGAGAAGAAAGGGAGGGAGGGGGAAATGAGGAGAATGACACAGAGGAAATGGTCTTGAGCAGACTCAGTCCCAGGCACTGGAATCACAACTCAACTTTCAAAACAATGGGTCACCTGTTAAGCTGGGTAATCTATAGCAGCAGTCAGGAGTCTGTAATTTGAAGACAATGATGAGAATGACTATAAGTCAGCTAAAAAACAAACAAAATGAACATCATCAGCCAACAAGGGGAAAGAAAACTGTGAGACTGGATGGTCTTCTTGCCCAAGGAGAGAGCCACCTTGCATGGCTATGTGGGGCAACCAAGGCTATCATAAAGGACAGCTATCATCGTACAAGCAGTTCAAGACAATTTTTAACTTCCTAGAATCCACTTTAAAAATCATCCAGGTTAGGAGATGTTGCCTGATTTGAATTGTGTTCTAGATCCAATTGCAACAAAAAGAGCTGTTCTGTGTGTGGCTAAGATGAACAGGAAGACAATATAGATGCATAAATCTACAAAATAGGTATGCAACACACTGAGGAAAACTATGCCGATCATTTGTTTTATAAGCTGTTAGGAAATTATTATTCTTTCAGTGGTGCTGAACTACAGACTGAGATCAATGCTTAACTCCTAATTAAGCTCAAAAAAGAAAAAAATAATAATGATGAGAAAGCCTGTTTTAGATTGTGGTGCAGTTTGTCATCAAAGGCTGACAAAACCTTAAGAATTTGGTGCCATGAAGTCTGACTTGGATTGTTTGTTGTTGTTGTTGTTGTTGTTTTATTTGGTGGTTTATTTTTAAAATCAAGATTAAATTTTATGGCAACAATAGGAGGGATGACAAGGGGAGGTGTGTTTAAAGGTTAAATTGCTAAAACAGCTAGTTTCAGATTGAGGATAAACTGAGGTGCTGGACTATCTGCTTCAACCAGTTTGAAGTGAGGGGAAAGCACAGGCCAAAAAAACAAACAAAATACAAACAAAAATCACAATGTGGAACACCAAGGCACAGTGCAGTAGACAGATTTTGTAGGGATTTTATTAGTAAATTACATTCAACAGTGGTGCATGAACACACAGAAAGTGGAAAGAGGTGAGTGAAGAAGCAATTCTAAGTACATCCAAAGAAGCACTCAGAATTCTAAGTTTAATAAAGTGTAACTAAGGATGATTCTATGGCTGCAATGATTCACTGAGTAATTCAAATAATTTGATTATAACTAAGTCACAATGGAAATGCTTTGTTTAATGCACGACACGCCACCCAAGTAAAAGCTATTGTTTGCCAAATAAATATGTCAGAAATAAGTTACTGACACAACTGGATGTTAAATGGATGAGTACAATTGTACTTACAGAGCTTTGTTGGAGGCTTTGACCACTGGCAGCAGCCTCAGAAGCGCCTCCTCTGAAGCAGAGTATTTATTCAGGTCAAACACATCCAGATCTTTTTCTGATGACAGTAAGATGAAGACCAGAGCTGACCACTGAGCAGGAGACAGTTTACCAGTGGAGAGACTTCCTGAAGTCAGGTACTGTTGGATCTCCTCCACTACAGAAAGATCGTTCAGTTCATTCAGACAGTGGAACAGATTGATGCTTTTCTCTGCAGACAAATTCTCACTGAGATTCTCTTTTATGTACTGGAATGTTTCCTGATTGGTCTGTGAGCTCTTTCCTGTCTGTGTTAGAAGACCTCTTAGGAGAGTCTGATTGGTCTGAAGTGAAAGACCCAGGAGGAAGCGGAGGAACAAGTCCAGGTGTCCATTTGGACTCTGTAAGGCCTTGTCCACAGCACTCTGGTGGACATGCTGTAGTTTTGGTGCATTAAAAAATTTTGACCACCAGGACGATGTAGGTTGTTCTTCCAGCAGATTGACTGCAGTTGATGAAGGTCAGATGGACATGAAGAGCAGCCAGAAACTCCTGAACACTCAGATGGATGAAGCAGAACACCTTGTCCTGGTACAGTCCTCTCTCTTCTTTAAAGATCTGTGTGAACACTCTTGAGTACACTGAGGCTGCTCTGATATCGATGCCACACTCTGTCAGGTCTGATTCATAGAAGATCAAGTTTCCTTTCTGCAGCTGATCAAAAGCCAGTTTTCCCAGAGAATCAATCATCTTCCTGCTCTCTGGAGTCCAGTGTGGATCTGTCTCAGCTCCTTCATCATACTTGACCTTCTTCACTTTGGCTTGAAGCACCAGAAAGTGGATGTACATCTCAGTCAGGGTCTTGGGCATCTGTCCTCCCCTTCTGGTTTTCAGCACATCCTCCAGAACTGTAGCAGTGATCCAGCAGAAGACTGGGATGTGGCACATGATGTGGAGGCTTCGTGATGTCTTGATGTGGGAGATGATTCTGTTGGCCTGTTCCTCATCTTTGAATCTCTTCCTGAAGTATTCCTCCTTCTGTGGGTCAGTAAATCCTCTGATCTCTGTCGCCATGCCAACACAGTGTGGAGGGATCTGACTGGCTGCTTGCTGCAGGACGTGTGGTTATCCAGATGCGAGCAGAGGGAAGCAGTTTCCCCCTGATGAGGTTTATCAGCAGTACTTCCACTGAGGTGGACTTGCAAGGGTCAGTTAGGATTGTAGTTTTGTGGAAGTCCAGAGGAAGTCGACACTCATCCAGACCATCAAAGATAAACACAACCTGGAAGTCTTCAAAGCTGCAAATTCCTGCTTCTTTGGTTTCAGTAAAGAAGTGATGAACAAGTTCCACCAAGCTGAACTTTTCCTCCTTCAGCACATTCAGCTCTCTGAAAGTAAATGGAAATATGAACTGGATGTCCTGGTTGGCTTTGTCTTCAGCCCAGCCAAGACTGAACTTTTGTGTTAAGAGTGTTTTCCCAATGCCAGCCACTCCCTTTGTCAGCACGGTTCTGATTGGTTTATCTCTTCCAGGTGAGTCGTTAAAGATGTCTTCTTTTCTTATTGTTGTTTCTGGCCTGTCTGGTTTCCTGGATACTGTTTCAATTTGTCTGACCTCATGTTCATTATTGATCTCTGCAGTCCCTCCCTCTATGATGTAGAGCTCTGTGTAGATCTGATTCAGAAGGGTTGGGTTTCCTGCTTTAGCAATCCCCTCAAACACACACTGGAACTTCCTATTCAGGTTAGACTTGAATTTAGGCTGACAATCCTGAAGAACATCTGAATTTAAAAAAGAAAAGAAAGAAATAACAGAAAAAAACCAAAAGAAATAACTTTGTTTCCAAATAGTACAATGTTCAAGTGTTATAATGTATCCCTACTGCTATGTTCACCATTTAAAAGAAGCACCTGACAGACATTCAGTATTCAAATATAATTCCTGCTGTAAATTAGAAAGGAGACAGATAATGTAAACCATTTCTGGACACAAAAATAAATGCTTTACATTATTCTATATAAATATGGCATTTTGTTTTCATTTTTTTTCCTGAAGCATTCAAGTCAAACAACTATGGCTTTTCTTTCTTTTCCTCCCCCTTTTCTTACAATGAATTCTGAAGTTTCACACTTTCACATCGCAACAAACTGGTGGTGACCATTCTTATAGAGATACATGACCTCATCTTGCTGAGCAGATGGATCAGAGTATAAACGCAGCTGAGAAAAAAGAGAGAGATCTATACTCTGAAGATGTCTGATCATTATCCTGCATGCTTGGTCCCCTTTCTTCCTCACTGAGTCGATGGAGCAGCGTGCCTTGTCTGCTCTGACTGGGTTCCCTTCCAGTATTGATTCTTTCTCCAATTCATTTAAAACACCGTCACTTACAACAGCTTCAAGGAGCTGTGTGAGGATTTCTGGTGACACCCTACAAACAAAGGCTGACCGCACGCTGGCAAGCTCCTCTACAGGAAGAATAAAGACACATAAACATGCATCTCAATCTCAATCATGTGAAAAATACTCTAAATCTGTTGAATTAAAACTTCATCATCTCATATTCAACATTGGCAGTTCTCATGTTATAAAAATGTGCCAAAAAAGATTAAGACATGTTTCGAAACATTTGATTTTGATGTACTTATAATGATAGAGACTGTTTGTTTTAAAGGCAAGCATATATATAATGAAGTCTAAATGTTCTGACATTTTTTTTCTAACAAATGCCAGAATATCTTTTTTTTCTAAAAAAAAAAATGTTACAAAAAGGGAATCTACCTCATGTACATCCATACATCTCATCAGACAAACCACAGATTTCCTACCTGCTGATGCTTTGGTTGGTGGTTGTTCTACAGGTTCTCCCATGATCTTTCTATAAAACAAGAAGAAGATGATTTTACCAGAAGAAACTGTGAACACAGTTATGTATCACATCACATTCATTTCTTTATGTTAAGGTTTAGTGTCTCGGCCACATACATCCAACACTGATCTGTTTGGAATAAAACATCAATGACATGATAATAAGGTAATAACAGTTTATGTTTAGACTTTTTTCAGTTATAAGTTCAGTATAATGATAAAATAATCTGACCTTATAAACCACAAATTCTACTTATGGGAAACACTACTCATCACTCTCCACGGACTTCATCAGCAAGGTCCACATTTTAAACTATCAGCTCACATTTCACAACTGAGGCAGTAGCCACCATCAGAAAGTGTCTACAGAGAGACAGCTCCTTACACGGAAGACTCAGCTTCACCCCTGTTTAGCTTTGCACCCTGTTAGACCTCTTCCTTACCACCACAAACACAACAAACATTTCCACAGGCAAAAGTAACGAGGTGTCCCCTACTGCAGCCAACCTGCAGGAGGGAGAGGAAATTAAAGCTGTAGGCTCTTTCAAAGACACAGCATATAGCCACTGGTTTAGACATGTAGATGATTTAAAATCAAAACTGAAGAAGCAGAGGCTTTAACCAAACACATCAACACACTGGATGGAAACATCAAGCTCAGCAGGGGAGGACACCAAAGACGACAGGTTATTATTCCTGTACTGTGGTGTGCTCATTCTGGAGGATTGAAGACCAAATGTTAAAGAAAACAACACACACAGACCAGTAGCTACTCTTTGACCCCCACCACCCACTGGCATAAGACAGCACTTAAAATATGTGGTTATCTAAACTGGGCCTTCATTAAGTCAGCAGATACATGGAAAAGCACCACAGATATTCTTTGCATATAAGATGATTTCAGTTTATCCAAGGACTATTAGTGAAAGGTAAGGTAACTTTTTTAATAAATCCCTTCCCATTAAAGACAAAGTCTGTGCTTGAATCATACATTGATTATGTGGTTTTTAATCTACAGTGGTGATGTACTAAAACTAAAAAAACTGTTTATTTCCTAATCATCATCTTCAACTTATTAATCAACTCAGATGGACCTTTAACTGATTTCAATTAAAACTGTGCTCCTCCTTTTTTGACAGAAACCAACCTGAAAGTGAACCCTACTGTGAGTCCTAAAGGGTAACCGGTCTTAAAGGATCTCAGTAATTTTAAAGCCCAGCAGGCATACAGCGGAGATGGGGGAGGGTCTGTGCTGGTGGACATTGGTTACTGGCCTGGTAGCCTGGGAGGATCCGGGACGGGCGTGGAGGCTTGGGGGTCTGGAGGTGCTCCGCCCCCCGGTCTGGGGTGCTGGCCGGGCCTTGGGGGCTTGGGTCCTGGCTGTTGTGTCGCCGGAGCAGTGGGTGGGTGGGTGCAGGGGGGCTCAGCCCCAGTGCAGGGGACCTCTGGTTCATCGGCCCAACTAGGGGGCTCTCTAACTGGTGGGGAGGTTGTTATGTCTTTGCAGGTGGTCTCCTCACTACAAGAGCTTACTCTGGAGGTGGGGGGAGAGATTTAGGAGAGGTGGAGAATGAACTCAACCTGGGTGTCTATTGTCTTGTGTAGTTTGGGAGATGATTGGATGATGGGGTGGGTGCAGTCTTCTCTGGGGTGGAGTCAGGTGGGCTGCCTCAGACTCTGTGGGGCTGGGCGTTGCTGCTGCTGCGGGCCCTCGGTCCGGATGGGCCTGGGCCCCCTTGCCCTATTGGGTTCCAGAGTGTGGGGTGCCTACTGGGGTCAGCGGGGGAGCTGGCTCCAGAGAGGGGCCGCTTGCCCCTCCCTTTCTTCCCTCTCCATCCTCAGCTGCCTCCCTATTCCCACTCTACCACACCCACCCACACACGCAGGGCTTGGGGTGCAGGTAGGGTTGCCAACCGTCCCTTAAAAAACGGAATTGTCCCGTATTTCGAAACACAAGTACACGTCCCGTATTGAGCTAATAAGGGACGCACTTTGTCCCGTAATACAGTGAGAATCAAAAGTAGTCTATAAATGTTTATGGAATTAACGCTTTGTTTGAAAACATAATTCCCAGCCCCTCTCCTGCTTTGTGACCAATGAGCTGACAGCACACTTATGACAATTCGAGTATGACAATTCAGTTTATGCAACCTAATATTAATTTAAAATTTCTGGTAAAATTAAGTTGAGAAATTACATTAGTTGAGTTACACCAACGAACTTTTTTACATGTATCCTACTCACAATTATCCATGCCAATTAGTTTAGGTTTCTATAGTAGCTTTTCTAAAAATCACACAAAGCCATTTCACTTATTCCAATTGATTATTTTATTACAAAACATTTTCAAAGTAATACACTTCTGTGTCAATACAACATAAATGAGACATTACAGCAGCCCTTTAATTATAAATGACTAAAAAAAAAAAAGTACTTCATGTACATTAACATTAACTTAAATTGGTATCAACTTGTTCAACTTGTCGCAGAATCAAGGAAATGACAAAAGATTTTAATGTTCAACAACAGAACAATCCAAAGCTAAGATTATATGTATTACAAACTTTTCTCAAAACTACACTCATCTAGGACTGCATACAAAAACGTAACAGGCACATCGGAATACTACAGTCCAATTCACATTCGTTTCATGACAGAAGTTTGCACTTAACAGACATTACCCGTGGACTGGTTTAAGCCCATCAAGTTCCAGAAATACCTCTAGAGTGTTCTTTACTTGTTTTGGGTAGCTCAGATTGAGAGTGTATATAAGCCCCATCATTAAGGCACACACTCTGGGCACATCAAGGTCTTCCAGGACTGCTGTTCCTTCAATCACAATTTTAGCGACAGCTGGGAGAGACACTGCTGCTCGTCTGGTGTCTACAATCTTTACCACTTCTTCTGGGAACTGTTGTTCACCATCCTGGCAAGTAGGTAGTTTAAATGGAAACATGTCAGCATTTTATGTGCCATTTAAAAATAAAACACAAAAGAATGCGAGATTCACCTACCAGCTGTTCTCTGAAGAGATCCTCTTCCTTCTCTTTCAGATACACCTTCAGGCAACGGATTGCGACCTCTCTCTTCATTTCCACCGAACTCTGGAGAATAAAAAAAGCAAAACAAAACTTAAACTTACAGTTTATTAGGTGAAAAGTCAAAACTATTACATTTATGTGACTTGCATTGTGCCAAATATTGATTTTAAATATGTTTTTAAAAGAAATAAAGATTTAATCTTTGTAACTTCAATTTAAACTGTTACACACTGGCCTGCTTTAAATGCCCACTTTGCTAGCAATAGGATAAAGTGACTAAAAGTAAATGTAACCTAAATTTCATCAACAGCACAATTGTGCTTTTGATCAATAGGACCTGAATCAGAGAATGACATGAACTATAACTGTAACTGTAACTAATTCATCAATACACCTGCGAGGTACATTATATATACTTTCCAGTTTTAGTAGTAGGTGGGCTAAATGTTTCTCAATTAAATTAGGCAATTCCCCAATTTCTTCATCCTCTTCATTTGCTACATCTTCACACAATGGATTTTCATTATGTTCCTCAAGAGGATCATCTCCTGCATTCAAACGACTGACACACCTCTGTATCAGCTCAGGCTTGAAGTCATCCAATGAGTGAGGAGTGTGTTTTCGGTTCCTATGAGAAGCACATGTTCAAATGAGCAGTAACAATCCCAGTACAGGCAAGGTATAAACAGTCCACCATGGCTATGTTTAAGCCTGTAATGCTTTAAGAGCTCATTCCTTCTTGATGTTTCAAACTTGCAAATTTTGCAAGTCCAATGCATTTTGAAATTTACTGCGACCTTTTGTAATGCAAAGAATTATTGAAGCTTTTGAGTTAACAAGCTATTTTAAGTATAAAACCTTCTCTAAAACACTACAATGCAACACTGAAAAAGATTAATCATAAAGACTGAACAAAATTGAATTTTAAAATTGACATCTACAGACTGCAGTTTAAACTTGTAATAAGGTGTCAAATCCAAATGTGCAAGAGAAATTTCTTTTAAACTATTTAAATACCACTGTGGACATGCCACAATCCCACACTTTACATTATGCTTACAATTACAGAAAGCAAATGCAAGTCGTATGCACGCGCGCACACACACACACACACACACACACACACACACACACACACACACACACACACACACACACACACAATATTGTTTTTTGGGTTTTTTTTTTGCTAGGTCAACCAACTTTAATCTCAGGCAGAATTCCCAGTCGAGCTTAGAACATCAACATAATTGATAGAAATACTTTTAGTCAGGGATAAATTCACCACATTTGACTCTGTCAGTAATTAGTTACCTCACCCGAGACCATCTTGTGGAAACACGAATTTACTCTGACACCATGATAAAAATGCAGGCAGCTACTGACCGGTTAATTTGAACATATACGGGTTCAAATTGAACATGCTCTGCTGTCGGCATAGTCTATCAGCTAACCAAATGTACCCTGACAAGTGACATGTTTTAATTGTATCTGTACTCTTTTATTTGTGAGGAACGTTTGCTAGCTAAAAGAAACGGCTAGCTAAACTTAAAAAAACAACAACAACTCTACTCTGCTAAATTACGATTAAAACCATCAAATTTCAGTTTTTTTTAATATGACATTTTAGAGTGTACAAATATAACTTGTAATTCATCTATTTAGAATTCAGTACTTACTTAACTCACCGAACACAGTCGAGGGCAAACACACCTCTTCTCCCACGAAGCCACAAGAATCCAGAAACTGTTGCGCACGATACGAACATATGCTATGGGGTTGCCCTCGTCTGTCTGAATGGTCTCAATTCAAACAGGAAGGATGTTGAAACTCATTTTTACATGTTACACAAACTTAATATTTTCTGTTGTTGATTGATGACAAAAGTATTTTATTCAATATACTCAAACATTTAAGTTAAGGAGCTGTTTTTTAATTTTTGTGTTGCACTGACTTCTAACATTGATTATTCAACTCACTGAAACGTGTACATGTAGGCAACTTACTTTTTTTAACAGAAAAATGCTTTTTTGTTAAGTTCTACCGACAAACACAACGAATATTTTTTAGAGTGCAGGGTCTCAAACTATACGGCCCGATGCTCTGATGCGACCTGAGTGCTCACACTGTGCGTACATAAAATGAAGGTTATAACAGAAAATCTGTCGCTCTCCCTCTCTGTCTTTCACTCACACAGACACGCACACCACCACCATCAACTTTGCTAAATTGCTAATGAAAAACATTGATCAGGCAGCTGTGATTGAGCAGCAGTGTAGATCCAACTATTTTCAAGGTTGTTGTGGTCGTGATAATTTTGTGAGGCCACATGGAAAAGGCTCGGATGAGCTTTCCAAAGTTCTACAAGTTGTGCCTCCATTGCTTGTGTCCAGATCACAGGCTGCACAGCCGTGCTGCGCCATCTTTTTCACCGACGTTTACGTGTTTGCGCGTGAGCAGTGTGAGCACCTGTGGTGACACCCTCACGAGCGATTGATGATCGGGAGCTGGTCGTGAGGTGTTAATCGCTTCTCCTTACCCCACGTATACTACACGATGCATGATGAAGGCCAAAATCGGGCCAATCACCAAATCGGTCGCACGACTCAAAAATCGGGGCTTCAGTGCTCCAAAATCTCATTCTGTTAAAAAAACAGTCCTACTTTGTTAATTTGACCATTACTTTCAGTTATTCTACTTTTGTTTTCTTTGTTCTGTGTTGTGTTGATGTGATTTATTTACTGTGTCAGAACATCGGCTGTTATAGGTTTATGTAAAATCGCACAGTGTAAGCCCAGCATTACACTGTGCGATTTTTGGCCCATTTTGAGCCGATTTTTGAGTCGTGCGACCGTTTTGGCGATCGGCCCGATTTTGGCCTTCATCGTGCGTCGTGCATCGTGTAGTATACGTGGGGTAACGAGACGTGATTAACACCTCACGACCAGCTCCCGATCATCAATCGCTTGGTCGTGAGGATTTCAAACCTGTTTGAAATCCTCGCGACCGCCGTGAGGGTGTCACCGCAGTTTGTCACACTGCGCACGCGCAAACACAAATGTCAGCGAAAAAGACGGCGCAGCACGGCAGTGCAGCGTGTGATCTGCACACAAGCGATGGAGGCACAACTTGTAGAACTTTGGAAAGCTCATCCGAGCCTTTTCGATGTGGCCTCACAAAATTATCACGACCACAACAACCTTGAAAATAGTTGGATCTACACTGATGCTCAATCACAACTGCCTGATCAATGTTTTTCATTAGCAATTTAGCAAAGTTGATGGTGGTGGTCTGTGTGAGTGAAAGACAGAGAGGGAGAGCGAGCGACAGAATTTCTGTTATAACCTTCATTTTATGTACGCACAGTGTGAGCACTGAGGTCGCATCAGAGCATTGGGCCGTATAGTGTGAGATCATCGTGACCTATGAACTTCTAACCTCTGCGAGTCAATCGTACAGTTTGAGCAGGAGCTGAATCGCGCGACTGAAAAAATCGCACAGTGTCTGCCCAGCATTAGCCCAACATTAGAGCAGCAATGTTTGTTCGTTCAGAGAAAGAAAAAAAAGGCTGCAAAAGTACAGGGAGGAATGGGAAAAGGAAAACACCTGGCTGGAAAAGTGCATGATAACACCTATAAAGCGCACTGCACTGTGTGCCGGCGCACTTTTTCCATAGGCATGCTTCTAGTGGTGGGCACATGAAGAACATGAGGGGCGTGAAAGCTCGGGGAACCCTTAACCAATTTTTTGTCCACCAGGCCACGGCAGAAGCAGTTATGGTATGTAAACACTGGTTTGTTTTTTTTAAACCCTCTGGTTAAGGTTAATATGGGCATGTGCAGTGAATATCAGCGCTATGTGGCCAGAAGTGTGATAATGAAATTTATTTTGTGTAATAAACAACTGCAAGGATAGATGATTACAACAAATAGATCACTAATACATAAAAGTAATATATAGATGAATAATGATGATGAGTTAAGATGCGTAATCATGGGAACAAGCGGGTTTACAAACAGGAGCAGCTGATTAGCATTAGAAAAGCTGAAATAATACCTCAGCTGAAGCCAATTGTACTAAATGCACTATATGTGCACAGTTACAAGAATATTTTTCGTTCTATTGCTTTCTATTAATTTATATAATTTTAAGTTAAGCAGGACAGAGTTCTTTTAAAGAAAGATTTACTTGTATTCTCAAAAGTTAAGCATGACAGGCTTCTGTTTAAGAAAGAGACCTGTTTTACTGTGTTAATGTTGTCATTTTGAGCTAAAAATAAATGGCTAAATGATCATTTGTTTCCCATATGGTCATATCACAAAGAATATGCATCTGCTTAAATCAAATTCAAGTCAAATGGTTAAAAAATAATTTCACACACACAAAAAAAAGAGCTACCACACTGGGAAGGGTGAAGACAACTGGGTTGCCCGGCCCTGGCCACAAGGTGTCCCTTATTTATTTTTCAGGGAGTTGGCAACCCTAGGTGCAGGTATGTCACCAGGGTGCAGGGGAGGCACTCCCCCCTCTGTCCCCTTCTGGCCGCCTGTGCCTCAATTTTATTCTGCAACCTAGACATCCACATTACTCACACTCTCACATAACACATACATATAGGGCCTTGGGGGTGGACACGTTTTACAGCATCCAGAGGATGATCGGTGTATTCCAACCCACCTCTGGCGCTGGTGCCCTACCCTCAATTTTAAATGCATTTAGACACTAAGGGTTTTTGGGAGGAGCTGTGCTGCTCTCTGAGAGGAAGTAAGTACCCTGCTCTCCTGAGTTTTAAATGCACTTTAGAACAGCACACAGCAACACTACATATGAGCGGGTGTAGGGAGGTTTGAGGTCTTCACTCACCCCGGTTCTGTTAGCTGTCAGGGCTGAGGGGCTGGGAGGAGGTTCTGGCCGTCAGATTGAGGTCTGGGATGCGGGGCCTCCCTGCTACTGCAGATAAGGAGGTGGTCCGCTTGCCTCCACCCCAGAGAGAAGGGTTACATCTCCTGGTTCTAGGTGCGGCTTGCCCCTCTGAGGGCGGGGGTACCTGGACCTGGGATATAGAGTATGTTTGGGGAGTGCGACTGTCTGTGCAGTGTCTATTTGTGTCTGTCTACACATTGGGTGAGTGCCGAGTATTTGGTTGTGTATAAGGGGGTGGGAATGCACGTTTGTGTCCGCGTGTGCCTGTTCGTCTGTGTCTATATGTCAGGTTGGGTCTTAGACTCAACCTCTCTGGGTACATCTCAGGCCCTCCAAAGTACGGAGGCCTATCTCCCCTCACCACACTCCCTGCCGGTGGCTGATGCCCTCAGACATTGGTGTGTTGGTGGTCCTTGGCGTCTGGGTGCTCATGTATGTACCGGCTCACTCCTGGTGGCCAATTGGCAGGGCCTAGCGCCTGTGGCTCGGTCAGGCCTCCTCCGGGGGGTGGGATGCCCTCAGGCCTCTGGCCTCGGGGCCTGAAGCTCGGTCCTCTCTGGCACAGCTGGCTGTCGGCAGAGCCCGCGGGCATGCCACTGCAACCCCCTCTCGCCTCTGCTCAGTAGCTGCTGGGTGACCTCTCATTTGGGGCTCTACTCAGCTCTTCCCAGGAGGTTGGCACGGTTCCCCCCCTTTTGGTGGTCCTCCTCGGGTCCTTGTACTCTGGGGCCTCTGGATATCTGGGGCCTGGATCTCCTCCATGCCTGCTTCATACCCTGGTGGACGGGGCTATGGCTCCCCACACTCCCTAGCAGATCGTTACACTGAGAAACCTTTGGAATACAAGCATGCTGATCCACACAGGTATGCACACAGGTGTACACACGGGTGTTCACAGACGCGGACTACACCTTTCTTGGCTGCTGCCTCGAAGCACATTGTGCGCTGTCTATCTTGCGTGCTGCACAATATCATTTAATATTTAGTATCTACTGTTATCTACTGCTAGCTAGTTTATTGTGATGGTGCTGTTTTTGTATTATGTTGCTCTTTTTTTTGTTTGCTTTCTCTTCTGTTTTTTTTTTCTCCATACAGGTGATCCAGGTGTTTTGTTTGTTTTTCTTTCTTTCTTCCCCCCTTTCTCACCGTCTCTTCTCCCCTTTGGTTTTCTTTCTCTCCCTCTTTTTCTTTCATTCTTTCTCCCTGTCCTATCCCCCAGTCATGTCTGTCCCGTTTGTAGCAACCGAAAATAAAATAAATTCATAATTATAATAAAGGTCAATCAAATGGACCAAATGGCAAGGCCATGATGATCCACTTGGTAAAATAAATCCGCTTGGTATCTTTCTTGGCCTTAAGACAACAATTCTGATGGCTGAAGATCCAAACGGGACACAAAAAAAAAAAAAAAAAAAAAAGCCCAGCAGGTGTCTGCTGCAGAGAGGTGAGCTGTTAGTATCATGAACTCTTTAAGGGCTGATTTAACTGCATTCCCTCAATCCCAACAATTTTTTAAAAAGCCACCCATAAAGCTAGCTGAGGTGGTTCTGAGAATTGTTGACATATCACCTGAGTACCTACGGTCAATGGGTGAAGGTGTTGTTGCACCCGTGACTCTCTCTCTCTGACAGCCTACTATCCAAAATGTTCCAAAAAACCCTCATTAACAAATTTTATAGCCTATTTTTGGCAGCAAACATGACAGAGGGGACTGAAGGGGACTGAAGGGGACCACATCTGGATCCCCTTCAGTTCGCTTATCAGCCTCGTCTCGGAACAGAGGACGCCATCATCTACCTGCTCAATCATGTCTACACCCATCTGGACCAGCCGGCGAGCACTGTGAGGGTCATGTTTTTTGACTTTTCTAGTGCTTTCAATACCATCAGGCCGACCCTCCTGGGTGATAAGTTAGCAGCGATGCAGGTGGATGCTTCTCTGGTGTCCTGGATTGTTGATTACCTGACAGGAAGACCACAATATGTACGTCTCCCAGTGTGTGTCTGACAAGGTGGTCAGCAACACAGGGGCACCACAGGGGACTGTCCTCTCCCCCTTCCTCTTCACCCTCTACACCACAGACTTCAGCCACTGCACGGAGACCTGCCATCTTCAGAAGTTTTCTGATGACTCTGCGGTGGTTGGATGCATCAGCAGGGATGATGAGACAGAGTACCGGTCTGTGGTCGACTCCTTTGTCACGTGGTGTGAGCAGAATCATCTGCAGCTCAATGTGGCAAAGACCAAGGAACTGATCGTGGACTTCAGGAAGACCAGGAAACACTTGACCCCTGTTTCAATCCAGGGGGTGAGTGTTGACATTGTGGAGGACTATAAATACCTTGGAGTTCACATTGACAATAAACTGGACTGGACTAAAAACACCACAGCACTTTACAGGAAGGGCCATAGTTGTCTCTATTTTTTGATGCGACTGAGGTCCTTCAACATATGCCAGAAAATGCTGAGGATTTTCTATGAATCTGTTGTGGCCAGTGCGATCCTCTATGCTGTTGCATGCTGGGGGAGCAGGCTGAGGGTAGCAGATGCCAACAGACTCAATAAACTAATCCGTAAGGCCAGCAATGTTGTGGGGATGGAGCTGGACTCCCTCAAGGTGGTGTCGGAGAGGCGGATGCTGTCCAAGATAAAGACAATGTTGGATAACACCTCCCACCCACTCCATGACATGCTGGTGAGTCACAGGAGCTCGTTCAGTGAGAGACTGAGATTACCGAAAAGCACCACTGAATGACACAGGAAATCATTCCTGCCTGTGGCCATCTCCCCGTACAACGCATCCACTTAACACACTGGTTACTGCTACAACTACACATGTTTCTTTTCCAGCTATTTATTTATGAGTGACTTATGTAAGTATGTATATATATGTATATATTGTACTATTCTTAGTTAGCGTATTGTCTGTCTTGTCTTAATGTTGGTTTATAATGGAGCACTGTAACAAAAGATAATTTCCCCCAGGGATCAATAAAGTAATCTGATTCTGATTCTGAAAGCTGTCAGGAGGATTAATTGTTTTTACTGTTTTTACTGTGCACCTGGCCTTGCACCAGGTGTACCAATGTGTACACTGACATACTGATTGGAGTAAAAGTCTGACAAACACATTTTGTCACGGCAAGTGGGATGAGCCGTGTAGGGAAAAATAAAGGAGGATCCAAATGCAGACACTCGCTGATATGTGAAGGTGGTTTACTGAAAATATAAAGCACATGGTGAACAATGAAAGAATGGAACAAAAGCTAAACTATACTGGGAAAAAACAAAACTACAAAACTGCAAACCTGAACATGAAGGAAAGTAGATGAGGGTAGATGATGGTTGATAGCAGGGAAAACACACGGTAGATACACAGCTGGAAGTAATTGACGAGACGAGACAAGACAAGGGAGGCAAAACTAAATACACTCACATAAGACCCGGACTTTCACAATAAGACAGGAAACAAGAAACCACTACACAAAGACGCAGACTAGACACAGAACTAAACCTACACTAAACCTGAGACACAACCCTAAGAACTAATCCCTCACCAGAATAACTAAAACATAGATTTATCATAATAATCAAAGCACCAGAGAAACCAAAAACAATCCATAATGAAAAAAATAAACCAAAACATAAGAACTCAAAATAGTGGATCAAAACTGACCCAGAACCGTGACACGTTTAATCAATCCCTGTTGTATCATTGAGATCTGGAAAATTGGGAAAATACCCATAGTTAAAACTTATAACTGACGAAGCAAAAGACAAAGAGTGGAAAGTTATCCAGCAGCTGGATAATGTGTTATGGACAAGAAAGGAGGGTCAGATATGCCCATACAGATATGTATCTCTTTGCTGTTTGCTGTCTTTCTGCAGCATTGTATGGATAAGGTTATCATATCGACATCAAAATTTGCAACCTGACATTTTCTTCCTGGTAAAAGGCAGTTTTTTCTTGCCGTTGTCACCAAAGACCTTGGTCTGCTTGATTGTTCGGGTTTTCTCAGTGTTATTGTACGGTCTTTACCTTACAAAAACTGGGATTTTAAGATTTTAAGAAATGAAATAAATAAGTCTTTCACACATTAGTTTTAGGCAGTTAAACTAAAACTCATTTGTTACATCTGACTGGATTTGTCTGGAATTCATATTTTTGAGTTTTAAAACAAAGAATGAGTGTTTCACACACAGAGTTTAAAGTTTAGCTAAATGAACAGTTGCAAGATCAACTCACTGCTCACCATGCAAACAACCTGTTTCACCCTCTGTTTGCAGTCTGACGTAATCACAATCACTAGTTCTAAATTCAGATAAAACTCAGATTTTTGTACTCGACCCTAAAAATCTTAGAAGTATGATATCTAACAAGATGTTTACTCTGGTTGCCATTACCATGGCTTCCAGTTAATCTGTGGAGAATCTTGGAGTCATATTTGACCAGGGCCCTATTCTAGGAATGATGCTTCACAAACTCTGACTTTAAAAGTAAACTCTGAGATAACATCTTTTCAACTTATGACAGCCACTTTAATTTGATGAATGTACTCTAACTCTGGAAACCAAAACAGGCTGTGTTAGCTTCACCTTACCTGCAGTTAGTACTGGGGATCAGTTAAAAAAGTAAATAAAATCCTTCATATGTCCATCCCTGGAATAACATCAGCTATAGCAGGTGTTGGGGGGGGGGGGGGGGGGGGGTATGAATTAAAAAAAAAAAAGAAAGAAAAAGACAAATGAATGCTTGGACACTGCTAGCATGATGGACAGGTCACTCTTGTATGTCACTCTTTTAATTTTTAGTTCACAAACACTTCTTATAATGAAAATTTGGAGATGTTAGCTCTTTATACAGTAAAGTTACAGTGGGATACAAATAATATTAGGCTGATCCTGCCGCAATTTGTTCCCCCTGTTCAAATCACGGACAAACAGCATCCAACAGTTGTTTATGTTTTTGAACCCATTTTGCACAGAGAGACATTTTTTGAAAAATGTATTGATAGCAATGTTGAATATTATTACACAGGAAAAAAACAACTACACGTAAAATAATCACACCGTGACACCTCTGCCTTTCTAAATGGAGGGACGGTAACTGCGTGTGTATATGTAAGCGTGTAAAACCTGACGATAGTCAGATTAACAGTATTTTGTCTCTATCTGCTATTCTGCAATTCATCTCATGTAAACAATATCATGGCACACAGCCATCCCTTTGACATTGCGTGACGAACTCTGTATTCCTCGTCCACACGTGAACGCAAAAAAGGAGTTTTAAAAAATCTCCATTTTCAGTGATTCCAAATGCCGTTTACGTGTGGACGAAACAGTTTTCAAAAATACCTGTGTAGGTGCGGACGTAGCGTAAGAGAGTTAGTAGTTAATTTTCTTACTACCTGTAATTTATTGCAGATTACTTGTATTTGCTTAATTGTTTACTAAATGTTTGAGGTGTGAAATAAACTGCAATGGAGCAAAATATGAGTGTGTGGTTGGAGGATGTGTTCGTGCATGCGTGTGCGTGTGCGCGTGAAGGGGCCGCGAACATTTTTCTTGTAAAACAAAGGGGGGCCCAGCAAAAAAAATTTGGGAACCACTGTGTTAGGCTATCCCCTCTCTATGGCTTCTCGAATTTTGATGATTAATCACATTTAGGCGCACGATTAGCTCACTTGGATTAGCATGTAATCATATATCGCATGACTGAGAGCAGCCGGTCTGGGTTCGAGTATAACCTGTTTTTTGTTTTTGTTTTTTTTAAATTAAATAACTCAATGTCCATCTGGGATTAATAAAGTTTCCCTGATTCTGATTGCCGGAAGCCCAAACAAAACATGCAATAAGAGGCTCTAATGTAAGAGTCCTGTTAATGTTGGAGGCATCAGTTACACAATGACCCATAGCCAGCACAACAGAGCCAGCAGTGCACGGGCAGGAATGCATTTCTTACTTGGAAATTTCAACACCAATTAATAAGAAGAATGGGATGTGCAAAACTTCAGTAACCCAACGCTGGGTCAAATATGGACCGAGCCAACGCTGGGTTGCTGCAACTTAACAGGGTTGGGTTACTGGTTTGACCCAGCACACTGAGTTAGGATAACTATCCAAAAATTGGGTTAAATTGACCAATGTTTGAAGTTGAGGTTACCCAAAAATTGAGTCGAAAGTCAAAACCCATCACATGGGTTATATTACCATTAACGTTTGGGTTAAGATTTGTACTTATTATAAAATTCAGAAAACTAGATTCAAAACAGATTTTATCAAAAAAGCTTTTTATTGCCATATTATACATAGAACATAGATGGCAAATTCATAAAACATATGTCAATTAAAGTAAAATGCAAGTAACAAAAAATATATAATTCATTGTATTATATCCATTACTTCAAATCAGTCTTTGGTTACAGCACATGTACATGTTAATACACATAAAGACATGCTATGTAAAGCCAGCTCTGGTTTTAGAACAAATTACATGTAAAAACTCTTAACTTTAAAAAACTGATAAGTTGATGATTATCTCAGTACATAACAGACATTGACACTTTGGAAAAGTGGCAAGAGGGAATCTCCCTCTCAGATCATTTCATGCACCTTTATGAGCAACATTTTACGTTTCCATCATAGCTAAATGAGCCCTCATTCATTTGACCATATTTGATTCATGCCCTGGGATCCATCTATTCTTGGGATAGATGACAGTGAGAAGGCATTCCCGAACCTGTGGGCATGACTTTGGGTAACTTGCATCAAAAACAAAAAATGCTTTGAAGCACCCATCAAAAGACCTTCGATTGCTGCAAAAAGCAGAAACAAATCTATCTTCTAGTACCAAGCAAGATGAACATTTTCTTAAGGTTCTTAAGAAAGGTTTCTTAAGGTTCCTTTGGTGCTGAATTCTTTTTCCTGATAGAATGAAGCCTTTTCCTGACATTGTGTAGACCTATGCTGGCCTATGAGTTCTGCAAGGGCTGAAACACACATCCTGTAATTTTTAAACAAAAGAAAAGAAAAACACTGATATTGTTATCAACGCAGAGGTCACTTAGGTTAAATTAAATAATTGAATTAAATTAAACAGTTTAGGTAGACTGTGTTCCTTTTTCTTTTTTTTCTTTTTTTTTTTTTTTACCTTTTTCCTACAAATGCCACACCCAATCTCATACTTTATTTGTTCTGTATACAGTGATCTCTAAATAGCAAATACCCCAAGCAAATTTTGACCTAACAGAGTTAGTCAAGCTATGAAGTGAACTGAAGAACTCGGTACATTACCAACCCAACTCCTGAGTCATGATTTCAGAACCAATATTTGGTCACAATAACCCAACCTACTAACCCAAGGCTTTTACCCAGCAGTTGAGTTATGAAAATAACCCAGCATTTTTAAGAGTGTATGTTACCTAGCCACGAGCTAACATAGTTAGCTGGCGTTAGCTGAGGTTAGTTCATAAACTGCAGACTGTTAGGCCATTTCCAAATACTCAAGTACGCGAGTCCATACTCACGTTTTATTTAGTCTGGACCTCGTAAGTTCACACGGAAGACCAGACTTCCCAAGAATGCAGCGAGATCATTCTACAATTAGAATGGCAGTCTCCTATTGACATCAGAGCTCCGGAGTTTTTACTGCCATCCCCTCTTAATTTACAGTTTTTCTCAGTCGCTTTAGTGCGTTTCTCAGAACACCATTAACATTTGCACAGCAGTTAGTGCATTTCCCAAAACAATTAGTGCAAACTGCAAAACCTAGTGGATAGCCTGCAAAAGCACGTCACATGCACAGAATTGATTATCCATACCTCAAAACCAAGTATCCATGTCAATGAAACTGTCAGTGCCATCAAAATGAAAAGTCTTGACACCATCTTTATGAACAAGATAGTCAAATGACATTGTCATGTTTCCACTATAATAGTTTATAATTTCAGTGTTTCCCATTGCAAAAAAAAATTGGTGACACCTGAAAATGCTGACGACAGCACTATGGCCTACCTGTACAGCCATCTGAAATGTGCAGTAAAGTCACTGTAGATGTTATGGGAGTCTTGGGAGTAACTGAGACACTGAATACGTACGTTTCACATTTCCATTGTGTAGAAGTGTTTGTAATCCTACAGAATTGTGCAAAAGAAAAATATGCTACAGTCACTTGTGCACTGTAGAATACATGTAAACATAAAATCACCCATTTGGTAGAGCTGTGCACTAATGTGAACAATAAACAGCACATGTAACAGTACAGTAAATCATTCTGGCACATCCAGATGCTCCTGTCTGTCTGGCCACATATTTTCATCTACATCACAACAGATGTTATCCCTCGCAATGCAGCGAGGAAAATATCTCCTGGAGTGGCGACTCCATCCTCTGCAGGACCCTGCTGTGATGTCGTCACATGCTGCATCCATGGCTGCTAGCAGGGCCATTTGCTCATGTGGATTTCATTTGTCTTGAGTACTCTGTCAATTGTTGAAATTGGAACAGATTCAATATTGCCAAATACCGTGTAATTCTCTATGACAGCGCTTTGTATGTCTCTCAGCTTTATTGCATTGTTTGCAATGACCATTGCACAAATGGCTTCTTCTTGCTGTGGGGTAAGAAGGGGCCCTCTTCCGCCTCCGCGAGGTTGTCTTACAATCCTATGTGGTGCAGAGTGAACTTTTTGTGAAATTGCAAATACAGTACAGTAACATGTGATGTGTCTGAGATGGCACAGTACAGTACAGTGTATTACTGTTTGCATACCTGTTTTCCCTACGGAATGTTTGAATGATTGAACTGACAGTAGTTCTTCCAATATTGGGTTGCACCCTTCGACCAGCCTCCTCCATGGTGAGGCCGTGATTGACAACATGGTCCACAATTGTAGCCCTTATTTCATTAGGAATCCGCCTATATCTGCCTCTTCTCCCTCTTCCCCTTCCCCTTCCTCCCCCCATCCTCACCCCTCTTCCACGGTGCTGACCTTCCATTTTGTGTCACAGAAATGTAGAAATGGTACACACTAGCTCCTGCACAGTTTATATATGCTTGCCAATTGGGGATTCACAGGATTCATCCATAATTGACAGTGAACAAGTTGTTTGTCATTGGTTACAACTAAACTTTCACACGCCTCCTCATGAGTGACAGCTGTAATTCACCTGAGATCAATTGTTCAATTTCGGAGACATTTCCAGGAAAAATGATACAGAAAGGTATAGGATTTGCTTGACAGATGGCCAATATTTGGCATGTGATAACTAGTTCAACAATTTTGTGTGTGATGACTCAAGCAATGGATGCATGACTATTAGTTTTATTGGGAACGACTATTCAGCATCCATAGGTATGATTACTTTTGACTGACATGACATAAGCAAATGGAAATGTCAGAAAGCAGCAGGGAAATGTATGGAAGCAACTGATTCATGTCCAAAATCATTTGCAGTTTGTTCAGAGAGAGGAGAAATTGCTACTATGATGTGCACAAATGACTGAGTGTTGTGGAGGTTGAACTAATAGTTATGAGAATTTCAATTCTGATCTGAGAAACGCACCAAAGCGACTGAGAAAAACTGTAAAGACTTTTTTGTCTCGGTCTTGGTCTCATCTCACCTTTGTCTTGGTCTTGACTCGGTCTGTCTTGGTCTCGGTTTAGGCGATCTTGACTACAACTCTAGTATTAATTGTCATTTTAATCACAGTTAATTAGGCACATTCTGTTTAGACTGTGCAGTACTTTGGTCAGTTGAGGTTATTTTAAATATGCTAAAGAAACAAACTTTGACTTGAGTTTTTCACTTAGATATGCTGTGACATTCAAAAACAAACTAACTAACCTCTTACACTCACTTCTGAATCCATTTTTTAAGCTTCAGCATTTAACAAAATTAAAAGTTTGGCATAATCCATCCATCCTCAGTTTATTAAAGTATAGTTTGTCCTTTGTCCGAAAGCCATTTGAATTCTCCTCCCTCTTTGTAAACCAACTTCCTTCTGATTGTAGAACCAAAGTCAAAGGAGCAAACAGAATCTGCTGCTTGAGGGCACCACCTCCTCCACCTGCTGCTGTGGAGATTCAGAAAAATAAATCTGAACATAAAAAGATTTTTCGCTTTTGTTATTGGGAATCCCTTTTTGTTTTGTTTTTGATTATATTAGTACACTTCAGAGCAGAAATATTAGGAAAACAGATTTCAGCCGGCTGTCTCTCCAGTCATTCCTCTGAACCTGATTAGTGCTTGAGTGTAGAAATGCTCTTTCAATGGATGTTACATTTACTCACACGTGGGAAGTAACTAAGTACAAATACTTTTTGCTTTTACTTCCTACATTTTTAAACAAATATCTGTACTTTCTACTTCTTATATTTTCACTTTTGGTTTAACACAGTTAAGGTTATGGTTCTCCAAACATCGAGCCAATTTGAGAGTACCAGGAACACATGAAAGGCAGTCCTGTTCACTTATTATTTAGCAGAGAATGTGCCATAAAAAGAGATGACGGGCACCAAACCCAGGGATTAAAAGTGGGACAGGGTTTTTTTTGCACAACTGTATGTGTAAAGTTTCTCACACAGTGTGTTGCTAGCCAATGGTCCAGCTGCTATACTTCACAGGGAGAGAAAAGAAAGCTAACTTCACTCAGAGATGGAGAAAGGTAACAAAGATAGGAAAGGAAGAAGAGACGTTAGAGTCAAAGGTAAGGACTGCTCATGTAAAGCTTACATGGAAGTCTTCATGTTTTTAAATCAGATATTGGGTTTGTACATGTGACATTATGGTGATTGTGGCTCAAGAGTTGGGAGTTCGCCTTGTAATTAGAAGGTTGCTGGTTCGAGCCCCGGCTTGGGCAGTCTCAATCGTTGTGTCCTTGGGCAAGACGCTTCACCCGTTGCCTACTGGTGGTGGTCAGAGGGCTTGGTGGCGCCAGTGTCCGGCAGCCTCGCCTCTGTCAGTGCGCCCCAGGGTAGCTGTGGCTACAATGTAGCTTGCCATCACCAGTGTGTGAATGGGTGGATGACTGGATGTGTAAAGCGCTTTGGGGTCCTTAGGGACTAGTAAAGCGCTATACAAATACAGGCCATTTACCATTATGTTTTTTTCATATTGTGAAGCGTGTTGCAAAACAAACAGAGGTAGACTAACTGTGCAGGATAAACAGGTTAGTTTGTACTAACTACTGTGATGGAGTTACAAGCTCTGCAGGAAATTTAGATTTTTGTGTGTTTCTCTTTTAAGCTTTCAGATTCAGATAAACTGTCACGATCAGTCAATGCAAAACAGTCACACTCTTCAGGGTTTAAAGACTCATGTTTGAAGATGAAGAATCAAATACACATGGACACCAGTTGTTACTCTGAGAAGGAAAACCCTTCAACAGCAGACAGAGCAGTGGGGGAAAAAAGGTAATAGAAAAATATAAAACTTAGGTTTCTAAAATGTAATTTATTTCACACGTCCTGTCCGCCTCTTTGCTCTGGTGCCAACTAAAGGAGAAAAGGCAGCGGCAGTCACAGTTCTTTTATTTCACCAGAGGTTCGCTTTGCTGTGTTTGACACGCGCAGTTATTGTCTCAAGTATTTTTATAGTATTTTTTATTATGTTGGGTGTTGTCACTCAAGAAACGTTCTTCCGCAGAACTTCCCATCAGCAAACTAGAAAAACTAGTAACTGCATGCAGCATAGTTTCAGTTTGCACTACACCTGATCTTTGTGATGCATCAACAGTAACAACATGTTATTTAACAGAGCTAAATAAAGGCTGACAATTCAGGTTTGATTCACACTTTAATTCAGATTATAAAGATTATACCTAAATTATACAGATTATAATTCAGATCAGATTTATTTAATTTAAAGTAAAGTTCACACGGTGTTGCACTTTGCTATATGCTTTATTGATTATGAGCTTGACACACTCTGTCTGAGCAGCTTTTCAGCTAACATATTGCTCTCTCTCCTCCTCCTCCATCATCCTGACGTGGATGATGATGTCATTTAAGTAGGTGGCAGCATATGCAGCACCCATTCCATTAGGCACTGAAAAGTGGCAGGGCCTCTGAGCAAGCCAAATGAAAGTGTGACAAATTGGTACAAACTACGGAGTGGAGAAGGTTGTTTTTTCCTTGAACTCCGCAGACAAGGGAATTTGCTGGTAACCCTTGGTTCAATCCAGTGTTGTGTAAAAGCGACCAGGGTCGAACCAGTCCAGGGGCTTTTCAAGCATCAAACAAGAAATATTTAACTGAACAGACCCTCACATTATGTATTCACTCAGTGCCTGCATCAATGTGGAACTAAATTCTCCTTGTTATCAGCCAAATATCCTTGGGTAAGATACGAACCTGTAGGTGCTCTCTGATCCATCTATTAGAGTATGAATGTATGCTACTGTTAGCTAGAGCACTTATGTAGAAAAAGTGAATGGTTGAATGAGGCAAGTTGTATAAAGCGCTTTGAATGCTGAAGCAGGACCAGTGAAAGGGACTGTGTGTGTGTGTGTGTGTGTGTGTGTGTGTGTGTGTGTGTGTGTGTTTTATTTAATTATTTGTTTAGAAAATAGCATTTTTACTGCAAAGCAGTCTGTTTCTCTGTTTCCAGTCTATAAATCCAGTAACACTTTCTACCTTCACCTGTGCAGTAAAGATTGAGAGCAGAGATGAAACCAACCATCCAATCAATGAGCAGCATCAACACCTGAACTTTATTCAGACTTTGTTATAAATGAGTGCAGATAAATGAAATTATGTAAATATCCATTATGGATCTGGTACTTTCACAATTCAAAGCTTCCTAGATAGGTCAGCCAATGACGATGCAGCCTTTTGTTGGGTCTGAGACAAATAATTGAAACATGTTGCTGGACACAAAATTCAAAAAGAACAGATATCTGTAGAAAAAAAGACATTAAGAACACCACCATCAGAGGCAAAAATTAAACCTTTGAGAAACTTTTGTTTCTCAAGAGTACCCCAATTTTTCCAGTTATTTGTTGCATTTCAAGTTGTCCAAGTCCAATGACTAACTTGAAATGGTACAAAGGTAAGTGTTGAAATACCAGAGGTTTAAAAGAAAGGTAAGGTAAGGTCAAAACTGAAACATAATGTACATTTCAGAATTATACAAAAAGGCCTTTTGAGACACAACAACATGGGTTAACAATTGAAAGCTGTTCTATAACACAGGAGGTTGATCAAGCCTTGAAAGGTGCTACTAATTCCTACAGGTGTTCCAACTTTTCTACATTATATACAACCTCCTCTGTCTGTATAAAAGCAGTGTTGGAACCCACTGTGGTACCATACCCTCGTGAGCAACAGCTGGACAGTATTGGACTGTAGAAAGTAGCAATTAACAATCAAAGACAGACAGACCATCATAACACTTAAAAATAACACCTAAAGAGATATTGAAAATAACGTAAAGGTGTCAGTGAGTACAGTTTCCTTCACCATCAGAAGGCACTCAGAAACTGGGACAAACTTTGACAGGAAGAGGTCTGGCAGAGCCAAAGCCACAACTGAATCAGATGACAATTTTCGAAAGTTAACAGCTTGCATAAAAGGTGGCTGACAGGACAATAGCTTCAAGCACAGTTTAATATTGGTCGTAATTAGCAAGTCTCAGTTTCAACTGTGAAGAGAAGATTTTCGAGCTGTAGGTTTGACAGGACAAGTGGCAGCAAGAAAGCCATTGCTAAGACATTAGAATAGGACAAAGAGGCTTGCCTGTGCCATGACACACCACCATTGGACGACTGGAATAAGGTATTATGGACTTAGAAATCAAAATTTTAAATTTTCGGTTCATCACGGAGGATCTTTGTGGGCCGTCAAGTAGGCGAAAGGATGGTTCCACAGTGTGTGACATCAGCTGTCAAACATGAAGGAGGAAGTGTCACAGTATGACAGAGGTCTGTCATTAATGCACCAGAGAAATGGACAGTGGTTCCTCAGAGTGACCCAGGGAATGGTTACTTTGTCCCATTTAGATGAAAATTATCTTAAATTATCTTAAATTCTAAAGGAAGATCTGAACAATACTTTTGTCCTCATCACTTTCCAAATCAATGCAGCACTCCTTCAGAGAGCACTTCAAAGTCTCCTGAGCTTAGAAACCAAATTAAAGGTGCAATCTCAATTTAATAATGCTGTCTTCTTCCCTTTTACTTTTCACAACATACAAACAGGTGTTTATAAGTTTCTGTATGAATTTGCTGTTTATGTCCTTATTTTGACACTAAGTCTTCAGCAGCTGACTCACTCTTACCAGTAGATGGCACAATCTCCTCATTCTCATTTTCCATTAAGTGACTCTCTGTTTTTTTAATTTTTAATTTTCCAAAAAGTAAAACCATCAGAAATGTTTATTTCTCTAATTTGATTTCATTTTTTTCTGTTTATTTTTCTACAGTTAATACGACAGGAGAGATATAAAAATATTAACAAAGAGGTTGATCCTCATCATGCCAACTGCTTCAAATACTTATTATTCAGAATCTGATCTGATCCTAACTATTTGTTCATTAGTGTGTCACTTTAATGTTTGAGCAGATATCATTTCTTTATATAGGTTTTTTTTTTCACCTACTTCAGCAAGTTTCAGTGGTGGTTATTTGGTTATCAAATATCCATTGTTTTCTTACTTACTGTCATACACACCGTCAGGCTGATGTTTCTCTCACATGTCACGCTGGACTGAATCCAGAAGGTATCTTGGTACAGTCTAGAGTCCGAGGCAGTCAGGTTGTTGAGAGCAAATGAAGTAGAATCATAAAATGTCTCAAGAACTAGGGATAGGGTTCAGACTTCTTAAAAATTAAAATTAAAAAGTGTTCTTAAGCAATAGTTATCTTTGGACATTCCACCTTTTTTTCACTCATATTTAGTCCAGTCCCTGTAATTGACCATTTTTAGAAAAATGTTTTTTGTTTGTTTTCTGAATTTATGTTGTATATTTATGTTTGAATGATTCATCATTCAAACATAAATATGATTAATCATTCAAACATAAATATACAACATAAATTCATAAATATACAACATAAATATATGTTGTATATTTATGTTTGAATGATTAATCATTCAAACATAAATATACAACATAAATTCAGCAAAGACCTAAGATATACCTCTGGACTTTCAGTTGATCCTTGTACTGTTCACTTAAAATAATCACAGGTGGTCCCAGTGGAAGAGTGGCTGTCAAGAAGCCACTGCTAAGGAAGGGAAATGGGGAGAAAAATACGGGGTATGCCAAATTACATAGGAACTCTGTGTCAAAATCAACAGGTGGCAACAGGTCTGATGGAGTGATGAAAACACATAAATCACTATCAGTATGTGTGGAAGTCAAGAGAGAGGATCAACAGTGAATGTCTACAGCCATTTGTAAAACACGGTGGAGCAGAATGTCATTCACAAATCCTGGAGAACTATTCCGGAAGACTACTTTAAAAAATTACAAGAAACCTGCCTAAGAAATTTCAGGCTGTGTTGAAGAATAAAGGTGGTCATACCACGGCTCATCAGAGTTGTACAAACTGTTATTGACATATATTTTGCATTTCCATGAATGTGTGCACATTTCTATTAATTACTGCGCCTGCTTCCCATTTTCAAAATATAATGAAATGAACAGTTACCCAAGCCCTTCAACATTTTTTCATCCTTTATCAAATAGATGTGCAGTGAAGAGTGACAGGAAAGTGGAGGAGAGACAGAGGGGAAGGCGTGCAGCAAAGGGTCGTGGGTTAGACTTGAACCCAGACCGTGTGTGCTCAGCCATATGGCACTCCGATGGCATACAAACAGAATACCATCACACGGGAAACAGAACTATCACAATAAAATATATATGTGTAATTCACACTGAGATACAGAACTGGGAATAAACATGGAGAAAGAACTAAACCTACACTAGAGACATAACACACAAACCATGGAAGGCACAGGAACAAAACCTAAGAACTAGAAATCACAAAATACTAAATAACTTAGGTCATGTCCACACTAATACATTTTCGTTTGAAAAAGACTCTTTTTCTCTCTGTTTTGGCCTTCCGTCCACACTGAGATGGCGTTTTTGGTCAAGGAAAACTTTTTGAAACCTTTCTCCAAAGCGGATACATTTGAAAACGCTGTCGCAGTGTGGACAGCGTAACCACTGGCTTTCGGAAACAATGACGCATTTTAGTCATGTGATGCAGTCATGTGACTAATTAAACTAAGATAGCAGAGAGCATTATACAGTAGTTGTTTTGTTTGCTCTCAATTTTGACAGCCCTATTAAAGATTAATTAATATCAGTTTGTACATGCTTCAGATAGCTTTTCTTCAAATTCTTTAATTTTCAATCAGTTTTGCAACTTTGTACTTTTGTGTTACTCACAGCAACAACTACATCTCATTATTAGTCCATTTAAAAAACTCTGTGCTTTTCCTCAACATTTTGGTGCGATGTTTTGCGATGAATAGCCGGAAAGTAAATAAACGGCAGACAGAAATAACGCAGGTTGAATCATCTTACATTTCACTCATGCGCAAAACAGTAACATAAGCGTTTCAGGTGTTTCAGTGTTGACGAACAACTGTTCGGAAATGATTAAAAACACTAGTGTGGACGCGTAGTGTTTTTAGCCAAAAATGTTTTAAAATTTATCCGGATTAGTGTAGCCTTAGGAAGCTAGATATACAAAAGACTAAACTATGAAAAACATTAAATCAAAGAAGATTAAATATTAATAAATAATCAAAACACAAGCACTGGGTCACCAGACCCAGGATCATGACATCCGGCAGCTGTTTTGCTGTGGCTGCATTAGAGATATGCATACAATAAAAATAAGCTCTAAGCTAAAATTCAAATAGAAACAGTAAAATATGATAGTGATTGAAAAAGTCATGAAAAATAGTAATGATATCAAACATCAGCTCAAACTGAGCAATGTATTCAAAATACAGAAGGTTGTTTAAAAGGTGCTTTTGGAGGTAGTTGTCATTTGTGGACAAACACATCTGTCTTTGTTTTTGATGCAGCATTTTATAAAATTCAGATCTGAAATCATAACAATGAAACAGCTTAAAAAAAATTAGCATCAAAACAAATCTAATGTATATTACCAAAATCCACCAGATTCTACTCCAGGGCCCTTTGTGATAGATTTCATGTTTCATTCAAACTAAAGTGAAACACAGCATATGCAGTGCTATTCAGGCACATTAAAATATTCCTAAGAATGGATCCTTGAATAATTGTAGCTTCCATCTTTAAAGGAGTGAAGAGGAAGAAGTTTACAAGGAATCATTTAGAACAGTTTAAAACATCAACTCATTGAATCCATTAACCTTAAAATGCGTAGAGTATTTCTCTAACAGGAGGACACTCTTTATACTCAACTCAGCACAGACACACTGAGGCACCATGAAAAGACAATAAAAATCCAGGATAAACAGGTTCAGTGAATGTGGTGTTGAAGGTGTGGAGGCGGATCAGAGTGCCAGACGAGACTCTGTAGAAGGACATAGTGCCAGCAGGACAGTCCACATACACTGCTACTCTGTTAGAGACAGAGGAGGAGTAGGAAGAGGAGGGGGGGATGGTTGTGGATCTGCAATTGTGACAGACAAACTGAGGACCACCATCAGTGCAGTGCAGACTCCAGGAATGATCATTGAGTCCAAACCAACAGTCATCATTGTTTCCTTTCCTTCCGATTCTTCTGTAACTCACTGATATAGAAATGTTTCCCTTCCACTCGACCTCCCAGTAACAGCGACCAGTCAGTTCATTACTACATAGCAGCTGAGGCCAAACATCAAATCTGTCTGGATGATCAGGATATGACTGAACCTCCATAATATTATGTGTCACCTTCCTGTTGTTGTCAGACAGTTTGAGGTTTCTATTTACTGTGCTTGTGTCGATTGTGAGTTGACAGGAATCTGATGGAGAGAAGAAACACAATCCAACTGCAGTTATGGATCCATCATCTGTTCATTGATTAACACTTTGATGATGACTACTGACATCGGAGATGTAAATCAGTGATGTGACAGTTTGAAGATGTCAGTGTTGTGGTGTGGTGAGAGAGAAGAGAGAACCCAAATGCAGGACTTGCAGGCAGATTGACGATGTGGATGGTGTTTATTGCAAGGACTGGACGGACAGAACATAAACTGACTGAAACTGAATGACTGGTAGACTGAACTGAACCAGAAAACACACATGCAGATTAGAGGACAAGACAAGTAACTGAGGAAAACCGATGACTTAAATATACTGGATAATGAGTTGAAAATAAATGAGTTTCGGTGGGCAGCCGCGTGACCAGTTGCTAAGATGACTCAATTTGGGTGGATGACCGCATGGACAGCACGTAAGATGAATCAGTTCGAGTGGGCAACTGTGTGGCCAGTGCCAAAGACAAATCAGTTCAGGTGGGTGGTTGTGTGGCCAGCGGCAGCACCCGCGATGCTCCACTGTGGACCAGCAGAGGTGATGGGACACCTCTAACAGGTGGGAAGGTTGCTGGTGGCGTGATTTGGCAAAGCTCTCTAGTGGAGAAAAAGCAGGACCCGCAGGTGGGAAACCTCTGGTGGAGACTTGGCACCGGAACAGGTGGAGGAATTGGCCAGACCCTAGCCGTCCCAACTCGAGAAACAAGTATGGATGCAGGGATGGGTTGAGTGGCTTCAGTGCAGGGACAGGTGCAGGAGCTGGCTGGACACCAGTCACCCAAGCCCGGGGAACAGGTATGGGTGCTGGAGTGGACTGGGTCTCAGCTGTCCTTGCCCTGGGAGCAGGCATGGGAATGGGTGACGGCTGGACGTCAGTTGCCCCTACCTGAGGAACTGGCAAGGGTGCAAGGAAATGCTGAGTGCTATCTGCCCGGGGAGTGGTACAGGGACTGGCTGGGCCCTAACGGCACTGCGAACAGGAGCAGGCTGAGAGACAGGTCTTGGGGCTGGGAGACAGGTCTTGGCATGGAGACAGGACAAGAGAAGTGATCAGATCTGGACTTAAGAATGTCCTTTGTGAAGCCAAAAAGGGAAAAACAGTTTTTATGGGTGCATGGGTGGTAATGACATTTTTTTTGACAGTCCACCATAGGTTGACAATAACTAATCACTGGCTTTTTTAGTAGAAGAAATGGTATTTGGTCTATGGTGAGAAGGAAAAATGTCTGACTCACTCACCACCAGATATTGCAGCTTGTGAGAGCAGCGGCAGCAGCAGCAGCGGGAGCTTTGGCTGAAACAACAGACCTGCTGAATGATGTAACCTCCATCAGGAAGAGATGGGAGGCGGAACCGCTTTGACACGACAAGGTGGGAGTGCTAGTGAATGAGGCAGTAGGTGGACGCATGAGGACCGAGCAGCCGGAGATCAGCGGTTGGCGCCTATTTCCCATGGCTAAGGCTCGCGTGCAGGTGAGGCAGCAGGTGGAGGACTGCAGTGCCTTCAAGGACTCTCCAGAGCCAGATGAATCCCCTCAAAGACATGCTCATGTTGGAGCATAAGCCACAGATTAACCCCCAGCTCTCTTTCCAGAAAGAAGAATGCTGCCTGCTGCCACTGGTATAATTCGAGGTCCACTGGGTTCATATCATGTCTTCGCAGCACGAGTCTCGTCATTCTATCAGCATCGTGGTGTGGTGTGGTGAGAGAGAAGAGGGGACCTAAATGCAGGACTCGCTGGCAGATTGGGGAAGTAGATGGTGCATATTGTAAGGAATGGATGGACAGAACATAAGCTGACTTAAACGGAACTGGGTAACACACACATGGATTAGACTGTGACAAGACAGGGAACTGAGGAGAACTGACGGATTAAATACACTGGATAATGGGGATGATAAGAAACACGTAAGTACATAGCTGAACTTAATCTAACTAACAATACATAGGAAGTGGAACAGAACATAATGCACACAGAAAGATAACTAAGACAGTAAAACAGGAAACCGGGATAGAAAACTCAATGGTGACAAAGCTTAACTGGAAACACTGGGTCAACAAGCCGGGCATCCTGACAGAAGATGGTTGGATGTGTACTGCTTTGTTTTAATAAATCACATTAAAAACACACTTACACTTCCTCAGACCTGGTTTTAACCATCGGACTCCAGCAGGCTCCAACCTGGAAGGAGGAGGGGAGAGGAAAAATCATATGTCATTAAGATTACTTCCAGTCTGAGTTATTGTCTGATTACTGACAACTTAATGAAGACAAACAGAGAATTAGAAAATCATTCATTTTCAAATATATATTCTATTCCATCAAAATATAACAATAAAAATTTAATTGCGGCTGTTGTTGGCTAGCATACAATGTTAAAAATAATAAAATGAACAACAGCAGGATCTCTGACTGTGGTAATACAAACCTAAATATGTGAAGAAGGCAACAAACACTGATCCTTGAATATTTTATTTATATATACAAAGATTTAACAGCACGGTAGCTAACAACACTATACTAAGTGAACTGCTGTGGATGATTATCAGCAAAGCACATTTTGTTCAACAAAAATCATTCTCAGCTTAAGCGTAGGTTTTATGTTAACTGTTCTCTACATTCACAGCTGAATCCAGAATAAATATGTTCAAGTACTCTCTTCCTGTTCAATCAAACACTCTTCCCCATACCTGAGAGTCTTAAGTCTCCAGCGTGGATTCTTCAGTCCAGCCGAGAGCAGCTTTATTCCTGAGTCTCCTGGATGATTGTAGCTCAGGTCCAGCTCTTTCAAATGGGAGGGGTTGGAGCTCAGAGCTGAGGCCAGAAAACTACAGCCGTCAGCTGTGACCAAACAGCCTGACAGACTGAAAACACACAACACTCCATCTGTGAGCTATGATTTTCTGTTTGTCAGATACAATAACATTTTTCAATTTCCATCCATTCAATTTCATTTACCTTTATTTATAAGAGACAATTCCCAATGGACAACAATAGTCACTTCAAGTTAACAGAGTAAGGCAACACACTACAATATTAGCGAGAAAGCTGCGTCCAAGATGCAGCTTTGCACATTGGCATACTCCCCCATATTGCTTGTCTTGTGTGTTTATGGTGTTATGATGTGATGATATTTGTGCTTTTTATGTGCTGAAGTTTTTTTGTCTTCTCCTCATGCCAACTACTTTGGGGATAAGTTGGAGCAGAAATTGTTTTTTTCTCCTGATCTGCCCTTTTGTGTTACACATTACACATTCCTGTCTCCCTAACGTGAAGTTTGTGTATTGTATGTATGGTCAATATAATAAAACCTTTCTTCTTTCTTCTATTAGTTATTATAACCCACTAAACACTGGACATAGGACAGACATGCAGATCCCATTGGGTCCATTCTGGACATTATACGACATCCAAACTAGGTCCACAATTTGGACTTCCAACCACAACCCAACCTGAAGGTCAATATGACATTCACCTTTTGAAATTTGGACTTGGCAATTTTTTTATAGGTCATGTGAACATCTATAACAAGTGCAGAGAATATACACATTTAATAACATAACCCAGATTTTAAAAATGCATAAATAGTAAAAAATAAGTAAAGTCTAAGATTATGAATAGCAAAGAGATAAATTCATTTATTCAATTTCTTTATTTTATTAAAAAGTCAAAATTCATGTAAAATGAGTAAAAACATATGTGCATTGTTTAATATAAGCCAAAAGCCAAGCAACATATTTAAGTTATCTAAGTGATTTATATGTCATCTTTAACCTAAGAAGCAAAAGACCGTGGCAGATCTGAAAACGCCAGGAGTCCGATTTTCTCGCCGGCTCTAGTGGGCCTTGACCTCCTGATCAGCTATCGAGCTGGTGAATAACAGGTGTCTCCGAAAACAGAGCAGTTTTGCCAATATGTGATGTCTTAATAAATCGAACAGATATTTGAAGTTTACACAGCTACATTTTCATCTTTCGGCTGAGGACCAGGTGGAGTGCCCAACCCGGGTCAGGGACAAGTTCCTGCCCCAAGTGGAGGAGTTCAAGTATCTTGGGGTATTGTTTATGAGTGATGGGAGAAGGGAGCGGGAAATCGACAGACAGATTAGTGCTGCGGCCGCAGTGGTGCAAACGCTGTTGTGGTGAAGCGAGAGCTGAGTGTAAAAGCGAAGTTCTCAATTTATCGGTCGATCTACATCCCTACCCTCACCTATGGTTATGAGCTGTGGGTAGCGACCGAAAGATCAAGATCACGGATACAAGCGGCGGAAATGGGCTTCCTCCGAAGGTTAGCTGGCATCTCCCTTAGAGATAGGGTGAGAAGTTCGGCCAATCAGGAGAAAAAGCAGGACCAGGATCAGTAGAGCCACTGCTCCTTCACATTGAAAGGAGCCAGTTGAGGTGGTTTCGGCATGTGACAAGGATGCCTCCTGGGTGCCTCCTGGGTGAGGTGTTCTGGGCATGACCCACCGGAGGAGGCCCCGGGGCAGACTCAGGACATGCTGGAGAGATTATATCTCTCGACTGGCCTGGGAATGCCTGGGTGTTCCCCCACACAAGCTGGAGGAGGTGGCTGGTGAGAGGGAGGTCTGGGCTTCTCTGCTTGGGCTGCTGCCCCCACAACCCGGCAGCAGAAAATGGATGGATGGATATTCTCATCTGAAAATATCTTAAAAGTTCATTTTGTGACCCAGAAAGAGTAATAATACAGCTAAGTAGCTGACACCATATTCGGAAACTGGAACTGGCTGAGCCGTGCTATGAATTCTGAAATAGGTTGGGCCACGAACCTGACCCATCCTTCAAATCTGGGGAAATGAAGGAGGTGTTTGTCAGCGCAAACGCATTTGTTGACGCATTTTTTGCCCTTTTACTGAAAAGACTTTAGTTTGGAGATCTTATTGGATTGCTAAATTCTCAAGTATTAGCATAGGCCTGCAAAGTAGGATGTATTTGTGCGAGCTTTATGTTTAGTTTTTGGGTCAGTAATTGTTTCTATTACCAGTGGTCTACACTGTATGTGGGGATTCATTGTACAGTTAGTATATTGCTGTTTTTCGGTTAGCCCGAATATTAAAACATGCCGTTTTATTATTTTGGCTAATTAAAGGACTGTTGCGAAGATCTACTTTACATTGTGTATGGTGTAATTTACTGCACTGTTAATCACTACTGTTCATTTTCGTGGGTAATACTACTTTTACAAATCAGACAAGTGAATTAAAAGTAAGTTAAATTATACAGTACGAATGTACACTGAAAAAAGAACCCAGAGCCCACTTACTTAATAGCATTGCGTAAATAAGGCCAAAATAAGTATAATATTGCTTAAAAATATCAAAATTGTTTTCAAGAGGCTACATATGAATACAGATTATATATGAACAAATACTATTTATTATGTATTATCCTATTGATTTGTTCAGTACGTATTTTTTATTTTATTTTTTATTTTGCATTTTCCTGCTTTTGTTTGTTGAAATATTAAAGACATAAAGAGATTCAGTAGACGTCAGGTCTTTGGGTCCTTGTGCTGCTAAAAGAGGAAAAGGAACGCAAATTAGCCATGTGATGTAGGTTAAGGGGCTATCTGATTAGTTGAGAGAGTACCCTGACTACCCTGCTGTTTGCATGCTTTGCCTTGCACTGCTGTGGAGAGCTTTTAAAGAAGTGTATGTACTGGATGTAGCCCGGATAGGAATTCCGCAGTAAGTACTTATAATTCCTATGGACTTTTGTCCAAAACTCAAACACAGCAATAGCGGAGAAGAGCAGCTAAAAGTTTTAAATATTATTGTTTCTGTGACACAAAATAAACTATTAAGATATTTTCAGATGAGAATGTAGCTGTGTAGACCTATAATATCTGCTCGATTCATCATATTTGCAAAAGTGCTCTGATATTTTTGGAGAGGTCTGTTAGCCCACCAGCTCAATGGCTGACTGGAAGGTCAAGGCTCATTAGAGCTGGTGAGAACAGCGGACTCCCGGCATGTCGCTTGACTGTCTACTAAAAATTAAAATAAAAGCGTTCTAACATCTCACCTGTTTGTTATTATTCGAGCATACATGTATAGTATTTGTTTTAATAGAGAGATTAAGCTTGTCTTTCTGTCATGCCGTGATTGTACTTAACTGTATAAAGCCTATTAGACATTATAAAACAAAACATATGTAATAGCAAATTTTGTCAGACTGCTTAAAATACCTTTTTAAACTCTTTTTTTCTTAAAGAAATCTACTAAAAATTGCTAGGTGGCAATTTTTCACATCATGTGTAATTTCCATTCTAAATATTAATCACAGTTAAATTGACGGGAGATGGCAGTAAAACTCTGGAGCTGAGATATCACCAGCTACACTGCTGTTCCAATTGTAGAATGATTTCCAGCTGACAAACTGGCCTGTAATGAGTGTGAATGTCAGTGTGCCGGGGGCCTATATGTGAGTATAGCGCATTTAGTATATTTACATAGCGTATTTCTGATAAGGTATCAGTGAGTTAACCACTAAGACTTAATATCATTTTAAAGGGTATTCAAAGAGTATATTTCATTTACTGAATGAAACTGTAATATCATTTGAGTTAAAAAAAAAAAAAGTGTGTTTTTGTACTTTGTCTGTCCTACCCTTATGTTCAGTAAATGTTCAGTTTCTGTCCTAAAGAGTGGTCTGGGGTCAATTCTTTCTTTAATGTTTATGCAGGGGTTTACTCTTAGTATCCCTGATTCCTGTCCATACGACAACCATTTGTGGAATCTGCGCTATAAAGAACCCAACACCCCAACTAGGAAGTCGAAACTGAGGCAAGCAGGGTTAGACTCAGTATAACGAGTGGGTTGCTACATGTACAAGGACTTCAGACCTTAAACAAGAGCAATAAACTGCAAAAAATCTGAAACCAAGTCTATCAAAATGTCATGCATGGATATATGAAGAATGAAGAGGCACTGCATTGTATATAAAATGAAATATACTTGGGGAAGACTACTACATTTATTGTGGTAACCACACAGGTTTAAAGCTGTTTTGTGGGAGGAGCAAAAGCTGGTCTGGTATTTTGGGGAAGTCAAACCCATGGTCGGAACTGCTTCAGTAATGCCTACCACGAGTCTTATTTTTTAATTAATTGAAAATAATAATCCAAAAAACCCCCAAAAAACTGTTTTCTCCCCTTTATGAAATATTTACACCAAAATTGTTAGTGGAGAAAAAAGAAAGTGAAAAAAAAGTTTGAGAGAACTGTTAACAAATAGGTCACCTGTAATAAATGGGTTACAGTCTTATGAAACATTCCATCAGTTTTTCATTGCCCATAATGCAGGGGAAAGGTTAGAATAACAATTAAGTAACTTTATTATGTTTAGGTTTTTTCC
Organism: Maylandia zebra; assembly: GCF_041146795.1. Taxonomy (NCBI): domain Eukaryota; kingdom Metazoa; phylum Chordata; class Actinopteri; order Cichliformes; family Cichlidae; genus Maylandia; species Maylandia zebra. The sequence continues at coordinate 18,019,779 of NC_135188.1, read as the reverse complement.
TACTTTCTAACGAAAATATACTTTCTGTATTAATATGACTTAGAACTGATATTTGGGCAGGATTTATTTTCTCCTTCAAACCATGGGTGTTTTTTGAGATAATTCTCTCTCTCTCTCTCTGCTTTTTTGAGTCACTGAAGTTCACTCAGCTGTCCTATCTTCCTCTTATGATGAAGTCAGGCTCAAAATTCTCGTTTTTTTTTTTTTTGTGTGTAATTGTGTAATGTACAATCAATACTGCAAGAAACTTCAGAATACTGTCAGAAATTGGGATTTTATGTTTAGTGGACAGAAGTTCCTCTGAAATAAAGACTTCTGTTTTTTTAAGAAAGAATAAAAATCTCAATTTTAAGAAATGTAACATTATGTTGTACAAATTAAAATTAAACAGTGAATAAATATCACCAATAACCTCCTATACTGATTATTTCTATGAAGACATTTCTATAATGTTTCCCAAAATTCTATATCATTAATGCCCATAAGAATCTTAAACATGTCATTTGGAAGTTTTTGTCCTACCAGCATGAAAGGATATGGGTATGTCATAGACACATAATGGCTATATATATGCAAGTTTATCAGTTCATAAAGTAATTTTCTAAAAAGAAACGATAACAAAAACAAAACGTGACTATAAAAAATGTTATGACTGTTTTTCAGAGTAGAATCATCCACTCAAAGGTAAATAAAAGGTCACTTAACAATTGCTAAGCTTAGCTGTTTGTGCAACAATATAGATTTTAAATGACAGTGTATGAACATTTTTGAATCCTGACCTGAGAGTTTTAAGTCTACATTGTGGAGTCTCCACTGCGCCAGACAGAAGCTTCACTCCTGAATCGTGCACATTGTTGTTACTCAGGTCCAGCTCTCTCAGACTAGAGGACCGGGAGCTAAGGAACGAGGACAGAGCTTCATAGCTTCTCTCTGAGAGGTTACAGGCGCTCAGTCTGAAAATTAATCAAGAACATAAATAATATGTTTCATATATTTAATCACTTTTTTTTCAGTAATACTTCAGGAAACCTCATAACATGCAACAAAAAATGGATGGACTTTAATTGGTTAATTTTGAGAAACAAAATATGTCTTGATCTGACCTCAGACTAGTCAGCTTGCAGTTCAGATTCTGCAGTCCAGCAGAAAGACTGTCAGAGCTTCTCAATGAGAGATTACAAAGACTCAGTCTGAAAATTAAAACATGAACAATGAAACAACACTCATTAAACTGTAATCAGGGTTCAGTAAGGAGCTACTTACTACTACATTTAGCGCTATTTACTTGCAGTGTGTTTTAAAGAATCCTTATCATCTGAGGTTAAACAGGTTAAAAATGTGACAGTTTCACTTAAAACTAATGTAAAAACAACAATTCATAAAGCTGACATTTATGGGCTAAATTTTTAACTGTTTAATTTTGTCAGCTGAAAAAAAAGACCAAAAGAAAAAAAATGAATATATTTGATCTGACCTCAGAGTTCTCAGTTTACAATGTGGACTCTCCACTGCTTCAGACAGAAGCTTCACTCCGGAATCCTCCATGCTATTGTTACTCAGGTCCAGCTCTCTCAGGCTTGAGGACTGGGAGGTGAGAACTGACGACAGAGCTCTACAGCTTCTCTCTGAAAGTTCACAGATGCTTAGCCTACAAAAAAATAAGAAAAAATACAGAAAGATTATATTTATGGCATTTGTTCAACCTAAACAATAAAAACTAATATATTGGAGTCCACTAGAAGTTATGGTTAACTAGAAATCTCTTAAGTCATAAAATGAAGGAAACTATTTAAATTTCCTTAAAATCCTAATTACACTTCTGTATTTGCATATAAATAAGTTACAGGCTGTTCAGTGCGCAGGGTCTTTTAGGAGATCCATCTGTGGTGATCTGAATTAGGCTCTCCTGCTCAGACACTGATGACGAAGTAGGCACGGAGGTGAATGGGTAATGTATCCAATCATTTAACCTGCCCGTCTATGAGAAGTATCAGCATAACTGCGCCGTCAGCTCCTGAAGGTGCATGTTACAGTCATGCTTTACACTGTTTGATAATGTGTGCTTCTGTGTTGTTTTTGACCATGCAGTTCTTCCAAAGGTTTAACTTCTTTATCATGGCCACAACTTTATCATAAACAATGAATATGGTTGTAGAAATGCCTTGTAATCCGAGAGTGAGTTCGTTCAGACGGGAAAATATATCACACAGATGAGCCAGGCACGTAAGGTACTCTACATCATGCAAATGTTCAGACAGCTCAAAGGGATGGTTACTGAAGAAAACTTTACGTTCTTCCCTCAGCTCAAAGAAACAGGGCAGCACTTTCCCTCTTGAGAGCAAGAAAACCTCTGTGTGGAGTAATACAGTTTCAGGCTCGCTGCCCATCTCACTGCACAATGCAGCAAATAAGTGGGAGTTCAAAAAGTTAATAATTTTTACAGTGGTGTCCAAGACATGTTTCAGACGGACAGGTATTCCCGTTGCAGCAAGAGCCTCTCTGGATGCTGCAGTGTACCCAAGAAGCATCTGGCGCTACTGCCTGTACACACAAACCACACCTCTTTGTCTCCCAGTCATGGCCCATGCACCATCAGTGCAGATGCCAACACATCTGTCCCACACGAGTCCATGTGTGATCATAAATGTGTCCAGTTTTTGAAAAATATCTACTGCAGTTGTCCTTTCTTCGAGTGGTTTACAGAACAGCATGTTCTCCTTGACGGTTCCTTCATGAATGTTGTGCAAATATACAAGGAGCCACATCCGTGGACTCATTCAGTTGTATTGCGTAAAATTCACTGTGGCGTATGTGCTGAAGTAGCTGCTGTAAAACATTTTCTGATGTTGCATTGATGAGACAGCATTGTTTGATGATGGATTCAAGGTTCTTTATTTGTCACATGCATAGTTATACAAGTATAACACACAGTGAAATGTAGCCTGACACGCTCCTCAACATGTGCAAAAAAATGGGGGGGGGGGGGGGGGGGGGGTGTGTGTGTAGAGGAAGAACATTATATATATATACATATATATATATATAACCAAGTGGCCATAACCAAGTGGCCGGCATAGTGTACAGGACCATCTGTGCCGAGTATAACCTGGAAGTCCCGAGGTCAAAATGGTAGATGCCCCCAAGGGTGGTGGAGAATGACCGAGCTAAGATCCTGTGGGACTTCCAGATACAGACGGACAAAATGGTGGTGGCTAACCAACCGGACATAGTGGTGGTAGACAAACAGAAGAAGACGGCCGTAGTGATCGATGTAGCGGTTCCGAATGACAGCAATATCAGGAAGAAGGAACACGAGAAGCTGGAGAAATACCAAGGGCTCAGAGAAGAGCTCGAGAGGATGTGGAGGGTGAAGGTAACGGTGGTCCCCGTGGTAATCGGAGCACTAGGTGCGGTGACTCCCAAGCTAGGCGAGTGGCTCCAGCAGATCCCGGGAATAACATCGGAGATCTCTGTCCAGAAGAGCGCAGTCCTGGGAACAGCTAAGATACTGCGCAGGACCCTCAAGCTCCCAGGCCTCTGGTAGAGGACCCGAGCTTGAAGGATAAACCGCCCGCAGGGGCGTGCTGGGTGTTATATATATATATATATATATATATATATATATATATATATATATATATATATATATATATATATATAGTATATACATTGGGTGAATGTGCAGTAGTGGCAGCAAGCAGGTGAATTCTGTACATTATTATGAATAGACATCTGACTATTTTACAGGATAGACAATATAAACATATTTAAAATTAAAGGAATTGAAATGTACATTGTGCCTTGGTTTAGTGTCTGGAAGAGTCCTGACTCAGTCAATTATAGATGATGTGAGAGGGCGGGTGTGTGTGTTTAGGGCACGGATGGCTTGGGGATAGAAGCTCTTCTTGAGTCTCTCTGTCCTTGCCCGGAAGATGCGGAACCTTCTACCAGATTGCAGAAGTTGGAACAGTTTGTTGCCAGGATGGGACGGGTCCTTCAGTATCTGCGCTGCTCTAGTCCGGCATCTCCTGGCGTAGGTGTCCTGAAGCGGGGGGAGAGCAATCCTGCAGCAGCGTTCTGCTGTACGGATCACTCTCTGGAGAGCTTTTTGGTCATTCACACAGCTGTTCCCAAACCACGATGTCATGTTCTGTGTGAGGATGCTCTCCACAGCACCTGTATAGAAAATCCTGAGGATCTTTGGAGAGACCCTGAACTTCCTCAGTTGTCGTAGGTGATACAGGCGCTGCCTAGCCTTTTTGGTCTGGACCTAAATGTGGGCAGCCCATGTCAGGTCTGAGGAGATGTGGACACCAAGATACTTGAAGGACTGCACCCTCTCCACTGGAGCTCCATTGATGATAATGGGCTTGTAGTCTCTGTGCTGACCCCTTCTGAAGTCCACCACCAGCTCCTTGGTCTTGCTGACGTTCAGCTGGAGGTGGTTGTCCTGGCACCACGATGCCAGATTCTTTACTTCATCCATGTAGGCCGTCTCATCGTTGTTGGAGATGGCACCCAACACCACTGTGTCGTCAGCAAACTTCACAATGGTGTTGGAGCCATGGGTGGCCACACAGTCTGAAGTGTAGAGGGAGTAGAGCAGTGGCGAGAGGACACAACCCTGAGGTGCTCCTGTGTTGATGGTGATGCTGTTGGAGAAGCACCTGCCCACCCTCACCACCTGAGTTCTGCCAGTGAGGAAGTCCAACACCCATGCACACAGATGGCTGTTAAGTCCCAGATCCCTCAGCTTTGTGAACAGTCTGCAGGGCACTATTGTGTTAAACGCTGAACTGTAATCAACAAACAGCATTCGCACATAGTTACCCTGTTTCTTGTCCACATGGCTGAGAGTGGTGTGTAGGACGTGGGCGATGGCATCCTCTGTGGATCTGTTGGATCTGTAGGCGAACTGCAGCGGATCTGTGGTGTCTGGGATGGAGGAGGAGATGATGTTCTTCAGCAGCCTCTCAAACACCTTCATTACTACCGAGGTCAGTACAACTGGCCGGTAATCGTTCAGGGATGAGGGTTTGCTGTTCTTGGGCACAGGGATGATGGAGGGACTGTAATGGACAGGGAATGGACTGTATTGTCTTTTTTGCCTTTTCCCCCAACATTCTCACTACCATATCTAAAGCAGCAGGGAGAATGCAGTCCTCCACAATAGTGTGGGGTTTGTTGTTTTTAGCCACTCTAAAACTGACCATATAAGATGCTTGTGGTCTGTTTTTATTCATAGGATCCGGCACTCGAATGCAGCTTTTACTTGTTTAAAGTGATTTTAGCTGTCGCTCAAAATGTTCTCATGGTTTATTTTTCAAATGGGGATGATTTGTCTCTAAATCTCTGTGCAATACTGAAGGTTTCATTGAGTTGTGAAACAATACTTGCACAATTATCACATTATGGCTGGGAAAATCCCCAGTATTTATACATGTGAACATCAGTGAAATATAATTGTCATCATATTTGCGCTTCTTTGTGTTACAGTCAGAGGTGACATGCTTTCTCCCACTTTGAGGCTCCACATCAGACCCTTCATTACTTTCCACATGACTGTCTCCTTCTATGCTAGATACTTGGCTAGTAACCACAGATACATTTATGCTGGCATCCCAATCTGACAAACACATTGTTGAACAATCACCTGTGCGGTCACTGGCAAATGCATCTTCAGATATGAGCTGATTGGTGGTAGTGGCCGCTGTTTCGGTGGCAGAGCATTTTCTTTTGGTTAACCATTTGTCCATTTCTTCAACAGTGCAACTTCAACAGTCAGGCGTCAGTCAATTGGGGAAGTCGCACCCATGTATTTTGTCAGGGCAATTGTTTTGCTAAACACCAGAGGGTGGTATATACACATGTATGTAATAGCCACATTAAACTGTATTAGTGCAAATTTAGGCTTTTTGAATTGGTAATTACCCCGTCCCACGTATCACCTACAGCCTCTCCCATACCCCCGAGGGTAGGCGTACCCTAGTTTGGAAACCAGCGCAATAAAGAATAATAATATAGAAAAAACTTAACTCCCATATTGAACTGAGCAGTGCACTAATGCAGAGAAATTACTTTAGAACACCAGAGATTAAATGAATGATAACTGAAGAGTAAACAGTAACAGAACACCGGACTGGTAGATGAGTTTTTGGTACAAAGAAAACAGTTCTGGAAGGTACTTTGATAAGTGATAAACCCACAGATGTCTCAGAAATGCTGATAATTTCTGCTGCTCTGACAATTCAAAAGGATCATATGCTTGCAGATGATCATTCATTTGAATTTTTTAAGGTTTTTTAATGGATCAGCACCCATCACGATGTTTATATTGCTTAAATTGCTCACTTGATTGTTTTTTTGTTAAGTAGAATCAATATTTCAAAAATAAAAGGATGAGTACATTTTTACTTACAGAGCTTTTTTGGAGGCTTTGATCACTGGTAGGAGTTTTAGAAGAGCCTCCTCTGAAGCAGAGTATTTCTTCAGGTCAAACACATCCAGATCTTTTTCTGATGACAGTAAGATGAAGACCAGAGCTGACCACTGAGCAGGAGAAAGTTTCTCCGTGGAGAGACTTCCTGATGTCAGGCACTGTTGGATCTCCTCCACTAGAGAACGATCATTCAGTTCATTCAGACAGTGGAACAGATTGATGCTTTTCTCTGCAGACAGATTCTCACTGAGCTTCTTCTTGATGTACTGGACTGTTTCCTGACTGCTCTGTGAGTTTCTTCCTGTCTGTGTGAGCATTCCTCGTAGGAGAATCTGACTGTTCTGTAGTGAAAGACCCAGGAGGAAGCGGAGGAACAAGTCCAGGTGTCCATTTGGACTCTGTAAGGCCTTGTCCACACCACTCTGGTGGAAGTGCTTAAGTGTAGATTGTCCCGTTTCAGACTTCTGGGAGGTTGCTTGTTCTTCCAGCACATTAATTCCAGAGTTGATGAAGGTCAGATGGACATGAAGAGCAGCCAGAAACTCCTGAACACTCAGATGGATGAAGCAGAACACCTTGTCCTGGTACAGTCCACTCTCCTCTTTAAAGATCTGTGTGAACACTCCTGAGTATACTGAGGCTGCTCTGATATTAATGCCACACTCTGCCAGGTCTGATTCATAGAAGATCAAGTTTCCTTTCTGCAGCTGATCAAAAGCCAGTTTTCCCAGAGAATCAATCATCTTCCTGCTCTCTGGACACCAGTGTGGATCTGTCTCAGCTCCTTCATCATACTTGACCTTCTTCACTTTGGCTTGAACCACCAGGAAGTGGATGTACATCTCAGTCAGGGTCTTGGGCATCTGTCCTCCCCTTCTGGTTTTCAGCACATCCTCCAGAACTGTAGCAGTGATCCAGCAGAAGACTGGGATGTGGCACATGATGTGGAGACTTCGTGATGTCTTGATGTGGGAGATGATCCTGCTGGCCTGATCCTCATCTCTGAATCTCTTCCTGAAGTACTCCTCCTTCTGTGGGTCAGTGAATCCTCTGACCTCTGTTACCATGGAAACACAGTCAGGAGGGATTTGACTAGCTGCTGCAGGTCGTGTGGTTATCCAGAGGCGAGCAGAGGGAAGCAGTTTCCCCCTGATGAGATTTATCAGCAGCACATCCACTGAGGTGGACTTGCAAGGGTCAGTCAGGATTGTAGTTTTGTGGAAGTCCAGAGGAAGTCGACACTCATCCAGACCATCAAAGATGAACACAACCTGGAGGTCTTCAATGCTGCTGATTCCTCCTTCTTTGGTTTCAGTAAAGAAGTGATGAACAAGTTCCACCAAGCTGAACTTTTCCTCTTTCAGCACATTCAGCTCTCTGAAAGTGAATGGAAATATGAACTGGATGTCCTGGTTGGCTTTGTCTTCAGCCCAGTCCAGAGTGAACTTCTGTGTTAAGACTGTTTTCCCAATGCCAGCCACTCCATTTGTCAGCACTGTTCTGATTGGTTCATCTCTTCCAGGTGAATCTTTAAACATGTCTTCTTGTCTGACTGTTGTTTCTGGTTTATCTGATTTCCTGGATGCGGTTTCAATCTGTCTGACCTCATGTTCATCACTGATCTCTGCAGTCCCTCCCTCTGTGATGTAGAGCTCTGTGTAGATCTTATTCAGAAGGGTTGGGTTTCCTGCTTTAGCAATCCCCTCAAACACACACTGGAACTTCTTCTTCAACTTAGATTTAAGCCGAGGCTGACAACTTTGAAGAGCCTCTAAATAAATCATTAAAAATAGCAAGAAAAAAAAACAGTCTGTTTATTTCTTTGTCTTCTTTTTTTGTTTTGCATTTTTACATATTTTTTCTTCAAACGTACTTAGATCTCAAATTACAATACTGAAGAAATCTCATTAATTATAAGTGCACCATCCTGCTATTAAAGTGAAGAGAAAATTGTTTCAGTTGCATTAGTACTAAACCAAAAAGCTTGGATGCCGGACATTGTTTACATTCTAATGTTTATTCATATTTCTTGTAGTTTTTTTTCGCTTCAGGGTATCTGCCTGGAGGAGAGACAGCAGGTAGTATTTTGCCTGTTAACAGCATGATGAGGAAATGGGAGAGAACCAAACAGCTGCTGACGTTGTTTATATTCAACAGTGAATGATTTAGTCTATCTTCTTGGACATAAGCAGATGGATATTAGCCATCACATAACGATCATATATTTACCAGCTTTCCCATTAACAAGTTTTAGGTCATTTTATTATATTATCAAATCTGTGTCTTTTAGTGATTGTACACAGGGCAAGAGCATGGTGACGACTGATCACTTATACCAACATTTACCATCTTTGTGTTTGGTTTTAAACAGGCTTCTGTGATGAAGGATGGGCAAAGATATCACTTTGCAAATGTGAAGAGGTGCCTTGTTTCTTCAAATCTTTTCCTCTTTCTTTTTGATCAAGTGTGTACTTCCACTGACATTTTAATGAATGGTCTCAAAGAGTTACTTAAATTACTTTTCCTCTTGTTTGGATTGTTGTGTTATTTGTGCTTCTTCAATCTTGATGTCATGAAAAATACATCTGGCTTCATTCACTGAGTGATGCTCAGCTTGAGATACAACAAATCATCACCAAACCAAAGAAGCTCCTGTTCTGTTATAATTTAAATAAATGGAACTTCTGCGCAGTCACACTAAAGGTTTTTAAACCTACATATGTAAAATAAAAAATTGGCTTTGTGGCTTGTGTAACCAATGGGAACATTTACAAACTAAACAGGTTTTCAACTCTGGACTTCTCCAAATTTTGTCACAAAAAATCCCACTAAACTTTCATGCTGTCTTTCAACTGCTACCTACACTGTTTAAAATAAACATCTGAAGGGAATTCAATATTTCACATTAAATTCCTGCCATAAACTCAAAAAGAGATTATGCACACTGTGACTAATAGAAGACTGTAATATTTTTCCTTCATGGGTTTCTGAAGCACTCAAGAAGTCACACAAGTGACACTACTTTTTTTTTTAAAAGCAATTAGTTTTTCACGGTTTTAACAACTAAATAAGATTACTGTTCACATAAATAGAGCTAAGAAAAATCTATGTTAAAAAAATAATTCTGAGCAGTCTATTTTAAGTTAAACGCTTATGTGAAATAATTTCTCTCAAGTTAATACTTTAGTTTACGACTCTGTAAGTACAACACACTTAAAACCCTTGGTTAGTACAACATACTTCTTATTCCACCTCATTACTTTTCAGGGAGTTGTTTTCAGCATGTCTCTAAGAGATTTTTTTTATTCTCCAGTAGTCTGTAGTTTGTACATGTGATGATTGTTGTTAGAGTGGTCTTGCAGGCATGGATTTAAGAGGTAATTGCAGGGTTTATTCTGCTACCAATACATCTTTTAATGATCTTCACTCCGTCATGGCCGTTTGGGAAAGGTTTTTTTTTCCATTGTGAGCAGCCCTTTAATAAATCCAAATGTATGTTGTGGAATGAAGTTCCCGCTTTCTGCTTTTCGTTATATTAAATTCTGAGGTTTTACACTTCACATCTCAACAAACTACAGAGAAAAGTGGACTCACCTTGTTGAGCAGATGGATCAGAGTATAAACGCAGCTGAGAGAAAAGGGAGAGATCTATAGTCTGAAGATGTCTGACCATGATCCTGCTGGCTTTGTCCCCTTTCTTCCTCACTGTATCAATGAAGCAACGTGCCTTATCTGCTCTGACTGGGTTCCCTTCCAGTATTGATTCTTTCTCCAATTCATTTAAGACACCGTCACTTACAAGGGCCTCAAGGAGCTGTTTAAGGATTTCTGTTGACACCCTCCAAACAAAAGCTGACCGCACCCTGGCAAGCTCCTCTTCTACAAGAAGAAGGAAGAGACATAAACATGCATCCCCCTCAAACATTGATGACAAGGAGATCATTTTGAGTGAAGTTGCTTTCTTTTCCAAGCCCCTTAGACTGACAGTTGTCATGTTATGAAAATGTTCCAAAGAAAGATTAAGACATGTTGCAACAGATTTGAATTTGTGACCATTTTTAAAGACAGTATATAGATAACTATGTGCAAGTGCTCTGACAAATTTTTTCCAATAAGTGTTACAAAAAGGCAAAGGATTGTACCTTGTCTCTTTACATCCATACAGCTCATCAGACAAACCATTGATCTCCTACCTGCTGTGGAAGCTGCTTTAGTTGGTGATTCTTCTACAGGTTCTTTCATCATCTCTCTATGAAAACATGAGAAGACGATTTTAACAGAAGAAACTGTGAACACAGTCATGTGTCATGTTATTTTATTGATATTAGGTTTTAGTGTCTCAGCCACATACATCCAAAACTGACCTGTTTGAAATAAAACATCAATGACATGTGAATGTGGTGGTAATGATAATAAGGTAATAATGGTTGATTTTTTATATACTTTTTCAGGTATTAGTTCAGTGTAATAATAAAAAATCTGACCTTATAAACCACAAATGCATCCTTATCCTCATCCTTAACTTATACTGTCAGTCTTCAGTTTTATACCCAAACTGGGTATGGGAGTGTGATCCCCCTACAGTAATATATATATATGAAAAATTAAGAATATTTAGCCAAAAGTTTATTAACTTTGCTGCAATTCTGAAAAGGCATCAGCGCAGTGACCAGTGTTGGTCAAGTTACTTGAAAAAAGTAATCAGCAGAGATGGGCAGTAACGCGTTACTTGTAATGCATAATCCATCATGCAAAATGTAATCAAATGGAAAAGTCCCTTTTTAAAACTTGTTTTATTAGTTTTAACCTTTTAACTTTATGCATCAAGCAAAAATTTAATTCTATGCAACATTCTCTGACTGGAAGAAATTTGTTTAACATTTAAACTTATTTTCTGTACATTCCAGCACATAAAATATATATTTTTTTGTGTGTTTACACTCACTCTTTCAAATAGATGCAAGTAAAACACAGCATAAAATAAATAACATCAAAGACTAGTGGTCCTGTTGCTCTATTTTCACCTGTAAAGCAGGAGTGGCATAGGCGTAGGTTTACCCTGGTGCAGCTGTGCCGCAGTGGTCAGTTGAAGAATCCGCGAGTTTCTCTGTGAGTTTCCCTTTACGTGGTAGCGCACTCCCAGTGCTTGCTTGGAAGTTTAGGGTTTTTTTTTTCGCGGTTAAAAGAAGTTTTCTTCCCACGCACAACGGACACTAATGTTTTTGTTACTTTTTATGGAATCAAACTCAAAGTAAGGTCAGTACTTCCAAGCTTTAAACGTTGCACGCTCATACTCTCTCCCGCACTCGATATATGATCCATTGTTGATCTGCACACAGCTGTTGTCACGAACGTCGCACTCGCTTACGTCACTGTCATGAGACATTCTTGCTAAAAAATCACGGTTTTAGTAATGCAGTAACGCAGCGTTCCTACGGGAAAGTAACGGTAATCTAATTACCGTTTTTGCAATAGTAATCCCTTACTTTACTCGAGTACAGAAGTCTGGTGAGGAACTTTGTTGCATGGAGTCACACAAACCACCTGCAACTCAACACCTCAAAGACTAAGGAACTGGTTGTGGACTTCGGGAGGTCCAGAGAAGGTCCACTGCCGGTTCAGATAGAGGGGGAGGAGGTGGAGGTGGTCAACAAGTACAAGTACCTCGGGCTGTGGGTGGACAATAAACTGGACTGGTCATGCAACACAGAGCACCTGTATAAAAAAGCCCAAAGCCGACTGTACTTCCTCAGGAGGCTGAGGTCTTTTAACATCTGCAGGAAGCTCCTGAGGATGTTTTACCAGTCGGTGGTTGCTGGAGTACTTCTCTATGCTGTTGTGTGCTGGGGGAGCAGCACAGCAAAGAAGGACTCATCCAGGCTGGAGAAACTGATCAGGAAGGCTAGCTCTGTGGTCGGCATGAAGCTGGACACTCTGGTGACAGTGGCAGAGAAAAGGACATTAAAGAAACTGCTGGACATTATGAACAATGCTGGGCTTCCTCTGCACACGGCCATAAACAACCAGAAGAGTCTGTTCAGTGACAGGTTGCTTCTCCCCAAGACAAGAACTAACAGACTTAAAAACTCCTTTGTCCCACACGCCATCAAACTGTTTAACTCCTCTCTGGAGGGGAGAGGGAGGGGAGACAGGAGGACAAAGGAGGGGGGAACAACTAAGCTGTAGTGCCTCTTCACCTCACTGTACAATACCTTGTGCAATACTTTTTGTAAATAGTCAACAGTGCAATAGTCCTCAATACTTGAAATGTGCAATTCACTTGTATTTTTATTTTTATTCCTATTCATTCTATTTATCCCCTTTGTATATTTTATTTATATTTGTTTCTGTATTTATATATGTGTGTGTGTGTGTGTATGTGTGTGTGTGTGTGTGTGTGTGTGTGTGTGTGTGTGTGTATGTATATATATATATATATATATATATATATATATATATATATATATAATATTCTGTAACTCTGTAACTTCTGTCGGTGCTGTGCTTTTTTGGAAATCGAATTTCCCAGAGGAACCCACCCGAGGGATTAATAAAGTTCTATCTTATCTCATCTTATCTTACTTGAAAAAAGTAATCAGAAACTGCCCATCTCTGGCGGTGACATGTATTGTCCTTTAGTGCTGGAGCAACAGGAACACCAGTTAATCTGAAATCTCTTTGTCTCTCTAAAACAAAGTGACAGCAGACTGAGTCAAAGAAAGAAATGTTATTTAAACACCAAGGATCAGCAGAGTTAACGTGTTGGAGAATTGGACGTTCCAGTTCATTCAAATGCAGCTGCAATCAGAGAAACAGATGCAGAGACAGAGAAACATCATGTGACTGAAAAAGAGTTCAGCCTTCTGGTTCAAACTCTGTACAGACACAAGAGACAGCAGCACCAAGTGATGATTTCAATGACCTTGTTCCTGTTAAACACAGTTACAGTTTTAACAGGGTGTTTTACTGAAGTTGTTTGAAAACATGTTTGGTATTATTGCTGTCACGGCCCGTGGCTCGGCATCCAGGGAGCCGTGGGAGGCTGCGGTGGCCACACCCTCGGGCTGTGCCGCCTCCAAACCACATGCGTCTCATCTGAGGCAATCACCAGAGGACTACTTCAGCCAGCTCTGACGGCTTCTCCTCACCAGTCCGTAAGTCTCCTCCCTGTGTGACCAGCATTCGGCGTGGAAGCCTGTGGCCTGCCTGTCCTCCTGCCTGACTGCCTCCCTCCCTAGGATTCCCTTCACGGGCACCTCTCCCGTCCAAGCTCCACGGTCCTGCTCTACCTGTAAGCCTCGGCAACTTACTGTATGAAGTCTAGCTGTTCATTTCTTGGGAACCTGCATGCTGTTAACTGTGTCTCCCCTTTCTGTTGCAGTTTCCCCACGGTCCCGATTACGGCACTCCTGGGCTCCACGCTCCTTGTTTCCCCCCGTGGCATGAGCCTTAGTTTTTCTTTTCCTTAGCTTTGTTAAAAGATTCCTCAGTTAAATAAAACTTGTACATAGTTCTGAGCTGCGGTTACCTGAACACTCCGTGTTCTGTGACAATTACTATTACCTGGTTAGTTCTGTGTTGTGTGTTGTAGTACAATCTGAACTTTTATTTGGGTCCAAAAATGTTGGACAGAAAGCAGAATCTCATCTAAACCAGATGTGCAAACCCACAGAGCCAAGAGCAAAGATGTCTCTGCACATCTGCCTGTGTTAGAAGAGGAACTTGTTTCTCGTTTCATTAAGTTCATCAACTTCATGTTGTTACAGTCATGTGACTGTTAGTGGCTCAGAGAGCTGTGAAAAAAAATAGGAAGTGGGGTGTCTAAGCGGTTGCTATGTTTCTGATGTCATACAGACTAGGATAAGGTGGAGTATAAACCAGAGAAACCTCAGGCTGTTCTCTTCTTCCTGCTCAGGTCAAAGGTCATCTATGTCAGCGGTCCCCAACCCCCGGGCCTCGGACCGGTACCGGTCTGTGAGTCGTTTGGTACTGGGCCGCGAGAGTTTAGGCTCAGGTGTGAAATGTATAGTTTTCAGGGTTTTTATTGGTTTTCAGCATTTTTTTGTTATTGTTTTTATCGTTTACTCGGTTTTCCTTGGTCTTTTCACGTGTGTTATGAATAAATTTTCCTTTTTTCGGTACCAGTACTAGTTTTATTTTGTTGTATTTATCCGCGACCTTAAAGGCCGGTCCATGAAAATATTGTCTGGCATAAACCGGTCCGTGGCGCAAAAAAGGTCTGGGACCGCTGATCTATGTGATAGATTTGATGTTTTAATTTCTAATCTTTCAAATATTTGTTTTGCTGGAACTTTTGCTTGAGTGGATGAAAACTGAAGTGGGTTCCTTCTGACCTCCTGAAAAGACGTCTTTTCTTCTCTTTGTGTTCTGGTACTTTCTCAGCTCCAGGGGAACTTCTAGGGGGAGAGGTGAAGGTGTCCCTGTGTCTCTAACATCCCTCTCAGTGTTGGGATGGTGAATGAAGGAGTTTTGGTGCAGTTCCAGCAGAGACACTAAAATGCAGCAGTGATTGTGTCTAATCAGACAAGCATGAAGTAAATGCACTGAAGCTGCTGTCAGTCTGAGTATAATCAAATGTCTGATTGAATGTACGTCAAGCACCATAGATAACGTATTGGAATGTGTTACTATTGAAATCCATGTTGAAAAAGCTAACAATATAATTATAAGTTGCATCTATAGGTCACCAGAGTCATGCCTTGACACATTCAATGAAAAACTTTCTGCTATGTTTAGCCACCTAAATGATAAAAAAAAGCACCAATAATTTGTGGTGATTTTAATATAAATTTGCTGAAACCCAAATAGACATCAGAAAACAACAGATTTCATCAATACAATGTATAGAAACTGCCTTTTCACTGTAATTATATATATATATATATATATATATATATATATATATATATATATATATATATATATTTATTTATTTATTTATTTTAATATATATTTTACTCAGAATTTGTCCTCCATGTTTATTGGTCCTGTAACTCATAGAGAAATAATGAACATTGTGAAAACATTTAAAAATAAAAAGTCCACTGACTGTTTTGGTATTGACATGATATTAGTTAAAAGTATTATAGAATATATACTGCGACCTTTCACATACATTTGTAATCTGTCCTTTTGAACTGGTACTGTATGTTTCCCTCAAAAATGAAAATAGCAAAAATTATTCCAATCCATAAAAATGGAGAGAGATGTCAATTTACTAATTACAGGCCAATATCACTACTCCCACAGTTCTCAAAAATTTTAGAAAAGTTATTTGTTAATAGACTTGATAAATATATTGAGAAGCATAATCTCCTAAGTGATAACCAATATGGCTTTAGAGCGAAAAGGTCCACTTGGATGGCAGTGATGGAAGTTGTAGAAGGGATATCTACTGAAATAGATAATAAGGAATATACTGTTGGTGTTTTTATAGACTTAAAAAAGCTGTTTGGTACAATTGATCATTCTATATTAATGAATAAACTAGAGAGATATAGTATAAGAGGCATAGCATACAAGTGGATGAAAAGTTACCTGGATGATAGATATCAATATGTTGAAATCAATAATGTAAAATCTAATCAGTTGAAGGTAACTTGTGGCTTTCCTCAGGGCTCTGTGCTGGGCCCTGAAGTATCCATATCATATATAAATGACATATGTAGTGTTTCCAAATTGTTAAAATGTGTATTGGTTGCTGATGATACCACTCTGTATTGCTCAGGTAAAAACCTAGAACAGCTTCTGACTACAGTGGAAAAGGAGTTAAATATATTAAAAAACTGGTTTGATATAAATAAGTTATCGTTAAATATAAACAAAACAAAATTTATTATTTTTGGCACTAGACAAATGAAAAATGAATCTAAAATCAGGGTTAATGGAATTGAAATTGAAAGCGTGTGCGAAAAAATTAATTTCTTGGAGTGATAATTGATGATAAGCTTAGCTGGAAGTCTCATATAAACCATGTGAAAACAAAAGTTGCTATTCTCTACAAAACAAAGCATGTCCTGAACAAGAAATCATTATACACACTTTATTGCTCTCTATTTTATGATTTAGTTGAATATAAAATGGCACAGATACTGTATAAAGCACAAAATAACTTGCTTTGCCGCAGTACTCAGAAGCTGTTTAAAGTCAGAGAGAGTCAATATGACTTAATGGGAACAGAATTCTTTAAAAAAAAAACCCCAAAAAAACAAGATAAGGACAAACATAAAGCACAGATGTGTTTCTGTTAGAGGAGTTAAGGTGTAGTTCATTTTCCTTGTTTGAAAGCATGTTTAAAAATAGAGTGTTAGAAAAATAATATATAAATAAAGAATGAAAAGAGCAAAAATAATAATACTGAAACTCTTGGTTGTTTTGCTTCAATTATTTTAATGAAATTTAATTTAATGTAGTTACTCATCTAAGGTGCAAAGTTTTTTTTGTTTTCTTTTGTTTTTTGTTTGTTTGTTTGCTTTGTTTTGTTTTATTCTTTGCTTTGAGCCCTACATGAGCTGCATGTTAAAAGATCTTTTGTTAAAAGTGTTGGTGTAAATCATATGCTTCAGCCAATACCTTTTGATTAGCCTTGTCTTATGCTTTCTTGCTTTGTGGTAATCTTTATTTTGTATTCACTGAGATATTTGAATGTTAATCAATAAATCAATCAATAAAAATAATGACCGTGTTACTGTTACAGTTACAGTTTTAACAGGATGTTTTTTGTATTTGATTTATTGCTCTGTAAAGGCTGAATCCTCTGAAATTAACAGGCAAGACAACGACTGATGGTCAGAGCTGTCACACTGATATTAAAGTAGCATATCAGAAAAGGTTCCACCTTAACAGCTACAGGCAGCTGCCGTTTACATGTTATAGAAGAAAAACTGAACTGAACATACTTGTCCTTGATCCTTGATATTAGAATAATCCATCAGTCTATTTTAGTGCTTCTGCTCTGTTACACTGCGTTACATTGTTTCTACAAATTACATTTCCTGTGTGTTGAATTAAAATCAAATTAAAAGCACAAATCACAGTGTCAATTCTTAAATAGATTTTAATTGCAGAACATCAGGAGCAGGAAGTGTGTTTTTTTTTGCTGTGAAGACAAACCAAGTGTAAATGTGTGTGTTGGTGAGCTCACAGGCAGTGTGTCCCTCTTTTCTCTCAGTGGCCTCAGAAATGCTTACTCTGCTGTACATCACTTATTTTCAAATAATAACGTTGTTAAACGACTTTCATAGTAAATATGGATTCACATAGAGATAAAATGACATCATGAGAGAGTTTTTACCATAATGTCCATCAAAAAGATGATAAGGAGAAAGTGTGAGGAGACCTCTGGGTTGAAGTGAGTGCATCAGTGAAAAAGGTGAAATACTCAAACAAAGCAGAAGAACTTAACGCTTTATTGACCAATGGCCAGCCGACGGGCCCATTTCACAAGCAGTCTTTAAACGACTGTAACTCTTCATTTATGCTAGAGAAAGCTAGGTTTCGAAAAGAAGAGAAGCTGCGCTTTATGGGGATATTTTGCGTATTACGGTAGCACAAAGCATTCACAAGCTACAGCTGTCTGAACACAGAAATGTTCTGTTCTTTTGTATACTTCATCTGTTTGTATGTTGTACACTCATTGTGTGTTCAATAAAGTTCATTAAAAAAAATCTAAACACAGAAGGAAAACTCAACTCCGCCTAGATTTTACCATGTGTGCTTCGCACTACCGTAACTCATTGACCATTTGAGCTAGGGGAAAAAATTCACATGGTTACTGAAAGAAGAGAGACTGAGTTTTACGGGGATATTTAGTGTATTACGGTAGCACAAAGCGTTCACAAGCTACAGCTGACTGGAAAAAGAAAAGTGAACACCGCTTAGTGGTGCACTTAATGTGCGCTTCGCACTAATGTAACTCTTCGACTATTGGGGCTAGAGGGACATTTCAAACGGTTACTGAAAGACGACAAGATGGGCTTTACGAAACATTATGGTGCATCATTAGAAAGCAAGAACAATGACGGTCAATAAAGGAGAGCAGAGAAGAAATGTGCTGAAGGAACTTTCAGTGCTTTAAGTTACAGAAGCACAAGCTGCCTCTAATGTCTGAGAGAAAAGATGAATTCAAACCTGCTGCTGGTTTGGTTCCACTCTGCCTCGTTGGTCCAGCTGTGAGTCCGGCAGATCTGTGCTGTTTGTGCTAAAGAAGGTCGTCTGACACGGAGATCAGCAAAGAGAAGCGAAACAGGAAGAGCAGGAAGGGAGGTGCTTGTGGGGAACCAGGGATTAAGCAATATCAGAAATTCTCAAGTTTGCAATTTAGAAACATGTAAAAATGTTTGTTGGAGGCTTTCTGTCCTGTTACTGAGCGAAGCATTAAAATTATGTTTCTATTGTAGTTTCTGTTGTAGTGACACTTTAAACTGGTTTGACTACAGATCAAAGAAACACTCAGTGTGTTAGTGAAAGTTGTTTTTAGCTGACCTTGAGGTTAAGGTTACTTTGTTTATACCCATAGGTAAATTTGCTTTGCAGAAAAATGATAGCATTTGGCATCCCTTCACGAACACACATTCCTAGTTAAAACCTCACAAAAAACACATATATAGTACTTGAACAATATGAATCAAATAAAAAACATATCTTATTTAGTTCAGTGACAGCAACAGGGGCAAAGCTGTTTTTATAATACTTTGTTCTACATCTTGGAAATAGAAACCTCCCTCCTGGGGAAAGAAGCTGAAATTCACCCCGTACAGGATGAGAACCATTTTTAAGAATTGATTAAGCCATCTGTTGTATCTGTGTAGAGTACAGGGAGGCTAAACAGGACTGTGACTCACCTATCAGGCGACTGGACCATCTCACTATCTGATTCAGTGAGTTTTTCTCTGTGACAGAGGTCTGACCAAATCATGCTACCAAACAAAAAGATAAAACAGACTCAATAAAAGAACGATAAAACAAAGTTACAATTTTTAAGTCAATGTGGAAATGAGCAAGTTTCCTGAGGCAGTAAAGGCGCTGGTGACCCTTTTTACAAGCCGATTTGCAATTCTCATCAAAGTTCAGTTTTTCATTGATTACAGTCCCAAGATATTTATATGATTGCACTTGCTCTATTTTCTGTCGAAAAGAGCCCATGACAGCACAAAAAAGTAGCTTTAGTAAAGGTTACAAATGTTCTTCGTATGGCCTCTGACAGTTGACTCATCTCTGTGCCTCTCCTGCTAGATCTCAGTGCAGCATTTGATACTGTCGACCCTAATATTCTATTAGAGCGATTAGAGCATTACATATTACAGGTACTGAGCTGCAGTGGTTTGTATCACATCTATCGCTCAGAATCCAATTTGTTTATGTAAATGGAGAGTTATGTAAATGGAGGTTAATTATGGAGTTCCACAGGGTTCAGCACTAGGGCCAATTCTGTTTACATTATGCATACTTCCCTTAGGCAGTATCATCAAAAGACACAACATACAATTTCGCTGCTATGCAGATGACACCCAGCTTTATCTATCCATGAAGCAAGATAACACACACCAATTAGTTAAACTGCAGGAATGTCTTAAAGACATAAAGACCTGGATGGCCGCTAACTTTCTGCTTCTTAATTCAGATAAAATTGGGGTTATTGTACTCAGCCCTGGAAATCTTAGAAATATGGTATCTAACCTTTTTTTTACTTTCTTTTTTTTTTTTATATATATATATATACTTTTTTTACTCTTGATGTCATGACCTTGGCCTTCAGTAACACTGTGAGGAACCTTGGAGTCATTTTTAACCAGGATAGCTCCTTCGATGCACATATTAAACAAATATTTAGGACTGCTTTGTTGCATTTGAACTGTCCTGTCTCAGAGTGATGCTGAAAAACTAGTTCATACATTTATTACTTCTAGGCTGGACTACTGTAATTCATTATTATCAGGATGTCCTAAAAACTCTCCCTAAAAAACTCCCTGAAAAGTCTTCAGCTAATCCAAAATGCTGCAGCAAGAGTACTGACAGGGACTAGAAAGAGAGAGCATATTTCTCCTTCATTGGCTTCCCTTCATTGGCTTCCTGTTAAATCCAGAATTGAATTCAAAATCCTGCTCCTCACATACAAGGTCTTAAATAATCAGGCCCCATCTTATCTTAATGACCTTGTAGTACCATATCACCCTATTAGAGCACTTCGCTCTCGCACTGCAGGCCTACTTGTTGTTCCCATTATTTAAAAGTAGAATGGGAGGGACGGCCTGCAGTTTTCAGGCCCCTCTTCTGTGGAACCAGCTTCCAGTTTGGATTCGGGACACAGACACTATTTCTACTTTTAAAATTAGGCTTAATTAAAACTTTCCTTTTTGCTAAAGCATATAGTTAGGGCTGGATTAGGTGACCCCGAATCCTCCCTTAGTTATGCTGCAATAGACCTAGGCTGCCGGGGGATTCCCATGATGCATTGAGTTTTTCTTCTTCTGTCACCTTTCTCAATCACTATATGTTAATAGACCTCTCTGCACTGAACCACACTTGTTATTAATGTCTGGCTCTTTTCCACTGCATGTCTTTTATCCTGTCTTCCTTCTCTCACCCCAACTGGTCGCAGCAGATGATCGCCCCTCCCTGAGCCTGGTTCTGCTGGAGGTTTCTTCATGTTAAAACTCAGTTTTTCCTTCCCACGTTCGCCAAAGTGCTTGCTCATAGGGGGTCATATGATTGTTGGGTTTTTCTCTGCATGTATTATTGTAGGTGCGACTGCTGTTTTGATTTGTCGCTATATAAATAAAATTGAATTTAAGAGAATAAATATTTGCAAACAATTAGAAAAGGTAGATTTTAAAACACTTTGTGTCATGTGTGTTAATTAAATTGAAACCATGCAATTCATCTCAGCAGGAGAGGGCAAAAAATCACCACTGATGAAGTGTTCAAGGAGATGTTAGTGACAGTCCATGTTTCTTTGATTGGATTAGTTTTTAAAAGCACTTGATTTTATAAAATGACAGAAACAGGAGAGACGCTGAATGTCTTGAATATTTTATACACTGAGTACTATTGGATGTCCGCTTATATAAGAATTATGGAAAAATCACATTAAGAAAGAGAAATCAAACATTTGTATTAATTTTAATGAGCTCAGACCTATTAAAAATGCGGAGGAGCTGGTTGTGAACTGAGATTCAGAGAAACACAACATACTGATATTGACTGTGAAGCTTTGAGTGGGAAAAAACGTGGATCCTGGGATAATCATAGTTCCATCTTTAAAGGACTGAAGAGGAAGAAGTTTACAAGAAATCATTTAGAAACGTCATCAACTCATTGAATCCATGAATCATGGCTCAAGAGTTGGGAGTTTGCCTTGTAATCGGAAGGTTGCCGGTTCGAGCCCCGGCTTGGACAGTCTCGGCCGTTGTGTCCTTGGACAAGACACTTCACCCATTGCCTACTGGTGGTGGTCAGAGGGCCTGGTGGTGCCAGTGTCCGGCAGCCTCGCCTCTGTCAGTGCGTCCCAGGGTGGCTGTGGCTACAGTGTAGCTTGCCATCACCAGTGTGTGAATGGGTGGATGACTGGATGTGTAAAGCGCTTTGGGGTCCTTAGGGATTAGTAAAGCCCTATACAAATACAGGCCATTTACCATTTTTTCTGGTTGAAAGAAACAGACATGTACAGACTGAATAATCAGTTCAACAGTCAGAGTGTTTCTCTAACAAGAGGACACTCTTTACTCTCAACTCAGCACAGACACACTGAGGCACAAGGAAAGAAATAAAATGCAGGATAAAGAGTTTCAGTGAATGTGGTGTTGAAGGTGTGGAGGTGGATCAGAGTGTCAGAGGAGACTCTGTAGAAGGACAGAGTGCCAGCAGGACAGTCCACATACACTGCTACTCTGTTAGAGACAGAGGAGGAGATGGATGTTCGACTGTTAGCGTGACAGACAGAATCAGGACCATTATCAGTGCAGTTCAGACTCCAAGACTGATCATTGTATCCAAACACACAGTCATAACTGTCTCCTTTCCTTCTGATTCTTCTGTAACTCACTGACATGTCAACTCTTCCACTCCACTTGACCTCCCAGTAACAGCGACCAGTCAGTTCATTACTACACAGCAGCTGAGGCCAAACATCAAATCTGTCTGGATGATCAGGATATGACTGAACCTTCTCCACATGTTTCACTGTCGTGTAGTTGTCAGACAGTTGGAGATTTGTGTGTACTGTGTTTGTATCGATTGTGAGTTGACAGGAATCTGATGGAGAGAACAAACACAATCCAGCTGCAGTTATTGATCCATCATCTGTTCATTGATTGACACTTTGATCATGAGTCCTGACATCAGAGATGTGAATGAGTGATGTGACATTTTGAAGAGGTTGAATGTGTGCTGCTTTGTTTTCATATTTCACATTAAAAACACACTTACACTTCTTCAGCCCTGGTGTCAACCATTGGACTCCAGCAGGCTCCACCCTGAAAGGAGGAGGGGGGTCAGACCAGTACAATCTCTTTCAGCATGCACACATGGGCTGTATCCCAATTCAGGGTCTGCAGCCTTAAAGGCTGCATTTTAAGGCCGATTACGTCACAGCGACGCGACAAAGGCTGTCCCAATTCGAAGGCTGCTCGAAATGCGGTTCTCAAATGCGTCCTTCATTTCCCTGAATTTTAAGGATGTGGCGGTATAGACTTCCTGGCCCAACATATCCCAGAATGCATAGCGCGGCGGTGGGTGTGGATAATTTTGGCGAAAAAAAACGGTGGATGAGGGGCGCCCGAAGAGTAAACTTTAAGTAAGTACTGAATATTATGTCACTTATTTATGTGGAAATGTTTAATAACGAAGAACATTAAAACATTACTGTTGGCCACATGTCAGCAAAGTTATGTGACATTAGTGACGTTTGTGCTAACTTGGTTTTAAAGCCTTTACTTTAAAATATACGCCGTTCAATAGCTAACCTTAATATTACAGAGAATGATCAAAGCTCATGTAGAAACAAACAAACAAATGAACAAAAGATTTTCTCTTTCATTTCTGTCAAACAATGCTGTATGAAACGTTTCCAGCTGTTAGTATCATGGTTGCTAGGCAACCTGGGCAGTGCGACGGAGGCTAGACCGTCCCATTTCGCAAGCCTCGCACTTCCGGCCTTAGCGGTCATTGAGTATGCGGCCCTTGTGGACCGTTAAGGCTGCGTACTTTAAGGCTGCAGACCCTGAATTGTGATACAGCCATGGACATTACATTGCTCCCTGTTAGTAGACCTCTCTGCATTAAATCATCACAATTAATCACTCGCTCTCTTCCACAGCATGGAGTGTTCCCTTCCCTTAATTTCCAAAATGCCTATCATTGGGGAGGTGGGGGGGGGGGGGGGGGGGGGGGGGGGGGATTATTCTAGGGTCTACTTTACAATATAAAGCACCTTGAGGCAACTATTGCTGTTATTTAGCACTTTATAAATAAAACTGAATTGAAATTTGAATTGAATACACTTATTGTTAGACACTGATAAAGGAACAGTCCAACATTTTCACACTAGACTTGAATCCATACATTGATCAAGTTGCTGATGATTTGGACTGATCCTGGATCTTTCTGGTTTTTTGCAGCTACTCTTTTGTTTTCTTTTTTCCTGGGTCACAGTCTATTCCATCCCTCCCATTCACTTCTACAAATATTTTCCCTTTTCTCTGGGTCTGCATTTCCTTTTGTGTTCTTTGCCCCTGTACTGATTCTGTCATGCCCTCATCTGGAAATATGTTGCAAAAAAAAGCTTAAAAATTATTTCAGACATTTTATAGTTAAGTGCAAGACCAACTCAAAACAGACCATCAAAGATTCAACCATGTTACAGTTATTCAACCTTGTTGCAGTAAAAAATGCAACAGAATTGATGATTGATGATGGTTAGTAACAGCAGTAACTCTATATTTTGCTAACACAGTAATGCCACATTGCAATTAGGGCATGAAAAGAATGTAATATTTTAAGAATTATTGCTTATTTTTCCTATACAATTGTACACTTGTGGAGGTACGCAATAACGACCGGAGAGGTTTCAGTGTCTCACTCCAACTTTATTAACTGACTCTGAACAACCTCACACACAGTAAGCGCCAAAATCTCCACCCTAGGACTTCCCTTCAACTTGGGTGTGAGTGGAGCCACCTGGTGGTCCACCACACACTATCCTTTATGCAAATAACAGAGCTCAAGTACTGATCCTGACAAGTTTCATCTGGTTTTAAAAAACTTAAAATAGGACAGTTGACATGTTGTGTGCTGTGTGCAGCAGGCAGGAAAGAGGGACCCTCATGCAGACTTGTGGAGACGAAACGTAAACTCAAAGAACTCAGCTTTATTACTGGCATAAATCAAAACAGAAAACTAAAGTGATAAGGCTAGAAACAGAGCTTGGAACAGAACACACAGGCGAGTATGAGGGTATGACGCAACGATGAGCAGGGGAAGACGCAGACACCAAATACAAGAGGTGAACAGTACCAAGAGGAAGCAGCTGGGAGACATGGCTGACACGAATTACACAGATGAGACGGGGGGAGGGCAAAACAAGAAGCACAAGACAAAAGCAGGCTTGACACAGAGAAATAGACATAACAGGTTTGACACCAAGCACCCAACATACGGAGATAAAACTGAACAGACTTAATCTTCTCTAGGGTTAAGACACCAGGCGTACAGGAAGGCACAGAAACAGAAGAGAGACCACAGAGACAAGAGTGACAAGGAAGACACAGAACAGGAATGAGCATGGAATCAAAACCTAAGAGCTAAACTCTGAACAAGAATAAAACCGAAACACCAGATAGTAATAACCAAAACAGCAATACTAGACAATCAGAACAAAAACCATAATACAGACTAACAGCAGAACTCAAAACACGAGGACCAATAGCTTAAATAGAATTGCATTGGAGATCGTGTGGAACTATTGGAATTTCAGAGATAAGTTGTACAATTCTTTTAGAAGTAAATGTATTAGTATTTAAAGTAGGTATGTAAATTAACACATTAATGCTAAATGTTTCGTAGTAATTCGAATATCTTTATATATATTTCTTATATTTGATATTCAGCTAAACTGTGCAAACAGTCATGAGGGACATGTAAATATGCTTGCATGAGATGGAAATAAAGCATTTTGTGATTATTTACACATTATTTTTTATTTATTTGAAATAATCCAAAAAGTCAATAAATGGCAACAAAAAACAGTTATTATTGTTCCCGGACAAACTCCTAGAGTTCCACAACATAAATATCTCATTATCATTAAACTAGACTAGTGTTTCTGTTGTGATCAAAGAGCAAACTTTGTAACATTTGTAACACACATGTCAAAAAGGAACTGAGTGAACAGAGAAAACATTTCAGAATCAGATTACTCTATCATTCCCTGAGGAAAGTATATTCTTACTTCTCTATCAGACATTTTCTCCATACCTGAGTGTGTCCAGTCTCCAGCATGGATCCTTCAGTCCAGCCAAAAGGAGATTTATCCCTGAGGCTCCTGGGTGGTTGTAGCTCATGTCCAGCTCTCTCAGATGGGAGGGATTAGAGCTCAGAGCTGAGGCCAGAGAAGTACAGCCTTTCTCTGTGATCAGACACCCTGATAGACTGCAGACAGAACAATTGATATGTGAACACTTTTTTGGTCCTGTGTTATTGCTCCTTGCTTTTTTTTTTTTTTTTTTTTTTAAGATTATTTGCCATGCATTTAGTTAATTTTACATTTTTTTATAGCAACAACAATTTAGAACACATAATACAAGTTGTGTCAACTTTTATTATTGATAATGAGGTACTATAAGGTTTTTTTTTTTTTGTTTGTTTTTTTCTTTGCCTATTGTATTTGCTAGTTTTTGTCAGTATGCAAATGTATACTTATAGTACATGAAGCCTGCAGTCAGCTGAGACTAAAATGCTTCTCCCACTGAAAACACTACATCCAGATTAACAGAATCAACCTTCTGGAACTTCAGTCCTGCTGTTTCTTTAAAAGGGACCTCTGGCTAATACGACGGGTTCGGTGTTTATTGTCTTGTCTGGGTGAACTTTGCTAGAGACAGAGAGCGGCGTTGAAAGGCTGCTCCAACGGAACTTATTGTTTCGTAGGAAAACACGAACACAGTGTACAGTCGAGTCTTAATAGCTTACAACTGGGCTCGTCAGGCACTCTTTTTGGCTGCAGTGGTTGCTATTATTATATTTACATTCTTCCATCTCGTACTTTTCCACTTTCCTTTTTCTGTCTCCCTCGCTCACAGACACATCACAGGTATGGCAGTCCATTCTCCCTGCAGCACGGACTACACTGCCCATGAGGCTACATTCTTTAGGGCTATGCCTGTAGCACTCTGCCTATTGCCTTCATATTAATTAATTTTTGAATAATAATTTTTAAAAATATTTCTTCACGTCATTATGTGGGCAGCAAGCAGGGATGACATGGGCCATGAGATTGATACACAGGCATTAGAGCCTCTTAACGCGTGTTTTGTTTGGGTTTCCACCGGCATGGAATTACCAGAAATAGAGAGGGCATAGCCTAACATATCAAACAGGAAAATACTGCCGCATAATCCATTTATTTCAACAAAGTAACTGTATTCTGAATACCACCTTTTTAAACTGTAACTGTAACGGAATACAGTTACTCATTTTTTAAATTTTAAATACGCAACACCAGTGCATGTATTCCGTTACTCCCCAACACTGGACCTTATTTTAAACATCTGTAAATGGGATCCTCAGGAGCCACTCATCCAGTTTGGAGGTCCCTGCCCCGACTGCTCCGATTACTACAGAAACCACTTTTGCCTTCATCTTCCATATCTTTGTGAGTTCCTCTCTCATTCCATGGTATTTCTCAAGCTTCTTATATTCCTTCTTCCTGATATTGCTATAATCAGAATCAGAATCAGAATCGTGTTTATTGGCCAAGTATATGTGCAGACACATACAGGGAATTTGGTTCCGGTAGATGGTGGCTCTCAAGCACAGCAATGTAAATCACACACACACACACACACACACACACACACACACACACACACACACACACACACACACACACACACACACACGTGTCTATATATACATATTACATACATATTACACATACATACTGTACACAAAGCTGTGTAAACCAACTATAAATAACGAATCTAAACTTATATACATAAAATACAGCAATGAATGAGGTGGAATGAATACTACAAAATGTACATAACGTGCAGTTGCAGTCTGGCAGTGGGAGCAGTGTGACAGGTCAACTGTTAAGAAGGGAGATGGCGAGGGGAAAGAAACTGTTCCTGTGTCGGGTGGTCCTGGTCTGCAGGCTTCTGTACCGTCTGCCAGAGGGCAGCAGATCAAAAAGTCTGTGTGCTGGGTGTGAGGGGTCTGTGTTGATTTTCCCTGCCCGTTTCCTGGTTCTTGAGAGGTACAGATCCTGGATGGAGGGCAGGGGGGTGCCGATGATCTTTCTGCTGCCCGTACAGTCCGCTGCAGTCTGCTCCTGTCCTGTTTAGTGGCTGCTCCTTACCAGACTGTGATGGAGGAGCACAGGACAGACTCAATGACCGCAGTGTAGAACTGGATCAGCAGCTCCTGTGGAAGACTGTACTTCCCCAGTTGTCTCAGGAAGTACATCCTCTGCTGGGTCTTTTTGAGGATGGAGTTGATGTTGGTCTCCCACTTCAGGTCCTGGGAGATGGTTGTACCCAGGAACTTGAAGGTCTTCACAGTTGACACAGGGCTGTCTGATATGGTGAGGGGGGGCAGAGTTGAGGGATGTCTCTTGAAGTCCACTGTCATCTCTACAGTCTTAAGAGTGTTCAGCTCCAGATTGTGCTGACTGCACCAGAGTACCAGCCGCTCAACTTCTTGCCGGTATGCAGACTCATCACCATCTTGAATGAGGCCAATGACAGTGGTGTCATCTGCAAACTTTAGGAGTTTGACAGCCGAGTTCTTGGTGGTGCAGTCGTTAGTGTAGAGGGAGAACAGTAGTGGTGAGAGGACACATCCTTGAGGGGCACCAATACTGAGGGACCGGGTTTCAGAGGTGATCTCCCCCAGCCTCACTTGTTGCTTTCTGTCTGTCAGGAAGCTGGTGATCCACTGACAGGTAGCTGGTGACACGCTGAGCTGGGAGAGTTTGGAGGAAAGAAGTTCAGGCACAATGGTGTTAAAAGCCGAACTAAAGTCCACAAACAGGACCCTGGCATAAGTTCCCGGGCGGTCAAGGTGTTGCAGGATGTAATGCAGCCCCATGTTCACTGCATCATCCACCGACCTGTTTGCCCGGTAGGCAAACTGCAGAGGGTCCAGCTGGTGGCCTGTAATGTCTTTCAGATGGGCTAACACCAGTCGTTCGAAGGATTTCATGACCACAGAAGTCAAGGCGACAGGTCTGTAGTCATTCAGTCCTGTGATGGTGGGTTTCTTGGGAACAGGGATGATGGTGGAGCGTTTGAAGCAGGAGGGAACTTCACACAGCTCCAGGGATCTGTTGAAGATGCGAGTAAAGATGGGAGCCAGCTGGTCCGGGGGCTTTATAACTTTATATAGCTACGACTAGGGCCATCTTCCTCTGCTTGGTTTAGCTCCTCCTTTAGCCATTTCATTATCTGCTCACTGGTAGAGCATACGTATTAATTGCCCAGATCTTGTACTTCCCATTCGGCTGACTCCTCAGAACTTGTCTTATTATCTGGGTGGTTGTGGCTTTCCTAGAAGACTCATTTACCTGTGGGATTCCCAGGTACTAGAAACTGTCCTTAGTGTCTGAATTGCTGCTTTCTGATAGTCCAATTCCCTCTGTTCTGACTACCCCCCTTCTCTTTGTTACTGTCAGAGTACATCTCCAGTCCAAATGATTTTCAGATGTCAATGCTGTGCATCCTAGTGGTGTGGATCAGTGAATCAATGTATCATTCACTTCATGGCGTACAACTTGATATCATCCATGTAACACACCTAGCTAAGGATTGCTCCATTCCATTGTTCGTATCTGTAGCTAGAGTAGTTAATGATCTGGTTGAGGGGGTTCAGGCCTATTCATTGCAGCAGTAAGGACAGAACATCCCCTTGTAAATCCTGCACATGCTGGTATATTGTGTGATAAGAGCCGTTTAACCGGCCATTGTAAGGTTGATGAAGAGTATGTTTATTACAGGACAAGCACTGTGGAATTCCCAGTACCAGTGTGGTCATGGGTTTTTGACTGTCCTGCTGAGTGTTTCAAGTCTCAACCACTGAATACAATCCAGATTACAACACAGACTGGACATGTGTACCTAGTCAAATAGTCACATACACTATAAACCTACACTGGAGATTTTTATATATTGGAATCCCCATGTTAATCATTTAACCTATATATTCAAACTGTATATGACCCATCACCTCAGGTCAAATATCATGCACATTTATATTGAAACTTCATACCACTTGTACACTCGCCAGCAGTTTTTTCTGTCTTTTTGTGTCTCTGCTGTTTGTACTTAAAGGCTCAACACCCCAGGGTTTGCTTTGCTTCTTTGCTGTATGTTTTCTTGCTGTTCTGTGTATTGTGATGCGCTTTTTTGTTGTTCATATAACTCTATTTAATAAATTGTGTTTATTAACACCGGAGGAGGAGGCTTGAGGAGATTTCCTCATTGTTCCTGTCTCCCCTATTCCATCCCCTATCTGGATGACAGAGATGAGAGAAGTAGGAACGGACAGAGCAAGAGGGAGAAAAAGAGACAGAGAGGAAGGCAACATGACAGCCTTTGTGCATAATAACGTCAATAAAGTGTCATGCATTGTGCAATGCTAAAAAAACATTCCTTAGAAATATGTATGGCAAAATTATGTCCCATTTCTGTGAGAATAGTCTTACCTTCCTTTGGTCTGTGTACTTTCTTTGGTTTTTCTTTGTTCTACACAAGACCTATAAATATTTATTTATTTCCATTTTCAATTTTGTTTTAAGAATTGGAATTTTAGGTCATTTTTTCATTTCCTGCAGTCTTCTGAATTATGTATTCTATATCTACAATTCATAACAATAAAAGGGAATTAATATATCTCAAATACAAAATAGCCCTGAACTCAGCCCAGCCAACTATTAGTCAGCTATCAAATGTGTATGAAGTCACTTGTTATTATGAAATATAAAACATACAAACAAACAGAAAATCTGAATATTAAAAAAAATCTACAGTAATGGAGAGCATAACACCACAGGAAAAAGTTAAATGTAATTTGGTGATTCTGTGAGGGTTAGCTGTTTAAGTATTAACACAATTCAATTTGTTATGATCAGCAAAAATACCAGATTCCTGACCTTAGAGATTCCAGTTTACAATGTGGATCTTTCAGTCCTTCAGAGAAAAGCTTCGCTCCTAAATCCTGCAGGTCGTTGTTACTTAGGTCCAGCTCTCTGAGACTAGAGGACTGGAAGTTGAGAACAGAGGACAGTGCTGCACAGCTTCTTCCTGAGAGATTACAGCCATCCAGTCTGAAAAGCAATATTTGTGATAAGAGTAAATTACTGTAGACGTAGACAAAAGAAGAGAAAAAAGAAATTTCTATACCCACTTCACGGTTAAAAAAAAAAAACAACTAAAATTTGAGTTGGAGCAAAAATGAAATATTTTAAATTTCCTTTGTGAAAAAACAATTAAATCACTCTGTCTAAATACTCCTTTTGGCATAGTCAAAAGGCACTATTTGTCACTTTCCAATAGAATGCAATAGAAAAATAAAAACTCCTGGAAGTTTGCGTGATATTCTTGCAAAAGCATTTAAAATAAAAACCATAAACAAGCAAACAAACAAACAAAGGAACAAATAAATACATATAACACTTACATAAGTATTTACAACCAAGAAACTAAAAATTGAGCTCAGGTGTATTCTGTTTCCATTGATACAGTTATCTGTCAGATATATCTAAAAGTTGAATAGAGTCCACCTGTTGATTGGGTATGATTCATAAAGGCACTTGCTGGTCTATAAAAGG
Source organism: Maylandia zebra (assembly GCF_041146795.1). Classification (NCBI taxonomy): domain Eukaryota; kingdom Metazoa; phylum Chordata; class Actinopteri; order Cichliformes; family Cichlidae; genus Maylandia; species Maylandia zebra. The sequence goes on along the minus strand of NC_135188.1, from coordinate 17,988,280 downwards.
TCCCATAGGTGACAGTGTGCATTTCAGAGCAAAAACAGGGAGGTAACCAAAAATCCAGTGTTGACTCTAACAAAGTAGAAGAGCGGAGAATGTTCTAGAATGACAAACATTCATACAGTAATCCACCACTCTGTCTTTATGGTAGTTGCCAGATTAAAGCACTCCTCAGTTAAAAAGACTATGATATGCAACCAAATTTGTGATTCGTAATTATCTTTGCTAATTCTGTTTTGTTCTGTATTAATCAAAGCCATATAAATTCGTTTGTCCAGCAAAGAGCCTCATGAACCTTTCAAATAGCTATAATCATGACAGAGAATAGTTTCAGCAAGCAACAACAGCAAGCCTCACTTTAGAGCATGTCCATTGCAATTGTGAATTCATAAACTAAGTCATCTGTAAACTTTTGGAAACTTAAAAATAAAATCTTTTTGATTTAACTTGAACCTTTTTTTACCTTATGGAAAGAATCCATTTTAAGTTTTTTCTATTTGCACATTATTTCTTTTGTTTAAAGAATACTAGCATTTCAGTTTGTATTAAATCATATTTTGATTTATATTATTTTTATTTTGATAGTCCTATTAGGTAATGTTCAAAATAAATTATTATTTTAAAATTCATATGTTTCCTGGGCTATTGTTTTAATTTTCTGTGGTACAAGACAACAGAGAAATATTCACAGGTGGGCAGACTTGAGCAGGTGAGATACTGGAGCCTAGAAATGGAGGCTTGCCCACAGGAATTAATTAATTTGAAAAAAATAACGCGTTAAAAAAATTAACGCATTTAATCGCACTTAGCATTCCAAGCAAAGAGGAACTTTTGGCAATGCATGATTTCTTAGTATACCGATTATACTGATACGGCTACAAAAATGGAAGAATCTGAAGAAAGTGCATTGATCGGAGGCTAATTTAATTTCAAAAGACTACCAGACGGAAGCCTTGATAAAAGTGTGGTGTTGTGCAAACTGTGCAAAAAGGAGTTTGCATACCACGGAAGCACTTCAACCTTATGGTACCATCTAATGCAAAACATGTTGCAGAGCTGTTAGCACTAGCAGTCCGAGTACCAACAAAACGTGTTGGCAGCCCAAACTTGAGGACTGGCTTCAGGACCAAAATTAGTAAGTCAACATTGGACAAAATTACAAATTCTTTTGCAAAATGGATTGCTCTGGACTGTAGACCACTATCAGTTGTAGAAGATAGGGGGTTAGAAAATGTGCTACAGTTAGTGTCATATGATCCAACTTTCCAACTACCGTGTCAAAAGCTTTATGACACTGAAAAGTAAACAAAATTGGATGTATTACAGACAGCCCTGCTAATATATAGGAAGTACACTAGGAGCAAACAAGACTGGGGCAACAGAAAGAGCCAGGATGTTTCCACACGGTGGAATTCAACGTTGGGTATGGTTTCTCGTCTACTAAGGAATCAAGAGACTGTTTTTACTGCTTTAGAAAAACAAAAGCACAAGCTACAGTTGTTGCCAAAAGTTTTGAGAATTACATAAATATTGGAAATTGGAAAAACTGCTGTTTAAGTTTTTATAATAGCAATTTGCATATACTCCAGAATGTTATGAAGAGTGATCAGATGAATTGCATAGTCCTTCTTTGCCATGAAAATTAACTTAATCCCAAAAAAACTTTTCCACTGCATTTCATTGCTGTCACTCAAGGACCTGCTGAGATCATTTCAGTAATCGTCTTGTTAACTCAGGTGAGAATGTTGACGAGCACAAGGCTGGAGATCATTATGTCAGGCTGATTGGGTTAGAATGGCAGACCTAACATGTTAAAAGGAGGGTGATGCTTGAAATCATTGTTCTTCCATTGTTAACCATGGTGACCTGCAAAGAAACGTGTGCAGCCATCATTGCGTTGCATAAAAATGGCTTCACAGGCAAGGATATTGTGGCTACTAAGATTGCACCTAAATCAACAATTTATAGGATTATCAAGAACTTCATGGAAAGAGGTTCAATTCTTGTTAAGAAGGCTTCAGGGCATCCAAGAAAGTCCTAAAGAGGATTCAGCTGCGGGATCGGAGTGCTCAGGAATGGCAGCAGGCAGGTGTGAGCCCATCCGCACGCACAGTGAGGCAAAGACTTTTGGAAGATGGCCTGGTGTCAAGAAGGGCAGCAAAGAAGCCACTTCTCTCCAAAAAAACAACAACAGGGACAGATTGATCTTCTGCAGAAAGTATGGTGAATGGACTGCTGAGGACTGGAGCAAAGTCATATTCTCCGATGAAGCTTCTTTCCAATTGTTTGGGGCATCTGGAAAAAGGCTTGTCCAGAGAAGAAAAGGTGAGCGCTACCATCAGTCCTGTGTCATGCCAACAGTAAAGCATCCTGAGACTATTCATGTGTGGGGTTACTTCTCATCCAAAGGAGTGGGCTCACTCACAGTTTTGCCCCAAAACACAGCCATGAATAACTAATGTTACCAAAACACCCTCCAACAGCAACTTCTTCCAACAATCCAACAACAGTTTGGTGAAGAACAATGCATTTTTCAGCACAATGGAGCACCGTGCCATAAGACAAAAGTGATAACTAAGTGGCTCAGGGAACAAAACGTTGAAATTTTGGGTCCATGGTCTGGAAACTCCCCAGATCTTAATCCCATTGAGAATTTGTGGTCAATCCTCAATCCTGGGTGGACAAACAAAAACCCACCAATTCTGACAAACTCTAAGAAGTGATTATGACAGAATGGGTTGCTATCAGTCAGGATTTGGCCCAGAAGTTGATTGAGACCTGAAAAAGAAGGGCCAACACTGCAAATACTGACTCTTTGCATAAATATCATGTAATTGTTGATAAAAGCCTTTGAAACGTATGAAGTGCTTGTAATTATATTTCAGTATATCACAGAAACAACTGAAACAAAGCTCTAAAAGCAGTTTAGCAGCAAACTTTGTGAAAATTAATATTTGTGTCATTCTCAAATCTTTTGGCCACGACTGTAGTCATTTTAACTCCATCAGAGCTGGTAAAACTCCAAAAGCTGGCGACTGTCCTTAATCTTTTTAGGGACAGGAACCAGGCAGGACATCTTCCAGAGTGATGGGACTCTCTGCATTACCAGACTCGTGTTGAAGATCCGATGTAGAACTCCAGACAGCTGGGAAGCACAGCACCTGAGGGCCCTGGGCCCTGGGCTTTGCTGGAGTGGAGTCTGCCCAATTCTCTTTTGATGTTATCTGCTGAGAGGGACAGGGTGAGACAGTCTGAGGGGGCAGGAGAGGGGGGAGGAGAAAGGAGGAGATGGGAAGAGCTGGGTGTGGAGACAGGAGACGCAGGGCAGTCAAACCGATTGAAGTGCAGATTTAGGTTGTTAGCACTTTCGACGTCCCCATCCATCCCAACACCTCTCTTTTGTCTCAGGCCAGTGATGGCCCGCATTCCATTCCACACCTCCCTGGTGTTGTTTTCCTGCAGTTTGTTTTCCAGCTTCCTTCTGTAGGACACTTTACCCTCTGCAATCTTGGCTTTCAGCTCCTTCTGCACCAGTTTCAGCTGATCTCTTTCACCGTTTCTGAAAGCTCTTTTTTTCTTGTTCAGGGTTGCTTTGATGTCTTTGGTAACTCAGAGCTTATTGTTGGGGAAGCACAGAATGTTTTTTTGGGAACCACAGTGTCCACACAGAAGTTGATATAATCTGTAACACAGCCTGTCAGATTGTCAATATTGTCCTGATGAGAATCACAAGGAACATCCCAGTCAGTTGACTCAAAGCATCCCTGCAGGGTCTCTTTTGACTCCTTTGTCCATGTTGGAGGTACTTAGTGTTGACATCTGAATTATTCTGGAAAGATAACACTGAAGGATGGAGAGAGAGTTATGCTCCAACGATTACAAAGTTTCTCCACTACAGGGACAAATGAAAGATAATCTATACTTAGTGGAGGGAAAAATATGTTTTTATCTGTTAGCACTTTCTATTACAGCTAGGTAATAAAGGGGTAATAGTAGGGTAACAAGGGGACACAAGAGGGTTATTACTATGCAATTACCAAAGTCATAACTATGTAATATTCAAGTAATATCATGGCAGCAACAGTGGTTACAGTTGAGTAATATTAGCCTGACCCATGACTGACACCCTCATCACCACTGTGGAGTCATTCCGCTTCCTGGGTATCACCATCACCCAGGACCTCAAGTGTGACACCACTATCGTCTCCGTCATAAAGAAGGCCCAGCAGAGGATGTACTTCCTGAGGCAGCAGAAGAAAATTCAATCTGCTAACATGGATGATGATGCAGTTCTACACTACAATCATTGAGTTCATCCTCACCTCCTCCAACACCGTGTAGTATGCTGGAGTCACCATCAGGGACAAACAGAGACTGCAGCGTGTTGTGCGCTCTGCTAAGAAGGTGATTGGCCACAGACTCCCATCTCTGCAGGACCTATACACCTCCAGGACACTGGGGCGTACAGCTCACATCACAGCTGCCCCTTCTCACCCTGAACAGAGTCTGTTTGACATGCCCCCCTAAGGCAGGAGGCTCCGGTCCATTTGGACCAGAACCTCTCGCCAAAAGAACAGTTTCTTCCCCTCTGCTGTTGGACTAATGAACAATAACCATAAGACTACCACAAACACATGACCGTATACTGTGTCATCTACATCTGTTCCATTTTTGCACTGATCATCACCTTCATTTATGTATATATCGATCTTCTTAGCACTTTTAATTTTTGTTTTTATATTTATTTAAGTGTTTGTCTTATAGTATCTTTTGCACTAAGTACCGCAGCAATTTCCTAATGTTGTAAACCTGCTCAACATTTGGCAATAAAACCCTTTCTCATACTGGTTGTTTTAAAAGGTTATTACCTGGTTATTAATATGCTATTAAAAAGAAACAAGCTGTTTTGAATTTTGCAGCTCTATATCCTGCTTATTACATAGAAACTACCACAGTTGTTTCCAGATAATAGTCACACACTTTTAAAGTTTGCTTTAATAGGTTATTAATGTGTTATTAAAGGGAAACAGGCAGTTTTGCATTTTGCAGTGCTCTATACTGCTTATTACCCTGAAACTACCAGAGTTATTTCCAGTTAATGGTCACATTTATTTATCCATCCATTCGCTTCCGCGAACCTGCGGGTTGCTGTCCAACCACCCAGCCCTGTGCTCCAAAGAACCCCGCTCCAGGCCGGACACAGACTTATGGATTCATCCATCCGTTCACTTCCGCTTATCCTTTTCAGGGTCGCGGGAGGCGCTGGAGCCTATCCCAGCTGTCATAGGGCGAGAGGTGGGGTACACCCTGGACAGGTCACCAGTCTGTCGCAGGGCTAACACACAGAAACAGACAACCATTCGCACTCACATTCACTCGCACATTCACACCTAGTGGCAATTTGGATTATCCAATTAACCTATCCCCACAAGCTGCATGTCTTTGGACGGTGGGAGGAAGCCGGAGTACCCGGAGGAACCCACGCAAACACGAGGAGAACATGCAAACTCCACACAGAAAGACCATGGCCTGATGGTGGAATTGAACTCAGGACCTTCTTGCTGTGCGGCAACAGTGCTAACCACCGTGCCACCGTGCTGCCTCACATTTATTTAAGTTAGCTTAATAGGTTATTCATATGTTATTAAGCGCCCTGACCCACTGGTGTCAAGACAACCATCTCACCCTCAACGTCGCAAAGACAAAGGAGTTGATAGTGGACTTCCGGAGGTGCAGAGAAGTACACACCCCCATCACCATCAGCGGCGCTGCTGTGGAGAGAGTGAGCAGCTTCCGGTTCCTTGGCGTACATCTGGCTGAGGATCTTACGTGGTCAGTACACACAAACAAAACAGTGAAGAAGGCGCAACAGCGCCTCTTCTTTCTCAGGAGACTGAAAAGATTCGGCATGAGCCCCCGCATCCTCAGGACCTTCTATCACTGTGCCATTGAGAGCATCCTCACTGGATGCATCATCACCTGGTATGGCAACAGCACCGCCTACAACTGCAAAGCTCTCCAGCGAGTAGTGCGGTGCTCTGAACGGATAATTGGAGGTGAGCTTCCCTCCCTCCAAGACATCTACAGGAAGCGGTGCCTGAGGAAAGCGGGGAGGATCATCAAGGACTCCAGTCACCCCAGCCATAAACTGTTCAGACTACTTCCATCAGGAAGGAGGTTCTGCAGCATCCGGTCCTGTACCAGCAGACTGAGAGACAGCTTCTTCCATCAGGCCATCAGACTGCTGAACACTTCATAGACACCTCAGCTTCACTACTGGAACTTTAACATTATGCACTCCATACTGTACAGTAATGCCACTGTTTTGCACATGTCTCACTCTGTATATTTTATTTTATTTATTTTATATATTTTATTTATTGTTTACTCTATTTAATTTGTAAAATATGTGTACACACACACACACACACACACACACACACACACACACACACACACACACACACACACACACACACGTAGAAAAATATTTAGTATACACATCCAGAAATGCATATGCTATTATATATTGTACATATATTTATTAGTTTCAGATGTAGCCATTCTTGTATTTTGCTTGTTTACATTATTGTATTTTGCACAACTCTGTTGCTTGTGAAGCTCGCACACAAGAATTTCACTCACATGTGCTGTACCAATGTACCTGCACATGTGATGTGACAATAAAAGTGATTTGATTTGATTTGATAAAGAGAAAATGGAATTTTTGCATTTGGCAGCTCTGTTTCTTGTCTATTACACAGAAACTGCCGTGGGTAATTGAGGAATAATAACTTAAAAATGATTACCACATTATTATGTTCTTGATTGTGTCAGTTTAGATGAATCAACACAACCGAGTCACTCTAACTACCAGAAACCTTGAAGCACAGGCCGAGAGGGCAGTGTGGCAGCAATTATTCACACCAGCCTATTAATCAACGAAAGACCAAGACAGACTTTTAATTCATTTGAAAGCCTGATGCTTAGCCTTGTCCACCCCAGCTGTGAAACTCAGAAACCAGTCTTTCATCTATCGTCCACCTGATCCTCACACAGAGTTTCTGTCTGATTTCTCAGACTTTTTATCTGGGTTAGTGCTCAGCTCAGATAAAATAATTATTGTGGCTCATTTTAACATCCATGTAGATGTTAAAATGACAGCCTCAACATGGCATTTAATCTGTTATTAGACTCAATTAGCTTCTCTCAAAATGTAAAAGAACCCACCACGTTAATCACACTCTATGGCATAGAAACTGAACATTTAACAGTGTTTCCTGAAAACCCTCTCTTGTCTGATTATTTCCTGATAACATTTACATTTTCAATAATTGATTATAGAGCAGTGGAGAGTAGACTTTATCAAAGTAGATGTCTTTCTAAAAGTGCTGTAGCTAAGTTTAAGAATTTAATCCACCCATTGCTATCGTCGTCAATGCCCTGTACCAACACAGAGCAGAGCAGCTACCTGAACGCTACTCCAACAGAGGTCGATCATCTTGTTAATAATTTTACCTCCTTAATACGTACGACTCTGGATACTGTAGCCTCAAAAGGCCTCAAATGAGAAGTACCTGACTCTGTGGTATAATTCTCAAACACGTAGCCTAAAGCAGATAACTCATAAGCTGGAGAGGAAATGGCGTGTCTCAAATTTAGAAGATCATAATTTAGCCTGGAGAAATAGTTTGCTGCTTTATAAGAAAGCCCTCCGTAAAGCTAGAACGTCTTACTATTCGTCACTGATTGAAGAAAATAAGAGCAACCCCAGGTTTCTCTTCACAACCTGGGGTTGTGAAGAGAAACGCACTCTGCACTCTTCACAGGCTGACACTTTTTGTCAGCCTGGCTACAATGCGTAGCCAGGCTGACAAAAAGTCAGAGCTCTATTGAGCCAACCATCCCTTTAACATTAACTAGCAATGAATTCTTGAACTTCTTCACAAATAAAATTTTAATCATTAGAGAAAAAATTACCCATAATTATCTCACAGATTTAATATTATCTTCAGCTACTTTTAGTACCATTGATATTCATTTAGACTCTTTTTTTCCTATTAATCTTTCTGAGTTAACTTCAATAATTGCTTTCTCCAAACTTTCAACGTGTCTTTTAGACCCCATTCCTACAAAACTGCTCAAAGAAGTCCTGCCATTAATTAATTCTTCAATCTTCATCATGTTACACCTCGGGAGTGAGAACGGGCTGGCGAGGGCAGACTGTATGAATTGAGAAAAGGACCCAAAACGCAGACTCCAAGGAACAGGGAACAGAACTTGAGATGTTAACAAAAGGCGAGCCGTTTAATATGGCTGGTAGAAAAGGTACAAACAAAGGGCAAGGCAAACTGAATCAAAATTAACACAAACCTAAACTGGGGAATCTAAACAAACAATAAGAAAAACCTAGACAAGAAACTTGGAAGCATGGCATGGCATAGGAAACATGGCATGGACAACAGACGACCTGACAATCACACACTGAAAACAGAGGACTTAAATACACAGGAGGTGATTAGGGGAAGTGGAGACACATGAGGAAACAGCTGACTAGGATAAACATAATGATGCACAGGCAAGAGTAAAACTAACCACATGAGCACAGAACACAAGACCCCTTTTCAAAATAAAACAGGAAACATGCAGACTTAGACACGACAACCAGAACTTGACAACATAAGACACGGACATGAAACGCATGAAGAGCAGGGGAGATTTAACATGGTTGGAAACGGAGGGGGAAATAATAAGAACTAGAAACACTTAGGCATGATAATACAAACTTGATAACATAAGACACGCAGCATGAAACACGAAGGGTGAGGGGAAGCTTAAATACAGGGGAAGAAAACACAAGGAGTCTAATAACCAAATGAACTTAGATAACCTAATGAACAAAATAAACTCAAACTTAAAACGCTGGGTCAAAAGACCCAGGACCATGACAGAATGGGAGGGACAGCCAGCAGTTTTCAGGCCCCTCTTCTGTGGAACCAGCTTCCAGTTCGGATTCGGGACAAAGACACTATCTCCACTTTTAAGATTAGGCTTAAAACTTTGCTTTTTGCTAAAGCATATAGTTAGGGCTGGACCAGGTGACCCTTAATCCTCCCTTAGTTATGCTGCAATAGACGTAGGCTGCCGGGGATTCCCATGATGCACTGAGTTTTTCCTTTCCAGTCACCTTTCTCACTCATTATGTGTTAATAGACCTCTCTGCATTGAATTGTACCTGTTCTCAATCTCTGTCTCTCTTCCACAGCATGTCTTTATCCTGTTTTCCTTCTCTCACCCCAACCAGTCACAGCAGATGGCCGCCCCTCCCTGAGCCTGGTTCTGCCAGAGGTTTCTTCCTGTTAAAAGGGAGTTTTTCCTTCCCACGTTCGCCAAAGTGTTTGCTCATAGGGGATCATATGATTGTTGAGTTTTTCTCTGTATGTACAGTGGCTTGCAAAAGTATTCGGCCCCCTTGAACTTTCCCACATTTTGTCACATTACAGCCAAAAACATGAATCAATTTTATTGGAATTCCACATGAAAGACCAATACAAATTCCAATAAAATTGATTCATGTTTGTGGCTGTAATGTGACAAAATGTGGAAAAGTTCAAGGGGGCCGAATACTTTTGAAAGCCACTGTATTATTGTAGGATCTACTGTACAATATAAAGTGCCTTGAGGCGACTGTTGTTGTGATTCCGTGCTATATAAATAAAATAAAGTTGAATTGAATATTCTTTTGTTCAAAAAAATACTTAAAGACTAAACGCATGATCACATATTTACTTACAGGGCTTTGTCGGAGGCTTTGACCACTGGCAGCAGCCTCTGAGGAGCCTCATCTGAAGCAGAGTATTTCTTCAGGTCAAACACATCCAGATCTTTTTCTGATGACAGTAAGATGAAGACCAGAGCTGACCACTGAGCAGAGGACAGTTTAGCTGTCGAGAGACTTCTTGATTTCATGCACTTTTGGATCTCCTCCACTAGAGAATGATCATTCAGTTCATTCAAACAGTGGAACAAATTGATGCTTTTCTCTGCAGACAGATTCTCACTGATCCTCTCCTTAATATACTGGACTGTTTTCTTATTGGTCTGTGAGCTACTTCCTGTCTGTGTCAGCAGCCCTTGTAGAAGAGTCTGATTGGTCTGCAGTGAAAGACCCAGGAGGAAGCGGAGGAGCAAGTCCAGGTGTCCATTTGGACTCTGTAAGGCCTTGTCCACAGCACTCTGGTGGAGATAATGGAGTTTTGGTTCATTCAATAATTTAGATTTCTTGGTGATTGTTTGTTGTTCTTCCAGCAGATTGACTGCAGAGTTGATGAAGGTCAGATGGACATGAAGAGCAGCCAGAAACTCCTGAACACTCAGATGGATGAAGCAGTACACCCTGTCCTGGTACAGTCCTCTCTCCTCTTTAAAGATCTGTGTGAACACTCCTGAGTAGACTGAGGCTGCTTTGATATCGATGCCACACTCTGTCAGGTCTGATTCATAGAAGATCAGGTTTCCTTTCTGCAGCTGATCAAAAGCCAGTTTTCCCAGAGACTCAATCATCTTTCTGCTCTCTGGAGTCCAGTGTGGATCTGTCTCAGCTCCTTCATCATACTTGACCTTCTTCACTTTGGCCTGAACCACCAGGAAGTGGATGTACATCTCAGTCAAGGTCTTGGGCAGTGTTCCTTTCTCTCTGGTTCTCAGCACATCCTCCAGAACTGTAGCAGTGATCCAGCAGAAGACTGGGATGTGGCACATGATGTGGAGGCTTCGTGATGTCTTGATGTGGGAGATGATCATGTTGGCCTTCTTATCTCTGAATCTCTTCCTGAAGTACTCCTCCTTCTGTGGGTTAGTGAACCCTCGGACCTCTGTCACCATGTCAACACAGTCAGGAGGGATCTGATTGGCTGCTGCAGGTCGTGTGGTTATCCAGAGGTGGGCAGAGGGAAGCAGTTTCCCTCTGATGAGATTTATCAGCAGCACATCCACTGAGGTGGACTTTCGAGGGTCAGTCAGGATTTTAGTTTTATGGAAGTTCAGAGGAAGTCGACACTCATCCAGACCATCAAAGATGAACACAACCTGGAAGTCTTCAAAGTTGCAGATTCCTGCTTCTTTGGTTTCAGTAAAAAGGTGATGAACAAGTTCTACCAAGCTGAACTTTTCCTCTTTCAGCACATTCAGCTCTCTGAAAGTGAATGGAAATATGAACTGGATGTCCTTGTTGGCTTTGTCTTCAGCCCAGTCAAGGGTGTATTTCTGTGTTAAGAATGTTTTCCCAATGCCAGCCACTCCCTTTGTCAGGACTGTTCTGATTGGTTTATCTCTTCCAGGTGAGGCTTTAAAGATGTCTTCTTGTCCGATTGTTGTTTCTAGACTGTCTATTTTCCTGGATGCTGTCTCAATTTGTCTGACCTCATGTTCATCATTGACCTCTGCAGTCCCTCCCTCTATGATGTAGAGCTCTGTGTAGATCTGATTCAGAAGGGTTGTTTTTCCTGATTTAGCAATCCCCTCAGAGACACACTGAAACTTCTTCTTCAAGAAAGACTTAAGATTTGGTTCTAAACCTCCCATGGGAATTCCTAAAGGAACAAATGAATGAAAGTCTACATTTAGAATTTATTATGTGCACATGCATGCATTTTATTCCATCTTTGAGACACTGGTAAATGTCTCATTCATGAGGCAGGTTAAATTTTTATCTATCTCTTACTGCTCAGCAGACGGTTAGCCAGCTCCACCTGCTTCATTCTCCTCAAGAAGTCTAGTGTGATCTTCAAAAATGCCTCACTGCTGCTCCTCTTCCGCTCATCATCCTCCATCTGAGAATGATGAGCAATTGGGTAATCTGGACTCAGAACCTTCTGTATCTTCTTCAGCTCATTCTTTATGAAAATGATGATGTTGTCCTCCAGCAGCTGGAACAGAATACTTTATGAATGACCCAATCAGACTGAAATCATGGAGCCAAATATCAGATCCATGTTGGACACATTGACTACCCACTGGTCTACAAAGAGCAGCATGGAGATGACCCTGAACAGAATAGATGTAAAAGTAGTTGTTGTAGATGTACAGACCATAAATATGGAGTCCAGGTCTGTTTGATGCTGCTGGGCAGACTGACTACTGGGAACCTCTGAGCTCTCCTGGTCCACTCTGTGGGGGAATCACAAAAAATTAGATTAAGTACAGAGTCACTATTCAGCCATAGAAATGTTGACAAAGACCATGATTTAGATAGCTCCCCATATTTCTAAATGTCTACTACTTCAGCTGCACTAAAAATCCACAGCTCTGCTTAGTGTTGTAATTTCAGTCTTCCAACTTTTTTTTTCAGCTTCCGGCACCGCTCCGAGCTGGCAGCCAGTATCAGCAGCTCCGACCTGACCGAGTCCTCAGTGTTGTATGTTGGAGCAGCAGTTTATCGGCAGCTGAGAGGAAGAGGTTGGATAAACTCATCAGGAAGACCAGCTCTGTTCTGGGATGCACCCTGGACCCAGTGCAGGTGGTGGGAGACAGAAGGACTCTGGCCAAAATAACATCTCTGATGGACAGTCTCCCACCCCATGCATGTAGATGTTGCTGAATAGCTCCATAGCTCCTTCAGTGACAGACTGCTGCATCCTAGATGCATGAAGGAGCGTTTCCGCAGGTCCTTCCTCCCTGCAGCTGTCAGACTGTACAATCTGAACTGCTCCCAACAAACATAGATGTTTACATCAATGCTGTAACTGCAATAAGTTAGTTAATTAACCAATTCGCACTACAACCTGGTTTGCCTCTTACCTGTAATTATTTTTATTTAATTTAATAACTGTACAGTACTCTCTGTTTATAGTAACCATTGTCCTTAATGTAAATATGTAAGAAAAATTGTGTATGTTTCTGTTCCGTGTCCTGTGTACTGTTTGTTTGTATATTTGTCTTTTTGGCTGCTGTTACAACCAAATTTCCCCTTGTGGGGCAATTAAAGGATTATTCTATTCTATTCTCTATTCTAACTAAAACCCAAAATCAGTTGCTAACAAATCCTCTTTTGGAAAAACAAACAATCACCCGTTTAATATATGAATAATTCCTCCTTCAGCTCAACAACCTTAGTTTAAAAAAAAGATAATTTTGGCTCCCAAACTTAATCATCTGATATGTTTTGGCTACTACTACTACTACTACTACTACTACTACTACTACTACTACAGAGTTGATAACTGTCTCCTACTCACCCACTTCCTGGTAGTCAACCATATACATATCTAAGAGGTTGAAATCTCAGTGTTTGGTCACAAAAGAACCAGGGAGAAGTCCCTGTATGAAAGCTTACCACTGACAAAGGTTTCATCAGATCAGAGTAGAACGCACATTGTGAATTAGATAAGACTATTGTAAATGGTAAATTTACCATAATATACAGAGCAGCTCCTTTTAAAATGCACAGTTTCACAGTTGTTTTACCAGTTCAAATTAATTTTTTGTTTGATATTTCCCTGTTAATTTAAAAATTAATGTATATATATAAAAACACCCAGCACGCCCCTGCGGGCGGTTTATCCTTCAAGCTCGGGTCCTCTACCAGAGGCCTGGGAGCTTGAGGGTCCTGCGCAGTATCTTAGCTGTTCCCAGGACTGCGCTCTTCTGGACAGAGATCTCCGATGTTATTCCCGGGATCTGCTGGAGCCACTCGCCTAGCTTGGGAGTCACCGCACCTAGTGCTCCGATTACCACAGGGACCACCGTTACCTTCACCCTCCACATCCTCTCGAGCTCTTCTCTGAGCCCTTGGTATTTCTCCAGCTTCTCGTGTTCCTTCTTCCTGATATTGCTGTCATTCGGAACCGCTACATCGATCACTACGGCCGTCTTCTTCTGTTTATCTACCACCACTATGTCCGGTTGGTTAGCCACCACCATTTTGTCCGTCTGTATCTGGAAGTCCCACAGGATCTTAGCTCGGTCATTCTCCACCACCCTTGGGGGCATCTCCCATTTTGACCTCGGGACTTCCAGGTTATACTCGGCACAGATGTTCCTGTACACTATGCCGGCCACTTGGTTATGGCGTTCCATGTATGCCTTGCCTGCTAGCATCTTGCACCCTGCTGTTATGTGCTGGATTGTCTCTGGGGCATCTTTACACAGCCTGCACCTGGGGTCTTGCCTGGTGTGATAGACCCCAGCCTCTATGGATCTTGTACTCAGAGCTTGTTCTTGTGCTGCCATGATTAGTGCCTCTGTGCTGTCTTTCAGTCCAGCTTTGTCCAGCCACTGGTAGGATTTCTGGATATCAGCCACCCCCTCTATCTGCCGGTGGTACATACCGTGCAGGGGCCTGTCCTTCCATGATGGTTCCTTGTCTCCCTCCTCTTTCTTGGGTTTCTGCTGCCTGAGGTATTCACTGAACACTCGGTCAGTTGGGGCCATCTTCCCAATGTATTCTTGGATGTTCGTTGTCTCATCCTGGACTGTGGTGCTGACACTCACCAGTCCCCGGCCCCCTTCCTTCCGCTTAGCGTACAGCCTCAGGGTGCTGGACTTGGGGTGAAACCCTCCATGCATGGTAAGGAGCTTTCTTGTCTTTATGTCAGTGGCTTCTATCTCCTCCTTTGGCCAGCCTCTTACCCCAGCAGGGTACCTGATCATGGGCAGGGCGTACGTGTTGATGGCCCGGATCTTGTTCTTACCATTCAGCTGACTCCTCAGGACTTGCCTGACCCTCTGCAGGTACTTGGTGGTTGCAGCTTTTCTAGCGGCCTCTTCATGGTTCCCATTCGCCTGCGGGATCCCCAGGTACTTGTAACTGTCCACTATGTCTGCAATGTTGCCTTCTGGTAGTTCAATCCCCTCAGTTCTGACTACCTTCCCTCTCTTTGTTACCATCCGACTACACTTCTCCAGTCCGAACGACATTCCAATGTCATTGCTGTATAGCCTGGTAGTGTGGATCAGTGAATCGATGTCTCGTTCACTCTTGGCATACAGCTTGATGTCATCCATGTACAGGAGGTGGCTGACATCTGCTCCGTTCCATAGTCGGTATCCGTAGCCAGTCTTGTTAATGATCTCACTGAGGGGGTTCAGGCCTATGCAGAACAGCAGTGGGGACAGAGCATCTCCTTTGTAGATCCTGCACTTGATGGTGACTTGTGCTATGGGCTTGGAGTTGGCCTCTAGTGTTGTGCGCCACATCCCCATTGAGTTCCTGATGAAGGCTCTTAGGGTCCCATTGATCTTGTACAATTCTAGGCATTCCAGTATCCAGCTGTGGGGCATTGAGTCATAGGCCTTCTTGTAATCAATCCAGGCAGTGCACAGGTTGGTCAGTCTGGTCTTGCAGTCTCGGCTGACTGTTCTGTCTACCAGTAGCTGGTGTTTTGCGCCTCTGGTATTCTTGCCAATTCCTTTCTGTGTCCCGCTCATGTATTGACCCATGTGCCTGTTCATCTTAGCCGATATGATGCCTGACAGGAGCTTCCATGTAGTACTGAGGCAGGTTATTGGTCGGTAGTTGGAGGGGACCGGTCCCTTCTTGGGGTCCTTGGGGATCAGGACCGTCCGACCTTCGGTTAGCCATTCCGGGTGTCTCTCGTTAACTAGCAGCTGGTTCATTTGTGCTGCCAGACGCTCGTGGAGTGCAGTCAGCTTCTTTAGCCAGTAGGCGTGAACCATGTCGGGCCCTGGTGCTGTCCAACTCTTCATACTGGAGACCCTTTCTTGGATATCTGCCACTGTGATGGTTACTGGACCCTGTTCAGGGAGGTCGCTGTGGTCTGCCCTCAGATCCACTAGCCACTGAGCATTGCCGTTATGGGTTGCGTCCTTCTCCCATATGCTCTTCCAGTATTGCTCCGTCTCCAGCCTTGGTGGTGCTGTTCTCTTATTGTTCCCTTGCCACTGAGAGTACACCTTTGCTGGTTCTGTGGAGAACAGCTGGTTTATTCTCCTGCCTTCTATCTCTCTGGTGTACCTCCTCAAGCGGCTGGCCAAGGCTGTGAGTCTTTGCTTGGCAGTTTCCAAGGCCTCAGGTATGGACAGCTTGCTGTATTTCTTATGCACCTTATTTGTCTCACCTTTCTGCAACTCCGTTAGTTGGCTAACCTCCCTCCGTGCTACTTTGATCTTGCCCTCTAGCCTCCTTCTCCATGGAGGGTACTGCCCCTTGTGGCTGTTCAACTTGTAGCCAAGCATCTCACTGATCACTGCTGCCGTATTGTAGATCAGCTTGTTAGTGTCGGTAATCGTGGTTGTAGGTATTGCCCGTAGTTAACATCATCATCATTAACATCATCTAGCAGACCTTCTGAGGGTACTTCACGTAATCTTGGTAACCGGCTACGGGGGATCCAGGTTTCAAGCTTGGCCATGATCCTATTTTTCAGGTCAGTTCCTCTCGCACTCAACGATCCTTCTCCTATCACACTTGGGGCTATGTACCCAATCTCGGGTGGGGGTGATGATATCTCCCCCCTGACCTGGCGTCCTGACTCCTCCTTGCCGTAGCATTTGTGTTGTACCTCGTCAATCTCTAGCTGTGAGAGCAGTCCCTTCTTTCGAATGTTGGAACACTGAGCTACTAGTTGTTTCGCCGTCATTGTGGATGTTGGGTATCGAAGAATCCATAGGTCCCTCATCCTATTCATGTAGCCCCTTCCGCCGGGGTTACTTGCGTAGTAGCATTCCAACAACGCCCTGTTTTCGTCCCTTGCCCACCGATGCCTTCTTGTTCCAGTAGCCCACTTTTCGTCAGGGTGCCCTGGTTCCTCAACACCTGACGCGGACCTTGTTGATCCGGGCGACGTCCGAGCCGGCATGCCTTCATATTTATCTGTCTCGCTCATGTCTGCGGTAGGCTTGCTTAGCATAGGGGGTCTAGCCTTAGGACCCTTACTGGATACAGACGCCCCAGGCAGGAATCGAACTTGCGATCCTCTGTTCCAAAGGCGTGTAGTCTAACCACTACGCTATCCAGCTGCTATCCAGCTATATATATATATATATATATATATATATATATATATATTCTATGAATATACAACAATTGTTGTGTGAAATTAACTTTTTTTTTGTAGATTTAACAGTTGTGAGTTTCATTCACTGTAAATCAGTTTACATATTTTGGATGTCTACTGTATTTTTTTACAGGAAGTCCCTGGTAACCCCAGCTGCCAGAATTTTCCTGTAAAAACAGCACTTTCTTTTTTTACAGTGTGTCTATCCTGTTTTCCTTCTCTCATCCCAACTGGTCGCAGCAGATGGTCGCCCCTCCCTGAGCTTGGTTCTGCCAGAAGTTTCTTCCTGTTAAAAGGCAGTTTTTCCTTCCCACTGTCGCCAAAGTGCTTGCTCATAGGGGGTCATATGATTGTTGGGTTTTTCTCTGTTTCTATCATTGTACAATCTACTGTGCAATATAAAGCGCCTTGAGGCGACTGTTGTTGTGATTTGGCGCTGTATAAATAAAATTGAACTGAATTGAATTCTTTCAAAGTTGCTGCTATCACCCCAAATCTGGAAAAAAAAAACAGGTCTAGATCCCAACAACCTTAATAACTTTCGTCCTATCTCCAATCTCCAATTTCTCTAAAAACATTTTGAAAAACATAGTTGCTTCACAAGTTCTTCTACACCTAACCAACAATAACCTTTATGAACAGTTCCAGTCTGGTTTCCGTCCCTCTCATAGCACCAAAACTGCTCTTATAAAAATAACGAATGACCTTCTTATGGCAGCTGTCTCCGGTCTCCTCTCCATCCTTATTCTTCTCGATCTGAGTGCAGCCTTTGACACCATCTCTCACTCCATCCTTCTCAGCAGATTGGCTTCTATTGGCTTTTCTCATACCAGGCTAGCTTGGTTCAAATAATACCTGTCTGACCGCACTCAGTTCATTCGATTAAAATCCTTCACCTCTCAGCCTTTTCCTCTGTCTACTGGGGTGCCCCAGGGATCTGTCCCCTCCTTTTCATTATTTACCTCCTCCCACTTGGGCATATTTTCCATGAATATAATATTCAGTTTCACTGTTATGCCGACAACACCCAGCTTTACCTATCCACCAAACCCGACTCTA
Source organism: Maylandia zebra (assembly GCF_041146795.1). NCBI lineage: Eukaryota > Metazoa > Chordata > Actinopteri > Cichliformes > Cichlidae > Maylandia > Maylandia zebra. The sequence continues at coordinate 17,970,212 of NC_135188.1, read as the reverse complement.
CTCTCCCTCCACCCTCCCTCACCCTCTGCTTAGCTGAACTTAATTTATGGTTTTCAATACCATCAATAATGTTACTCGCTCAGCATATTTCCACCTCTGTAACATCAATCGCCTCAGCCCCTTCCTCACTCCACATGCTACTGCTATCGTTACCTTGTTACCTCTCAGACTGACTACTGTAACTCACTCTTATTTGGCCTTACACAAAAATCCATCAATAAGCCTCAACGTGTCCAGAACTCTGCTGCCCGTATTATTACTAGGACTCCCTCTACCCATCACATCACTCCTATTCTGAAGCAGCTTCACTGGCTCCCGGTCAAATCTCACATTAATTTTAAAATACTACCCCATACAGTACATTTAAGGCTATTCATTCTCTCTCCCCACCATTACTTTCTGACTTGGTTCAGATCGCCACCCCATCCTGGTGCCTTAGATCATCCTCCTCCCTATCTCTTTCTGTTCCTTCCTCTTGTCTTGTTTCTATGGGGGGCAGGGCTTTTAGCTGCTCTGCACCCCGACTTTGAAATTCCTTAACCACAGACCTAAGAAATATCACTTTATCCCATCTTTTTAAGTCCAACCTCAAAACCCACCTGTTTAAAATTGCCTACTACTTATAACCTATCCCTGATCTTAAACTTTCTATATGCTACTCTCATTATTGTTTATATTTCATGTTTTTTATGCCTGTTTTATTTGTCGTACAGTGTCCTTGGGTGTTTTGAAAGGCACTTTTAAATAAAATGTATTATTATTAATAATAATAATAATAATAATAATAATAACAACACATGTTTGATTAAGCTGACTGTGAAATTGTAGAAGTCAAGTTTTTGTGACGATAGGTGACACACTAAATTGGAACTTTTAGAAACTGGAAACTAGTTTACAGCTGTGTGGGGTCAGCAACTCTGTCTTTATCTAAACATAGTGATACATTTCTGTTAATGAGTCTTCATAATTAACCTTTGGACACAAATTATATAAAGTTTTTCACTTGATTCCTTGTACCTGCATGATGGATGTGAATGAAACTTGAACCAAAGTACTGGAAAGCTGTGAGATCCTCTCTTTTTTCCTTGAGATGTGCACAGTGCAGGTTTTACCACTTTGGGAAAAAAATGCTAGAGGGGATGCCATGTGTTTTGTCCAGAGAAGTGGCCAATTATCATGAAGCACCTGTTACTTTCTCTGGAAAAACATCTTTAGCCAGATAGTGTGAGACTGTTGATGATTTCAGTGCCTTTGTGAACTGGATGGATCCGCATCAAGGGCATAGATTTGGCATGAATGGAAGGGACATGTCCCCACCAATATCCAGCGATTATTGAATTGTCTCCACCAAGAATTTGATCTCTTCGAGTAAAGAAAAACAAACCAGATAGAAAGAAAAAAAAACGATCTGTCATCGTCTCATTCACCCAGCGGTGCAGAAAGAGTTAAATTACGTTCTCTACTGGAGTCCTACCTCATGTGCCAAATATGGCCAATGTGATTGGCTGGGCCTTTCAGGGAGCTCTGTTTAGTTTTAGCAGCGGCCGGTGTTGTGCCAGAAAGTGATTGTCTGATTTCCGGTATTTACCAAAAACTGATGGCTCACATGTATACTGCTATAAGTAACTTCTTGGGCTATAATATGTGAAACATATGTCAAATGCATCCCTCATGGATGACATAAAGTCATCTGGAGCCACAAACAACATTTGTGTAACAAGGTAGAAGCTGCAATTAGTTTTTGGCAGTGACTTTTATATAACCTTTATGCAATTACAAAAACTCTCATTAACATTAAAATGTCTTTTGTAAGTTGGCCAAGAGGACAGCAGAAATGGCAGCAAATATTACAATAGTAATTATTTTAAGTGGGGATAAAGGACCGGATTGGTTATAATGTCAGTACAATAACACAGAGTTGTAAAGATACTTGAAAAAACAGATAATTTTTTAAATTCTATATATAACCCCTTTATAAACGCTGTTCACCGTTCTATTTACATACATAAAGATATTACATGTAAAAAATACACGGAAACATTGGAAATCAGTTTTTGGCCGGCAATCAATTTTTGGCACAACACCTGGCAAGCCTGCGCTGCCAGGACCTGCAAGGAGGAGGGGAGGATGGCAGCAAAAAGGAAGAACCTGGATATAAGAAAGCATTTTTCAAAGAAACCTGTAAGTCACTTAAAGCCAAGTTAACTCATAAAATGTCAGTCATAATAACGTTACAGGCTATGTTAGGCTTTGGCCCACATCAGTCTAAAATTGTACGTGTTTTGGAAACTAACTGCACAACAGGCAGCACTTTTAGTTATCTCGGTCTCAGAGTAGCATTTCTAATTTTGACTGAAACTGTCAGAGAAAATGGGAGCCTCGAGCAAGCCAGGATATTAGTTTACAGAGGCTGTTAAAATTATATGTCTAACGTTAAAATGTTGGTGACACAATAATTTCATCCTAGTGGTACTGACATATTCATAGGGTTAATTTTTGAGACAAAATATAATGAGGTAGTCATGATTTTGCAAATATTCCACCTTGTAGTGCAGTTTGCACATTTTTCTTTAAATGACAGACACACTGAAGCTGCTACCCATTTTATTCTTATTTTCATGTATTTGTCAGGTGACAGAAGAACCAACACAAAGCTCAGAGAGTAATGGTGATACAAGATCACAGGTGAAATTGGATAATGACCTGTTGGTTCATTACTGTATTTGAAGCACATGTGTGACTGCATGCATTTCAAATGTCTCACTGTTATTTATCAGGTGATAGAGACAGCTCTGCCATGTTGTAGCTTGGACAGAGGTGAAGAGGCAAGTTCACAGGTGACTGACTGATGATTTCGTGCTATACATTAACAAGAGGAGAAAGCATGTGTTTGGACACTGAGTTGTTGTGGGACATCAGTAGTCCATGTCTGTTGCTGTAACAGTAGCTCATGTTTAGAATAAAAAATCCCAGCTCATTGATTTGATCGGGGCAATAGTGTGCCCAAAATGTTTCATAATTTTTCCGAGAGATCTTTTACTTTGTGGTAATCTTAGATGAGTAGTTTTATGGACAAAAATTCACCAGGTCATTCAGTGTTCCCTTAGTGCCAAAATATAACAGATGTTGGTGTACTGTGACTGAACTAATGTTGTTAAGTCCTTAAAGTCATATTCTTTTATTGTCATGACTGTATTTGAAGCTATTTTTATTTTTGTATGATACCTGATTTATATGGAATATGGCTGAAGTAAACTGAAGCCTAAAATACTTAGTCATTTGTTTAATAGTAATTTAACATTATATAATTCACATATAAAAGTATGAATTGTAATTTTAAATGGTTTAAATGTAGAATAGCATATGTAGGAAAGTATATTTCTCCTTTTTTTTTTTATCAAGAAGCAAAGACAAAAAGGAAAAAGAAATAGGGCAGGGTTCGGTGGTTGAATCATCCAGCCCCACCAATGCCAAAACCAAATCTACGCCCTTGATCTGCATTATGCATGAACTATTCTGCAGATTGGGATGTATGTTCAGATGGTTCAATAAATTAGTTGCGTTGCTTTATTGTGCAGAGAGACAACACTATTTGCATATGATTTCTCACCGCGCTGCCTTCACTGCACCATTTACTTTCTTCAGTTCCTCTTTTTTCTACTTCAGTGTTTGAGTCATTTTATCAACAGGCAAAGTCAAACTCTTCAGTCAGTATTTCCTGTTCAATCAGACATGACTTTAGCACACAGTTCTTCTTTTCTTAAATTTGTTTGAAAACTAACACCATACTGGCAGGGCTCTAGACTAACTTTTTGCCACGGTTGCACTGGTGCGCCTAACTTTTTTTCTTAGGCGCACCCAAATTTTTCAACCGCATCGCTTAAAGCCGCAGTTTTACGTGTGCACTTTTTTTGGGGGCGGGGGGGGGGGGGGGGGGGGGGGGGGATTGCTATCTGTATAGACACTATTAATTTGTAAATGATTAACTAGCAATCTTGTTAACACAAAGTTCTTTATTTGGAGCACAATTCTACAAGACAGATAAGTTATTGCTGCAGCAGGCAGCAGCAAACAGATTGATGGTTCCGTGTCAGAGCACTGGCTATGAATTTCAGATGGATCAGGCCTTAACTTAACAAAATTTATCAATAGTTCTTTTCCCCTTTTCTTATTACCCACAGCTACATCCACTTCTGTCGGGCCTAGGCTATTCACTAGGACTGGGTATCATCACTGATTTCTATAATCCATTCAATTCCGATTCACAAGGTCCCGATTCGATTCAATTTTTCCTCAGATAGTCAGAAATATTATAATTCTGGTCATTTATCAATACTGATACATGTGAGACTTCATCAAAGGTGTGAGCATCACAGCAGATGCCTTTGTGTCAAAGTAACTAAGGATAAAACACAGAAAAAGGAGATTTTCCTGGCCTGCATGCTTTTTATAGCAGATAAACTTAAATATATTCTCCAATTTTACATAATTTTAAAAAGTTTAAATTTCTTCAGTATTGAACAACAAAAATTTGCCTCTCTTTTCCAAGGTCATTTGAGTAAAAACAAAAAAAAGAAAAAAGAGCAGCCAACAGGGCTGTAAACAACGGTAGACTGGTGGGTAATAAGCAAATGAATAATGCTGAAAACAGAGATTTGAGATGGGAAACTGTTCTTGAAGTACAGAGAGAGAGAGAGAGAGAGAGCTGTGCATGAAGTGTGATTTTATCATGGTGGAAGCATGGTGGAAAACAGCAGAAGTCAGAGGGAATTCAATACAATATTTATCAAATGTGAAGCATAGTTTTGATCTTATTTTGCTGCTGGTCAGTGAATTTTGGTTGGTGAGAGACAAAACATCCAGCTCAGAATCTAGCGCAAAAAAGACGTAAACAAAAGCGCAGACCAGACGTATCAGAATCAGCGAGCTGTCGGCTTTCAGCCCTGACGGCGTGTCCGTGTACGGGCCGAGAAAGAGAAAGCTGATTCTGATGCGTCGGGTCCACACTCTGTGTTTACGTGGAATTCATTTACCTGCTCTCATTTACTGTTTGGTGGTTGTTCAAATAGTTTTGTGAGCTTTAACCTGAGATTCTGGCATTTCTGGCAAAATACACAGTTATATTTAAAAGTCGATTCAGGTTTTCATGAATTGATATCGCTATATTCAAGCTACTCACCTCCCTCTATCCACCTGCACTTTCAAATGTACACACAAAGGGGTCCAGCCTCTGACTATCTCTGATTGGTTTAGACCACAATAGGGGCATAATGTGTGTCAGTTGTTGACCGCACAGAGACTTTCAGAGTTGCAGATTTTTTTTAAAAAAAAAAAAATTGTACTCAAAAAGTTGGTCACATTGGTGTGAGCTAGGATTTTTTTTAGTCACACCATTAAAAAATTTGGGCTCACTTGTGACCAAATTGGTTGCACTCTTGAGCCCTGACTGGTATCAGCATCTTTCACAAACCTGTCCAAATCAATCACCTGGACAACAACTTAAAACAAAGACTCCTTAATCAAATGGCATAAAAACATACCAGCCAAAAACCAAGACAATACACTGCGCTAACAAGAGATGGTATCAATAGGTCAGTAGGGCTCAAAACAACTACAGCAAACAACACCAACTAGAATTCAAAACTGGCAAAAATCCAAAACGCAATCAGCACAACTGAACCCTTCAAGTAGCCCATAACCTGCAGGCTGCCGAGCTGCACAGTTACAGACTCACACCAACAACAGTGAGCATGAGGTACATTAGGTATTGGCTAGCCTCACTCAGAGTTACAAGGGTCAACAAGTGAACATGACTTTTGTCTAAAGTTCACATACACAAAGCAGCTTTACAGGGGTCGTCATGACTACCACATGGTGCCTTTGACAGCTGTTTGAAACGTCGGCTATCTTACTCTAGAACTTTCTCAGTTTCCTGCCCACCTTAAAAGTTTGGCAAACGTTGACCTGTTTATCTGCAGTGGACTTCATCATCACAACAAGGGCCAAACCAGGGACAGCACACAAACCGAGTGAGAGTCAGAGTGATGCCGGTCTCTGCTGCACCCACCAGGTAACTCAACTCAGCAAGTCAAACAGCACAGCCTGTGTGGACAGATGGATGCTTGAAGCTTACATTTACTTGGAAAAACTAAAAATTACTGTTTCTGACAGCAGTTCAGTGAGCAGAAGATGAACTGATCTCCAACAGGCACAAAGTCAGAGAAGAAACTTTGTTTTCTACATTTTAGCAGATTATATTTTGATTTTTATGTGATGGGTTTTCAGAAAAGTGGAGAATTGTGGGGGTTTTTTAAGTTAAAAATAATAACCAGTGTTTGAGTTATAAAACTCATAGCATCAAAAATGAGTGAAAGTGAAATTTGTGCAGCAAAGTTAGTGTTACCTCCTCTAACTTCCCACAACATAAAGCACAACATGACTGATGGAAGAAAACATGAGCATGATAGAAGTTGGTGGATCAATCCAAATATAAATAATATTGATACCAACCCTGGAATTGGTATTAGGTTTATACCAGTGTGACAGGATTGATGTTTTGTTTCTGTCGTGTTACATATTGCCCAGAGTACATTTAAACAACCAAAGTTAAGTAAAAGGCCTTTAGAGACAAGTAGGCCTACATTTACATTCCAGGTCCAAAAAAACCCAGTTTCAGAATACATGAAAACTGTAAATATAAATTTTGTTCTGTTAACTTTTGTGGAAAGCAAAAATAGCAGTGATGTAGTGGTCATTAAAATGTGATAAGAATTTGCAAATTGATGAGGATTCATCTCAAATGCCATGACACACTGCTCTCCCCTACATTAGTGGATTTTCAGTTGTTTAAAAAACAATGGCTTGTTTTTAAGAGACAGTTTAAATGGGATTGAGGGAATGATGTGTTTGCACTGCAGTTTATATCCAACAACATCAAGCAGTTAAATCAAAGAGTTCATGTTACTAACAGCTCACCTCTCTGCAGCAGACAGAGGCTGGACATTAAAACCAATCATGTCAGCTTTAGACTGGTCACTCTTTAATGACACACAGCTGGGTTCAGGTCCAGGTTGGTTCCTGTGAATAATGATGGTGCAATGATGTGAGTGCTGAGCTGTGACATGCAGAAGAGTCATGGACAGTTAGAGATGATCATCTCACCTCTGAGCTTTGGTCTGGTTCTCATGTTCCCCACACAGAGTGGTTTTAGAGGGAGGGACTCCCTCCTCTCTGTCCTCACACTGATCCATGCTGCTGAATTCACATCCACATCAGCTCACACGCACTTTCTACCTTCACCTGCAGAGGAAACACAAATCATTCATGTGCACATCAACTGAGAGCTGCTGAGGTCATGTCTGATGTGTTGGACTAACATCCACTCCATCTGAGTCAAGATAATATGAAATATCTGCTGTCACATATCAATAAGTGGATACTAACAGCAACATGCAGTGTTGACCCTCGAGTCCGTCGGGGCCTCTTCGATCGGAGTTAATCAACATTATGTTATCAATTATAAAATAAATAAATGAATATATCAAACAAATATATTTATGACAGTAACATGTTATTAGGATAAAAAAGTAAATTTCACAGTATAAATGTTCACTGTACACTGTTTCCTGTCATAACTGAGAGTCCACAGCCAGACAGTTAGCTCTGTCACAAACAGATTTCATCAGTTTACTACAAGAATGTCACAGAGAGATGATTTCACCCTCCAAATTCCCAGATCATAGTAAATGCATGTCTGCAGGCAACACTACAAATAAATGTTCTGATGAAAATAAATAGATTCAGTGAAATGATTGTTGGATTTTCTTTGTTTCGTTTGTATTATTGTAGGGTCTTTATTCATATATATTTATTCATATATATATATATTTTTATTTATTTTATTTTATTCTTATTTTATTCTTTATTCATATATATATATATATATATATATATATATATATATATATATATATATATATATATATATATATATATATATATATATATGAATATATATGACCGGACATAGTGGTGGTAGACAAACAGAAGAAGACGGCCGTAGTGATCGATGTAGCGGTTCCGAATGACAGCAATATCAGGAAGAAGGAACACGAGAAGCTGGAGAAATACCAAGGGCTCAGAGAAGAGCTCGAGAGGATGTGGAGGGTGAAGGTAACGGTGGTCCCCGTGGTAATCGGAGCACTAGGTGCGGTGACTCCCAAGCTAGGCGAGTGGCTCCAGCAGATCCCGGGAACAACATCGGAGATCTCTGTCCAGAAGAGCGCAGTCCTGGGAACAGCTAAGATACTGCGCAGGACCCTCAAGCTCCCAGGCCTCTGGTAGAGGACCCGAGCTTGAAGGATAAACCGCCCGCAGGGGCGTGCTGGGTGTTTTTATATATATATATATATATATATATATATATATATATATATATATATAAAAAATAGCCATCTAGCCATCTCTAGACCCAGCAGTCTTAGCTAATTATAGGCCAATCTCCAACCTTCCTTTCATATCAAAAATCCTTGAAAGAGTAGTTGTCAAACAGCTAACAGATCATCTGCAGAGGAATGGTTTATTTGAAGAGTTTCAGTCAGGTTTCAGAGCTCATCACAGCACAGAAACAGCTTTAGTGAAGGTTACAAATGATCTTCTTATGGCCTCTGACAGTGGACTATGTGCTTGTCCTGCTAGACCTTAGTGCAGCATTCGATACTGTTGACCATAATATCCTATTAGAGCAATTAGAACATGCTGTAGGTATTACAGGTACTGCACTGCAGTGGTTTGTATCATATCTATCTAATAGGCTCCAATTTGTGCATGTAAATGGAGAGTCCTCTTCACACACTGAGGTTAATTATGGAGTTCCACAGGGTTCAGTGCTAGGACCAATTCTGTTTACATTATACATGCTTCCCTTAGGCAGCATCATTAGAAGACATAGCATACATTTTCACTGCTATGCCGATGACACCCAGCTCTATCTGTCCATGAAGCCAGATAACACACACCAATTAGTTAAACTGCAGGAATGTCTTAAAGACATAAAGACCTGGATGACCGCTAACTTTCTGCTTCTT